>NC_041397.2:50707999-51040499 GCF_900747795.2 Erpetoichthys calabaricus | reverse complement strand
ATATATATATATATATATATATATACACATACAACCATACACACACACACACACACACACACACACACATATATATACATATATGTGTGTGTGTGTATGTATATATATATATATGTGTGTGTGTGTGTATATATATATATATATATATATATATATATATATATATATATATATATATATATATATATATATATATATAATGATGTGTGTGTATATATGTATATATATATATATATATATATATATATATATATATATATATATATACATACTTATTATATTTTATATATATATAGTTACCTCAAGGTTGCATTGCAGCACCCCAAACTTTAGACACAACCTCACAGACTCTATAATGTAAAGGTTTATTTTCACCAAATACCTTACACAAGGGCTTCAAAAGTGGCATAAAGCAAATGCAACACAATCCTCTTTCTCTCTCTTCTCTCTCCTCCACATCTCCCAGCTGAGCTTTGTCCTCCTTCCACCCGACTCCACCTTGCCTGGATAAGGTCAAGTGGTCTCTTTTATCTTGGACCCAGAAGTACTTCCAGTGCTAGGACACTGCCTGATGGAAGTTCTTCCAACTTGATATGAAGTCCCAAAAACTAGAAATTGTGAATCTTATCAGCTCCCACTGGCAACCCCACAGAACCATGCATCACAGGACTACAAGTCCCAACATGCCCTGCAGGCGTCTGTATGGCAATCCTAACCCAAATGAGTCTGATGCCTAGTGTTCTGGGGTAGAAAATATTTATCAGTGCTCATCTCCCCCAAGTCCTACTATTGTACCAGTCTCCCAGCCAGGTAATGAATCTTATATAATCCCTGTCAGGAAGACAGTCCATGTGTGCCGTCCATTTTATATATATATATAGCTTAATAAGTAGCCCTTGCATCAAAGCAGAGTAAGAGCACATTATAGTGCAAATCATACAGACCAGCTCCCCTGTTAAGCACCAGTGTTTGTCCATAGTTCTTGCAAATAAAATAGAAAAATCTTCTTTGACAAGATCAGATTGCTTATGTCAAAGGCAGGCAGTTACTATCGCTCTTCAGCATGTGTTCACATTGTATATATTGAATATCAGCAGCAGCAGGGTCCCCGCAAATAGTGCTTTCTTTGGATGTTGAAAAAGCCTTTGATGGAGTTGAATGGGGTGGGATATTCACCACATTGTGTAAAGTTGTGTTTTATGCACAGTATTCTTGCATAGATTACACTTCAATACTGTAGCCTAAAGGTTTCAGATAGTGTAAATAAGAACAATTTTGATTTTGTTTCATTTTAAGTATGGATTTCCAATGAACCTCTGACTGTCTTCTTGCATAAACAATTAGGATTGCAAAAGAAAGAGCTGAAAAAAAAAAGTACAGCTATCTCTTCATGCAAATGTCATGTAGTTTTATATTACTGAGCATTACTCATCATTTCCATATGTTAAAAAAGAATAATATAAAATGCTTCTGTTCAACATTAATTCTGAATAAGAGCATATTAGTTTCTTTAAATAGACTGGCATATCAGCTTGTATTCATTCAGTTCTATTTAACTATCTGAAAGCATTTCAAATAATTAGGAATCATAATTACACAATTTAAAGAACAATTTATATGTAACATAATAATCAGATGAATTTGTTAAAGAAGACCTTATTAATTGGTCATGTTTTATCTTACTTTAGCCAAGAGAATGAATGTATTAAAGCTAATGTTCTTACAAAGGTTTTATGTTTTTTACAGTCCATTCCAAAATATTAGGTTATTCAGTTCATTATTATTTGGTGAGGTGCACTGATGAGAATTCCTTCTTAAGAAACAAAAGCAGCTGAAGCCTTAATTGCACATACAAAGAGACGAATGATCAAAAAACATTCTCCAAGACCCTAAGCAGAGGGAGGCATGGTGCTACCCGACTTTCACTTCTGCAAATGGTTTTTCTTCCTCTTCTTTCGGCTGCTCTTGTTAGGGGTTGCCACAGTGGATCATCTTCTTCCATATCTTCCTGTCCTCTACATCTTGTTCTGTTACACCCATCACCTGCATGTCCTCTCTCACCACATCCATAAACCTTCTCTTAGGCCTTCCTGTTTTCCTCTTGCCTGACAGCTCTATCCTTAACGTCCTTCTCCCAATATACTCAGCATCTCTCTTCTGCACATGTCCAAACTAACACAATCTTGCCTCTCTGACTTTGTCTCCCAACCGTCCAACCTGAGCCGACCCTCTAATGTACTCATTTCTAATCCTATTCATCCTGGTCATACTCAATGCAAATCTTAGCATCTTTAACTCTGCTACCTCCAGCTCTGTCTCCTGTATTCTGGTCAGTGGCACCGTCTCCAACCCATATAACCCAGCTGGTCTCACTACCGTCCTGTAGATCTTCCCTTTCACTCTTCCTGATATCCGTTTGTCACAAATTACTCCTGATACTCTCCTCCACCCACACCACCCTGCCTGCACTCTCTTTTTCACTTCTCTTCCACAATCCCCATTACTCTGTACTGTTGATCCTAAGTTTTTAAACTCATCCACCTTCACCAACTCTACTTCTTGTATCCTCATCATTCCACTGACCTCCCTCTCATTTACACACATGTATTCTGTCTTGTTCCTACTGACTTCCATTCCTCTTCTCTCCAGACCATATCTCCACCTCTCCAGGGTCTCCTCAACCTGCTCCCTACTCTTGCTGCAGATGGTTAATGAATGTTAATATTAAGAGACTGGAATGAACCAGACAAAACCAGAAACCATGGCTAGTCATGGACAGGAAATTCAAAATTCTAACAATTCTAACTACTCAGTAGGTACTTCTCTCCATGCATCATTTAATTGCAAGACAAATTTTTATAGTTCAAAATACATTGACAATATCGTGGCAGTAAAGAAGAAATTTGAATACTCAGACGATCTGGCTTCCTTGCCAGATGATCACATGGTTCCATCATCCATAAAATGCACCAAATTTAATATATGGAATATTCCTGGCATTAAGACCTTCAATTTGTTTTTGTGTAACACTGTTCCCTGAGTGCATGCACACAGCATTGTAACAAGTTTGCAGGTAAATGTAAATACAAACAAATTACTAAATACATAATGAGTACACACAGATTTTGTTTCAACAGACTGGAAAACAAAGTAGTTTGAAACTAATTAACATAAATTAAGTCCAACAATTTCTTTTATTAATATTAATTGTTGAACTACGGCCAGTTAACAACAGAGGAGAACAAAACAAAACTCCAGTCAGCAGCATCTCTGGAGGGTCTCTGGTCAGTTACACAGACGAAGTCAGTTGGTGTCCTGGAGATCTCAGCCAACCCATCCCAGGCATTCTATAGTAGAGATTGTGCTGGGCCATCTGACTGTCAGAACCTGTGATACGGCGTTAACAACTGAGCCACCCTATGCTCTGATTTCAGACTTCTTACCTTGACGATGTGTGTCTGACACTGGGTATCGTCTGCATACGAGTGAAAATGAATGTTATGTTTTCTAATGATAGATCCCAATGGAAGCATGTGAAGTGAAATCAGTAAATGGTGACACCTCATTTAGCTTCTGAATATAATGACAGAGTACTGTTCGTGCATTGCCATACTTCTTGAAGTAGATTAGATAAACAAGAACCAAACCAAGCATCTTTTGAACAGCTGTACTTTAAAAACAACCTTTTATTAAAAGCATTTCTTTTACTGTGAGCAATATGGAGACTTTACAAAATCCAAATCAGTCAACATTCCTAATCCTCAATTTTGACTTTTACCATTTTTAGCTGTGAAAAAGATATAGATAATATTTCCATGTGATACAAGTGTTTTCAGAATGACGCAGTTCTAGATAATCTGAGATATTGTTGGCTGCAGGACCTTTCAGGTAATGAATGGGAATCAGCACTGTGTGAAATCCATTAGTATGTGCTGAAGGTGGTCGAACTCTGCTCACAACCGTAAGGCATACACATCTCTATTGACTCAGACACACAACACGTTTCCAGGTCAAACTCTACTTGTGAGAGATATCATCAGGTATCTGCTTCACTTGGTCATATTTTAGGAATGTCCCATTCCCATTTACCACAGCCACAGAGTCATTTCAATCCTATTTTATTTTTCTATACTTGTTGCTAGTATGCCCGGTCCTTTTCAAGTTTGTCAGGCTTACCTCACCTATGCACAAATTCACATTGCAAGATCCACAGACCCCCACATGTTAAAACATAACTCACCCCCCAGCCTGTCTTGTACTTCACCCACAGGACAAGTCCAACCTATGCTTATTCTGCCTTTACAATCATGATACAATCATGTTTCTTTGAACATAAATTTTGCCTCCTTTCCTTACTTTCTGATTAAATTGAGTCATTTCACCGAGCCTGCCAAAAGATAAAAATAGCCAATACTATTGTCTAAAGGAGTGTTTCCCAACCTTTTTTTTCTGTAGTGGTAAACGTGTTGTAACCAAAATCATTCCATGGCACACCAGTATTCTGCTAACCATAAACACATATATACTGTATCTCATCTATTATTATTCTGGACAGGACATGTCGATTTTTGGTCACCTCTTCATTGTGCCTTCTAATACCAATCCTGCAGCCTTCATCTAGCTGTTCAGAAATAATAATCCTGCCAGAAAAATTCAGCCTCCTGCTATTGTCTAGATCAGGGGTCCCCAACCACCAGTCCGCGACCCACTACCGGACCGCAGCCATCTGACTACCGGGCCGCGAGAGAACTGCCGGCAACGGAGACTCACTCAGACTTTTCAGAACGCTTGGCGGGCAGGGCTTTGCAGCGGCCCAGAGAGAGGAGAGAGACCGAGGTGAAAGAGTATTACAACAAAGTATTGTTACGGTCCCGACAGCTTCCCCATATGACACGAGTCTATAGAAATCACGTTACTACGAAGTACATTCAGCAGATGCTTTCATTACAACGAAGTGACCTTGAAATGCCTGAATGAATCATCCACAGAGCAGTTAGATCTGTGGTCGCAGCTCAGATGTGCACGTTTGCACAACGATCCCCAAACAGAAACATTGTAAAAAAAAATTCTTTCTTCGAACTTTCCTCGTACTGTTTTTTTTTTTTTGCTGTTTTTGTTTTCTGTGGTTTTCATTGATACCTTTTGCTTATTGCTTGTCAACATTTGAAAAACATCCATTGGAATTTAACTCATTGTCACCCTCTTATAAAAACAGCAGGCACGAAAAAAACGATAACAGTGTTAATGTTTGTGATGTGCAATCTGTTGGAATGGCAAATGCAAAGCATATGTCTTTGTTATATGCAAAAAATGAAGAAAAATCTCAGGTTGCAAACGTATGCGAACTGCTTAATAATTTAATAATAATAGAAATGTTATGTAAATTGTGTATAAAACTGCCCCAATACACAAACTAACCCCCGACCGGTCCGTGGAAAAATTTGCATCAAATAAAGTGGTCCTTGCTGTCAAAAAGGTTGGGGACCACTGGTCTAGATGACTGTGGCCACTTTTATGCCACTTACATTTTTCAGAAAGATACTTTAGGTGTTGTACCCCTATTGTTGTCCACAATGCTTCGGGACCAACAGTTAGCCAACTCAGTTTGACATAACAAGCAGGAAAAAGTCAGTGTGTAAGCTTATCCTGGATCACTTGCTTGCTGCAGAATTCTGAAGTTGGGTCACTCGGGTCCAGGCTCCTTTATCTTCTTTTTCTCTTCAAGTGAACGATTTATGAAGGGGTGTTTCATTAAAGAAATATCCAAGTTTTCTTTTATTTCTTAAGTTCCACTTGAAGTTGCCATCAAAGTCACGCTTGCTTACCTGCAGTTAATGTTAAACGCGGGTGTGAACTGCGAACCACTGACATCAACAAGACATTGCATCAGCAAATGAACATTAGATTTAACAAATCTAAAACAACACTAATTCGCTACCAATAAATGTAGGAGTGTCCAGGGAGCACAGAGCTGCGTCCCTGGAAAAATCTGAAAGCAACCAATTAAAGGGCAGCCTCAGGTCACCTGCTTGCCAAAAAATCAAGGACTTATGTAGACTCTCATTTGGCCAGCGTCCTATTAATATGCACTGACACTAGGCACGTTGTGCAGATAGGTTTATTTCATGATTATTTCTCATTACCTAATTAATTTAAGTACAGTTTTTAAAATATTTGGGAGGATGGGGATACCCCAGTACCCCATATTACAAATCAACACTGGGTAAAACCTTTCTGTATAAATTACCACAACCTAGCACACTATTTGTAGAGGAACTGGACAAACAACAGAGGCTTGTTGAAATTCAGGATACTATAAATTTCTTACAAAGTAGGAAAGCTGCAGATGGTTATCCAGTGGAATTTGAGGAAACAATGTCTGCTAAATGTCATTTGTTAATGCTAGGTATATCTAAAGAAGGAAAAAAGAAAATATTATTCTACCCCACACCCTATGCCAGATATTGATCACAGTTTTTTTCAAAGGAAAATACAATCCCTTTGGAATGTGCATCTTATAGGCCAATCTCATTACTGAATGATGATGTCAAGGTATTGGCGAAAGTTCTAGCAAAAAAGAAATGAGAATGTGCTCTGTGTACTTGTTACTGACTTATTAAAGGCAAGCAACTATCAAAGGTCAAATGTTCACTGCTTGATGTACTTAGTACTGTACTGCTTAGTACTGTACTAAAAAAAAAGCTTTCTGTAGAATAGAATGGAGATATCACTTTATTGTTTTTGTGCGAATTTGGATTTGTTTAAGAAATCACCTGGATCAAGTTGCTTTACTCCCACCCAGAAGCTTCTCAGCAGGTAAACAATATAAATTTTGAGTAATTCAGATTAGAGCATGGAACCGGACAGGGCTGTCCATTAAGTACAATGCTGTTCTGTAATTTCTCTTGAATCCCCTGCCATTTGTTTTTGGGCAGATAGAGGGAATTAGAAGGGAAGCATTGGTACAAAAAATATCACTCTGTGCAGACGATATGGTTCCATTCATCACTAACCCAGGTGTGTCACTGCAGATATTAATAAATATAATAAATAACTTCATCAAAAAATTTGGATTTATTTCAGATGAGATTAGACTATCTGGAGCACTGTGCTCTTAACAGCTGCTGCTTGTGCTGTGTGCTTGCGCTGTGCGGTTAATCACAACTTCTTCCACAGCATTGTTTTTAACTAGTTTTTCAAATATCTTCTCCAGCTGCTTTCCTAAATGTAAAATGTCATGAAAGCCAAGCATTCATAATGTGTATGCAAATATTGTTGGATTGGTTAGCCGATTACGCTGCTGAGCATCAAGCTGACAACAGAGTGGCCAAATCTAGAAATCTTGTCCCACTGTGAAGGGGATGGTTTGCTTCAGTGCTTTTGCAATTTATGCTGTCACTTCGTCAAACTGAGGAGGAAACGAATAGAAAATTTTTTTTTTTTTTTTTTTTTTTTTTTTATGTGGGGTACAATTTTTTTCTGACCTGGGCTGATTCCTCAATTGTACCTGGTTCAAAGGTGCCGACTTAAAGAAATAAATATTTGTTAAAAATAAGTACATACATTTCTGTCTTTAGTCTGTTTTACAAGTCCGCTAAAGCTGAAAGGTTTGGCCATAACACCTTGCACAGGAAATGAAATCAAATCTCCCATTTTAGTGTTCAGCATAATAGTTTGTGTGAGACAAAATGTCAGCATATTTTACAGTATAGAGTGGGTGCATTTCAATAATTGTGCTTTTAATGTACAATGTATGGACCAAAACCTCAGTGTACTCATTTCTGTATGATAAGCAGTTCAGTATGGAGTGGATGCATGTTGATATACTGTACAGTGGTTCAGTGTAATGTTCGTGAGTTTCAGTATGTAAATTTGTAGTGTTATAAAAACCATAAGTTATTCTTTGTTATTTAGGAGAAATAAATATGAATTACGTATAGGAGAAATTAAGGAAGAGAGTAGTTGTGTTAGAGGAATGTTTGGTGTCAATGAATAAAAGTATTTAAGTTTCTAAATACATGGCTATATCTTGCCTTTTACTCTCATAAAGACTTTCTTGTGTAAACTTTCAGTATAGGTTTAGCTCAGTGGCGGCTGCTAGCTTTTGAAACAGGGGAAGCTCATATTAGGCCTTCATCATAAAATTCATTATGTTATTTGTACGTAAATTCTGCCCTCCGTTCCTTTTGCAGAAAATGGTCTGTGACCCTGTCGTACCAATTGGCCGTCTTTTCCAGGGACTTAACCAGTTTCCTCTCAATGGCCAGGAGAGCAAGGTTGCTCAAACGATCTTGGCCCATCGTGTTGCGGGTGTATGACTTGACTCGTTTTAAACAGGAGAAGCTCCTCTCTGCACCTGCTGATGTAGCGCCAATTGTTGCCACTAACGACAACAGCTTGTATAGCTGAGGCATTGCACTATCCAACTCCATGTCTTTAAAAAACACCAAGAAATCACACAGCTTACCCCTGCTCCCCTGTAAGTCATGATCTGAATATAGTACTTGAAGTTCAGGTCTCAGTCTCCCTAAGTCAAAGAAATGGCCATAACTTTTCAGCACACTTTCAAATGCCTCCTCTGGAAACACTTGTCTCATTTCATCAAATTTCCTTGGATTGACTAATTCTAAGAAGCTCATGCTTTCCAAATTTGAAAAACGCTGAGAAATCTGCTCCATGAGATTGTCTAGGATGGCCATGTACAAATTTCTGTAGCGGTCCTGGGGATCCTGTAATTGTGACAGACAGCGCTTTCTAATAGGTTCATCTCGAGGGTCTGATGTGAGATTTGCTGCATTTGCATAAACTGCTTGATAAGCCTCCTCTGACCTCTTCTCCTTGACAAAAGCAAGGAGAGACCCAATTCTTTTTTTGCAGTAAAGAACATCCATAGCCCTTTGCTGGACAATATCAAAGACAACATCTGTCTCAGAGAATATTTGTTCATATGTGTACAACATGAACACAAACTCAAAATCCTCCAGTTTCATTATGAAGCCTTTGGCAGCATCTAATGTGTCATCATCCACGCTCTCATCCTGGGTAATCTTGTCAAAAGTCTGCAGGAGGCCATCATAATTGTTTGCCACAGTGCTCACTATCCGTGATGTGAAATTCCATTGAGTAGGAGCGTTTCTGGGCAATCTTGAAGACCCTGCAGACTCAAGAAAAGACATCCTTTTTGTGGACTTTGAAAAAAAATGTGGTGAACCCAGAGAGAGAGATGCAAAAAATATTCTTGACTCAGGCAAGCATTTAGCACCCTGGGACAACACCAGGTTCAGTCTGCGTGCATAGCAATGCACAAACACTGCACTAGGGGCTATTACTTTAACTTTGGCCTGTAGGCCACTGAGAGATGAAGCAAAGACAGCAGCCCCATCGTAGGTTTGTGCCACAAGTTTTTCTCTAAAACTGTAGCCATGCATGTTCTCGTTTAAAACTTCAAACACAGACTGAGCATCTCGATCTTCTGACACATCCAAAAATCCAATGAAGCACTCTTGAACTTTACCTGCACTATCCACATATCTAACAATGACAGACAGTTGGGCATGGCAAGATATGTCAGTTGCTTCATCCACCTGCCATGCAAAAAAAGGAGCAGTCTGAATTTCACCTTTTATAGGATCAGAAACAATGGCTGCGAGAGCAGAGATCAAGTCATTTTGGATTGAGTGGGACATACCAGAAAACACAGCTGATGACTGAATTTGTGTGGCCAAGACAGAGTCATATTTAGCTAATGTTTCTGTAAATTCCCTGTAATTCCCCTTATTTGCTGATTCACTACTCTCATCATGCCCCCCCGAATGCCAGCTCCTAGACGGCCAAGCAAGGAAGTCACGTCAATTAGATGGTTTAGGAAGGCCCTGTTTTTTTTTTTTACTGTTTCATTATGTTTTGACACCTGAATGCGAAGACCTTCATTGAGTGCATGTTCAACCCTGACCCTGCCCAGACAACTTAACCTTGCACATGAACTCACATGTTCTTTGCACTTTTCATGCCTTTTGTATGCCCTGCCAGTGTTACCCAGATCCCCAAAACCCACGTTTGACCAAACACATCCCATTCCCTGAGAAGGTTTCGTCAAGAGGCATGGCCAACAGTACATTTTCTTTGTCACAGCACTTCCAGTCAGCCAGTTCACCTTGTCATACCAGGAGAGCTGAAAAGACCTGTTATTTTTTCCTGATTTTTGCACCAGATCAGTCTTGGGCGTTGGTCTGCCCTGCCGTTTAATTCTGAGTCTCTCCTCATAAGGAAGACTACTAAATGGTTTTGCCAAAAGCAGGTCAACAATATTGGCACCGTCTGCATCTGCCATTATGCACAGCTACTTTAATTATATGAACGAACTAACTTTACAATGCTGAAACAAGCAGCAAAGTCAAGAATGCTATAATATGTTTTTTTTTTTATTATTTAAAGAATGATTTGTACAAACAAAAATGGTTTATATCACCAGCAAACAATACAGAGTGCAGCAGTTTGTCGTACGACTTCACCTGCAAATCCACATGGGACTGAACTCGAATCTCTGTAGTGCTGATGTATACTTAAGACATGCTGTCAATCAAAAAAAGGGGTTCCGCCCTTTAAACAGCTCCTCCAATCATCATGCAGCAGCCCAGCATCCTGGCCCGCCCACTGCTCCATTCACTCCCAGAGAAGCTGAGCTTCCCTGGAAGTGACGATTTTGGTGCATTTATCCAATTACCGTCCAGCTTTTCTGCAGTGAAAAAAGCTCCTCTGTGCTTGCCCATAGAGCTCCAGTGAAGCTGGGCTTCAGGAGGGTTTAACGCACTGTGCTGCACGGAAATGTATGACAAGAAAATCGCGTCATACAATCTACAATAAATACCTGATTCTGAACGAGCTAGTCATGAAGTTGAACGCGTTCTAGCGCACTTTTATTAAAACCAATATAAATACGACAGCACATATATGAGCATTTATTTTCTGACATAGTAGAGGAAGCAGAGCTTCCCTTGTAGTCTTAGAGCAGTCGCCACTGGTTTAGCTTCTAATTCAGCTCAGTCTCATCAATTGTGAAGTGGTGACAAAGAAACATAGTAAAAGGGTGTGAGACTTCCAAAAAGTCCCGCAAAGTAGGCCAGGACCTTCACCAGTATTCCCAGGTATAAACCCCCTCCGCCAACCCGGACTCCACCTCTAAATTTGCAAAAAGCCCTACAAGAGACAGGAGCCATTAAACCTGTGGCTTGATAAGACAAATCCAAACAAACATTTTTAAATTTAATTACAAAAAAAACAAACGAAGCACAAAAATAGAAAAAAAGGGCAACAAAGATTTGTCTAAAATGACCCAATAGGAAATCCAACAATGGCTGTAAAATTTCACAAAACCAGAAAACCAAAGGAAAGCAATACTCGCCAACAAAACTCCAACAATACACAATGATTTACTGAAGACCCAACTCCTCAGCCTCAGATATAAAGGCTAAGGGCGGTCCTTCGGCAGTGACATCAAGGTGGCCACACAAGAAATGAAAGATCACTTAAAAGCACAGTACATACTGTAAATACTAAATAATAACCTAACTGAACATAAATTACACAAAAACATGGGAATTCAAAAACAGCAATAAAAGAAATTTACAGGCTGTAGCATAATGTCATTATAATCACATGCATAATGGCTGTCTTTCACAGCCCAGCTCTGCCTTATTGGCGTTTGTGTAGCCAGAAGTCATGTCATTCGCGTATTAATGGCTACTCTACACAGCTATAAGCAGGGTTGCTCTCATCAAGTTCTTCAGCCACTGAACACTAACAAATATCCTAGGAGTCAACAGCAATTCCCTGAGGTTTTTCAGATTTAAGGGAGAATCTCTGAAAACTCGGCCATTAACCTCAATGTCTGCAGCGGTTTGCCTTGCCAATTACTGCCAATGAGTTTGACTTTCATTGAATGTGAGTTATTAACTCTGCTGAGTTTATAGGTGAGTGAATTCTGACATGCTGCACTGAATTGCAATCATAACCTGAAGAAAAGCATTGGTGTGAATACAATAAACAGATATGACGGGTGGATGTCTGAAGATAATTAAATTTGATTGCATTGAATTTTACGATTATTTTGGGCTTGTGAGTTTATTTCAGTGTCCTATATTAAATGTATATGTTTATGGATGGTCTTGATAAGAATGTGACTTTACTGTCACCATCCGGGTAGACTACATGGAGTGCCAACCAGCCAAGTACAGATCTGCCGTTCCATGCACCCTGTAACTCTCCAATGTACGTAGTTTGAACTTTTCAACTCATTTTGCCGTTGTGACTTTTCTCTAGCATTGCTTTAGAATGGGGGTGGCTTGGTGGTTTGAATGACCCAACACCCCTTCTATAGATGCTCTCCGTGGTCTCGTCCACCTCCATCCAATAGTGGTGGCTCACCCACCTCCCAGCATGTGCAATTAGGGATTTGCTGTGGTGTCTCTGCACTTTAGTCAAAGTTAAATGTTCATAATTACAGTAATCAGACTGTGCTGTGATTCTTTATTATTTCTTCTTTCATAAGCTGTGCTGGCGTACATTGTGTTTGTTTTGTATGTGCCAACTCTGTGCTGTGTAAACTGTCACGTTGCCCTCTGTTGCTGATCTCAGCTGTTGTTTCAGGTGTAGGTGTAATTAACAGCAATTTGAAAATCATCCTCAAGCAAATTAATTATTTTAATGAAGAATATTATTCATCAAGTAAAGACCAAGTCTCAAGCAAAACAAGACCATGCCATGGACTGCCAGGGCCAAAGTTCCCAAATGTTGATGTAAGGTGTCATTTTCTAATTGCTGTGGTAACAAAAAGAGATAAGTTTAAAAATAGTAAATTGATTTTATTGTGTGTGGCACTTGATGCTAATAAATATTCATTGGAAAAGGGTATTTTGTTATTTTTCAAAGAAGGCTTGCTTTAATGCTTATATTTGTGTCAGTGCTGTCGGGTCAATAGGTGTGCCTCCATAAGTGTGGCTGTGCGTGTTCTCGTGTTCATTACTGTGGGCGAAAGTAATTAGACTAAAAACGTAAAACAAAAGAAATGGAAGCATTAAATTTAACTCTCTCAGTTCCTTACATTTGTTCAGTTCTCACTCATGCAGTTTTAAATGAGCAGTCTGTTAACTGTAGTTCAAATTATAGATGATGATTGTGCCTTCATCCATTTTCCGAAAGTGCTTTATTCAGGGGAGACTGGCACAAGGGGGGATTCAACACCCATCCACCTCAGGACACTCGCCCCAGAGTGCTCTTCTGTCACCAAAGAACATGGGGCGAACTATAAAGTAACAACTCCAGTATAATATAAAATGGCCATTTACAAGAGAGTATCCCATCTCAAACACAAGTCAAATTGTCGTATCATTTGTGATGGGTGATATTTGAGGTTGCTGATCTTTGCGTTTCATTCTTTATTAGTTTCTGTTTAATTTGACCAGTCAAGAATTGCAGCTTGGCTTTAGAAAGGCAGCAGATATGCTGTAAATAACCTTATTGCTGTACTGTATTGTGATATGTGAGTCCCTGTCTTGCACCCCAAAACATGAGGCTGAGTCTCAATACTTTAGTAAAATCAGCTTTATTCAACTTGAAACAGGAACAGCACGGTTATTTATTATAGCGGGATCTACCACTCCCCTACAGACACAGCAATCAGGCAGGGTCATGGCCAAGTAATATTGTTCCCTGCAGTTATAATGTTCCTTGCATCATCCATCGACGACAGGCACTTATAGCGCAACCGTGATCAGCTTGGATTTGCTTTCGCTGTGAGCTGCTACAGCGCTGGGAGCCTGAGGTTGCACCAGCAACTGATAAGCAGTCTTCCACAGATGCAGAGATCGTGCTTCGGGACACTCTTTGACATGTCATCCCGTTGGGGGGAGTCCAAAAGGAGTTTAGAAACCTTACAGTATCCAGAGGCAATACTTATATTTTCTGATGCAGAAGAATGTTAAGCATAAGGCAGGAGGAAATCTCAAATGAGACGCTAGTACATGGCACACCACACACACTTTAATATTTAATAAAAAATATTTTACTGATCCCCCAGTGTGCAGACATCCAGCTCTGTCTGGCTACAACAGTTAAAATAGAAGAACCCGAGACTGACCTTAATTTTGAAAGAGTGCTTAAAAAATTACAAATGGGAGCAGACATACTAATAACTGAAACCAAACCTGTCTTGTCTCTTTTTGATGTATCATCTTCCTATCTAATGCTCCACCACAGTTAAACATTCACTTTACATTCACATTCTGCAAAAAGTGTGCCCACACCCCATTATAGATATCTGATCTTCATTTCAATCCAATCTAATTTACCAAAAAACAAAGAGAATTATTATTTCTAAACATTGAATCCACAGAGAGTATGAAATGAAATGAGTATGAATGCAACTGACTGTGGTAGGAAATCGTTTCTTGTAAACATTTCTTGTCGTTGCCTGCCAGTCTCTTACATCGATTGATGACTTACATGTACTGCCTGACCTCCCACCGCATTTCTATGAGATGTGGATTTTGATTTAGCCGTTCTATAACCCCCACCCCATTCCTTCATTATGAGCCACTCTTTTGTGAATTTGCTTGAGTGTTTTGGGTCATTGTCCACTTTTGTGAATCAATTGATGTACTGAAGTGTACAGATCAGATCTCCGAACAGAACTGAGGGGATAGAGGAAAGGTCGTGGCTTATAAAGGCCGGTATAGGAAGTGACCTCAAAAGGGGTCGGAACTGGAATTGATGTCATCAGGGCCGGGTGGAATTTGAATGGTCTACAGAAAGGCAAGAAAAAGAGTCAGTGCACTCGGCTACCTCCTGGTCTGGTTTGGAATTACTCTCATTCAAGCTCTAGCTGCCTCCCATGCTCACATTAAAATCAATAAATAGAAGAATCTGGTAAAAACAAGGTTAAAACAACGCAGTGCAGGAAACTCATTTAAAAAACCTGCAACCCCTGGTGCCTTCCTTTAAAACTGACGCCTCTCCAGCTGATCCTATTCGAAACTTGCAGACCGGAGAGACGTCAACGGGCAGGTGCAGACACCCCTCATCTGGCCCATGTACTCACCGCCAATCCCACGGCATCCACAGGCAACCCTGAGCACTGCTCCGCTAGAACTACTGCCAATCCAGGCTCCACCCGGCACGGGTGCTCTGTACTCCCACCTCTCCCATCTCAAAGGCCCCTCCTAGTGAGAGCACTTCCACAGCATAATTGTCACTCCTGTTCCCAAAGACGCTCAACAGAAGTGACCTACAGCCACCTCCTGAGCAGTGGCCACTCGCTTCCCTTTGGGGCTCTGCTCCCGTCTGTTCCACTTTGTTCACCGGCTTGCTTCCTCTTTCTTTCTCCTGCCTGCTTCTTTGCTTGTCTTTTAGCCTGTGTTCAAACCATCTGTTTCTTGAATCTTTTCTTTGTCCTTTTTTCTCTTTAATGTGCGCTCCCCTTTTATATGCTGGGGAGCTGTTGCAGGTGCAATCGCCAGATTGCCACCCCGGGCTTATGATAAGATAATCCGACTGCCTGCACATGCTGGCAAGGCAATGCATGGATGGCTGACCACCTCACACCCACCCAGAGACGGGGCATCTTCATGGCAGATCTCTCACACCTGCTCCCACTCTCCAGCGCAAGAGCGTTCATTGTTTATGTATTAAAAAGGCCAGTTTATCTGAGCCGCAGATCTGCTATACCACATGCCTCCTGTTGACTCGGGTAAGAACTTGGAGGTTGACCCTCTGACACACATACTGTACGAGACAACGTAAAATCGACACATTTGACTCTTAAGCTAACAAACCCATTGATTGGGCAAATTCTTCTTTGTTCATTTTCTAAGTAAAAATGTGAGCTGCTGTACTACACACAAGCTTGCACACCATCCACATGCGGACAAGGAGTGTCTGTGTTAGTTAAAGGACAAAATGAGAATCTTTGAAGACATGTCTCTCTTTTCTTACACAGGATGACTGCTCAGATTTCCCATTTCTCAGTTTATTACTTCACTTTCTTTAATGTTAAAGCTCATATTCCTGTTTTCATTCTCTGACTGTCTGTTCTCTATTTACAGGAAGTTAGGCAGCACATGCAATTCCTCAAGTACCATAATACCTCACGCAAAAGAGCACAACAACTAAATTACTGCAAAGCTTAGAAAAGAAGGTTTTGAGAAATTGATTTTTGAGATCAGCTAATTTATCAATCACCGATTGGGTCTTGTGGGGTGAAAATTGGCCAATCTTGTTTGGGACATCACAAGTAAATATGAAAGGAAATCAAGTCAGAATTTATCTATAGAGCACATTTAAGGCCACAGAAGTGGTTTCCAAAGTTCTGTACATGAAAATAGATACATAAGACCAAAGATTGAGAAATAAAAATTAATGAAAGGAAGTGAATAAAAAACAATAAACAACTGACAAATAACAATTAGCTGCACATAAAAACACATCATGAGCGACTAAAAGCCAGGGAGAAAAAAATGTGCTTTCAGCAAATGTTTAAAAATTGACAGGGTTGGAGCTGCTCTGGCTGAAATGACAAAAACAAAGTATGATAAGTTTTGTACTCCCAATACGTGGAAAATAGCAGGTCTCAAGGGCAGAGAACGATGGCTCACAAGATGAAAATGTATGACAGAGATGTGCCTTAGTCAAAACCAATCAATCAAGCCTATCTTTCATTAAACCCACGTCAATGTCAGTAATATAGTTGCTAATTTGTTTGCCATAAATCTTTAACAATAAA
Organism: Erpetoichthys calabaricus; assembly: GCF_900747795.2. Lineage (NCBI taxonomy): Eukaryota > Metazoa > Chordata > Cladistia > Polypteriformes > Polypteridae > Erpetoichthys > Erpetoichthys calabaricus. The sequence continues at coordinate 51,023,725 of NC_041397.2, read as the reverse complement.
CGCACTAAACATTAGTTTGTACCCACAAACCTGGACAATGACGGTTCCACGCTGCCTGTTTATAAGTCGTTGCACCAAAAATGTCACTGAGTGCAACTTCTAGGAGACATTCCCAAGTAACCTGCTAATGTGTCCCCAACTATGGGTGCTATAAATGGTGGCACCCATAACGAAAACAAAATGGAATTGTGGGGGGAAAAAAATAATAAACCTAACCTGCTGCAAAGGATAAACCTTTCTGGAACATCAGATTGTACTTTTGGCATTCAACGGCATCAATAGATGAGTGGTAAACATTTATGATATTTTGTCACAAATGCTGTGTGTGCTCTCAGTTAGTGTTACGAGTTGATATACTGTAAGACTGAAAGAATTGGCAGCTGTATTAATTATAATATGAACAGCAAAATATGCATTTGAAGTAAATGGTGTGTTACACTCATCAAAAGGACTGCCGTTAAGAGAGCTAATAATGAAGAGCCACAGGAGATGCAGATTTCAGTGCTCAAAACACCCGAATCAACAATTCTGCTTAATGACATCCACTCTCTGACTGCACATCTAAACAAATAACTAAAGAAATACAGTATAACATGACAGAATAGGCACCGCGTTTTAACACGTTGTATATTTATAGACCACAATGCTTATCTAAACTCTGCTTGCTGTTGTTACGTCATATAGTCTTGCAGTTGTTAAAATGACATTAAGATATCGTAGCAAACATATGGAGCCCAGTAGCTGCAGTGGTCTGTGCATGTGAGTGTCTGTCTGTCTGTCTCCACCGCTGTTGAAGCGCTAATTACAAAATGCAAACTAATTAATAAGCTTCAGTCAGCTTGTGCTCCTGAATGGATAACAGTAATTCCATCTTTTTATTTGCTCTTGTTCAGTATATCTTTTGCTCTCTCCTGATACCCTGGCAGCAGTTTAAAACACACACACTGGAGGAACTGAGGGTGGGCGTTTGAGAAAGAAGCCCTCTGGGTTGAGCCTTCACAGCACAAGATTTCGCTGCTGTTCACTACACACTTCTTAACGGGCTGTCACCAGACGGGTATAATCGTTTGACAATCACCTCTGGCCCTGCGAGATTAACAAGTCCAAATGGATAAAAGTCACCATTACGTTTATTGAATGATATTTTCTGTTTATTTTAGTTATTTTCTGTTTGTTAAATGCTCTGAGCTTTGTACAAATAAACAGATTTGAACTTTAAGAGGTTCCCAAGAGACAGAGACAAAAGTAAAAATACTATCCAAGCTGGCGGATGTGCCAGTTTTTTTATTACATGTATAGACCACATACCTGAAAATACAATAAACAATAATGAATTGTGCACCGCTGGAGCAACAGCGCTTAAAAGATTAAGTTGTGCCAAAATGATAGCTCTGGAGTCTGTTTTGAAGAGCTCGGGCCCAGACTGGCTAGCTGGTAAGTCTCCTGTACATAAAGACTCTGCTGTAATCAATACTTCTGTTCATCCATCAGCGCCTGCATTTAGTTTTCATAAAGGGTGCTCTACTCTATAAACATTAATAATTGGGTACAAACATTTGCATCCTAGCACAGAAAGTTTCAAGGAGCTTTATGAAATTGCTTAGAAACTTTAATTAAAAGCTTTTAAGACATGCAGCTTATTATCATACATATTGTTGTGACCTTTTTCCTTGAATTTTAAAGTAGTTTTAGTGGTGGGAAAGAAAACAGATTAAAATAAAGCCATGCATTATTCTTGGAAACATTTGCATAATTATTGTTAAAAATGGACGACAATTAGCAATTGTATTATTTTTATAATTTTACATTTACTGTATGTTACTTTATGGATTTATAACCAATTACCCTTTTGTTGAATCATGGAGATTAGAAGGCTGTTAGACCACCTCTTCTATTAAAGTGACTAATCGGTAACCTAACATTATACGCAGTGCAGTGCTGTGAAAAGGTATTTGCCCCCTTTCTGATTTCCTCTATTATTGAAAACCTTTAAACCAAAATGTTTTCTTGTGCTCAATCACAATGAAAATAATCATACTATTTACAAATAATAACTTTTTTCTTCTGTCATTTATTGAACACACGTTATCTAGCTCCAAGTAGTTAACTATACCTAGTTAAGCAGATAACTGTAGTCATCTGATCGGGCACTGATTACACGAGCAAGCCCTGCTCAGTATGAAGATCACTTCCTTTGAGTCAAGGGCCCACACTAAGAGTCAACAAGCACATAAGACTTTGATTTTATAATTCTTTACATTTCTCACTACTCAAAGTGCTTTTCATAGTGAGAGGGGAGCCACTTCAACCACCATTAATGTGTAGCATCCATCTCGATGAAGTGACGTCAGCCCAATACAATCACCAGGGGGTGAAGTGGTGACAGAAATAGCCAGTCAGAGGCAGGGGGTAATTAGGGGGCCCGAATGACAAGGCCATGGTGGGCAATTAATCCAGGATGTTGGAATACGCCCTGCTCTTTACAAAGGATGCCCAGTGATCTTTTATGAGCACAGTGAGTCAGGACCTCAGTTATATGTCTCATCCGAAGGATGGTACCATTTTACAGCACACGGTCCCCATCACTGCACTGGAGTACTGGGATCCACATTCAGAAGACAGAGTAAGCACCCCCTCACCAACACCACTTCCAGCAGCAACCCAAGACTTTCCTGGTTGGTCTCCCATCCAAGTACTGGCTGGGCCAAAACATGCTTAGCTTTAGGTGGATGAAGTGACTCTTCTGAAGTGACTGTGCTATGGCTGCTCAAAAAAGGTTTGTTCATATCTATGAATCTGGAAAGGATTATAAAGACATTTCTAAGGCTCTGGGTGTCCCCAGGGCCACAGTGACACCCGTAATCTTCACATTGAAACTGTAGGTGCTGTAAATCCTACCTGGCCAGCCTGCCAAAATGAAGGGCACATCTGAATTCATTCATGAAGTCTCACAGGACCATACAGAAACATCTAAAGAATCGCAGGCTTCTCTTACTTCCGCCAAGGTCAGCCTCTGCTCATGACTCCATAATCAGAAAGGCACTAAGTGGAAATTAAGAGAAACATTAAATCTCATCTCTGTTTTGCCAAAAACCAACTGGATGGTGCCATCACCTTTGGAGGAGAGCGTTCTGTGGTCAGTGATGTGAAAGAGTGTTACTGAACTGTAGGAAGTGTCTGGATACAGCTAAAGGTGGCCCGTCTTGGTAGTACATACATAACTTTGTTCACTCAATAAAACATCATCATTATTTGTTCACATGTGTGCTCCTTATCTAATATTAGATTTTGGATGAAGACTGGAAACAATCACTGTGTCTGCCCTAATAGGGGGAATCAGGAAGGTGCTAATACATTTTCAGCGCACTCCTCCAACTTGCAGGGAAAAACTTGGGGGTTGGTGGCAGGATTGGCACACCAGCCACCGAAAAACAAACCTCACCCTGTTCCAGTGTGGTGCTGAGGTGTCACCCGTTGCACGGATCCCAATCCGGGTGGTTCATTGTGTGGTGGGTGCAACAACACGCTGTAATCAGCGACCCAACCTCCTCCTCCTCTATGCATGTACAGTACATGTAAGAACACAAATGATATTTAACTCAAAGACCCAATTAATTGGTTTTTTTGCTTCCTAAGATCTTAAAGTCTTTCAAAGTTGCTCTTATGCTGTGTCTTTTAATAGTCTTTAATAAGAGCGCCATCCTCATTATCGGGCTCATTTGAGATCTGGCAGGTAGACAACACCTTCGCAGGGCCTTCTGGCTGATTAGTCAGCACCAGGACAAACCCGGAGTCTTTCACGAGTTCCTCTTAAGCTCATAGATCATCCTGTTTATCTGCGGCACTGAGTCACCGTGACATCAGAGCCTGCCATCTGTCTATTTAAGTCACAGCTCCCTGCACTCGTCAAAGGAAGCTTGTCTTTTAAAGAAAAACATGTCCTCAGACTAAACCCAATCTTAAATACAGTACATATATTACTTTACAGATTGATCTTTACAGCTATATCTTTCTTATCTACAGGTAAAATATATAGAAGCATTCCATGTACTGTTGAGGACTCTACTCATTGTGCATAAACTATCTGCAGATATGGTTCACAAAGCAAAAAACAACTTCTAGGAATGATGAGAAAAGCAGCCATTACCACCTGCACTTCAGAACAGGTTATCCACCTGAAGCTAAGCAGGTTTGGGCACCCGGCCATTGGTCTCCCATCCAGGAAAAGCTAGGGTTGCTGATGGAAGAGGTGTTGGTGAGGCCAACAGGGGGCGCTCACCCTGTGGTTTGTGTGTGGATCTCAATAGGGACACTGTGCTGTAAAAATGGTGCATGCTTGAGATGGGACATCAAACCAAGGTCACTTGCCTACAATTGTCGTTGCAGGGCCGTCGTAATGTATGAGCACTGGCTGCTGGCCCCAGGAGCATAGGCACCCACCACATTTCTGATGCCTATGTATGTTTCTATTTTGTTGTCTAAACAGAGGACCCAGTGTGCTACTTTGCCCAGGGGCCTATAATGCTGTTAAGATGGCCTTGGGTAACAGGGAGTCTTATCTTATATATAACGTCTATACGTGGAAGTGTGTGTGTCTGTCTGGCCCAGAAGTGAGAGGTGGAGTCGGGGTAAGGGCTCCTCCTCGGAGGAAACAGAAAACTCGCTTAGCTTCTAGTAACACAAGCGAGGCCAGCACATCAGCAAAATGAAACCTCAGAAGAAAGACAAAGTCGCTTAGCCGCTAACATCGGCAAAACCGTATCCCTTTTACTTTTCCTCCCGCCGCTGATGCACAAGTGAGACGAGCACATCGGCAGAACGAATCCTCCTAGGAGAGACACACCCAGAGTAGTTCCTTTCAACTACCTGACATCTCTACATTTCAATTTTTTTTTCTGACAATTTCAATAGTTTTTTGGACCCTGAGCTTTTTACAGCACGGGTTTACACAGCCAGTATAATATAATTTGGCTCCCTGCTACCAACAGGAGGGGCTCCTGTTATTCTTCCTCTATGTTAACACCCCAGAAGTACTACATTTCATGGCTTTCTTTTCAGCTAATGGCTGCATATTCCTAGCTGGTGGATGGTAGGCCAAGTCTGATAAACACAGGGCTGACTGTCCTCTAACTGTTTTCTACTCAGTTCCTTCCATGTTTTTACTTTCTGGACTTTCTGAGTGCATTTGCTCATAACTTTTGGGGACATTTTGTTTTGCTCCTCCTAATATATAGTGCCAGTAACGGAGCACTGCATGAATACACATGACTTGAGCATTCATAGTATTCATCCTCTTTCTCTGTATGTTTAGCATTCGTTTGCTCAGAGGTTGATGTGCTTGCTGCTTCCTGAGCAGCTCTTCTTTACTCCACCCTAGCGGCCCGCTGCGTCTCTTCTTTCGTCGGCATCTTTTCACGTTAAAACTGATTAAGTTAGTTTTTGTGTTGCAATTACTTAGTACGTTTTCTTTAATTTTTCATCTAATCTGGCACTTAAGTCATCAATCTGACTCAAAAATGATTAGCGAAGGTGGTAGGGAAAGAGAACAGCACCCGTATGCATGCGCCGCACGGCCGCCCTGTTGCACGCTACCGAAAGTTGATTCTACAATAAAATAAAAATGAAAAAGAGTAATAAAATCATCACCCCGAAAGCGGATAGTAGACATCACATAGTATATGTGTACCAAATTTCAAGTCAATAGGTGAAACGATTTGCGAGCTACAGGTGATTTAAAATCTTGGACAGACAAACAAACAGCCACATTAGTGTATTATAGAAGATGATCTTATCTCAATTTGGACCGCTGAGGATGGCAGTTTACTGCATTTCCATTTGCTTTGACTTGGTTTAATTGACCTCAGAGTCTTCTTGTGATATTTCATTCCTTTCCAGGATCTGAGCCGTATAATCAGCAGCTGATTCAAGAGGTCAGTAGAGATATTGTGGGAATAAAAATAAAGCTAAAGAAGTATTTAACGATAATATGGCCAGAGTTGATGTATGTTAGAGATGTGTGCAGTTAGGAAAACAGAGGAAAGAAAATTTGAAAGAACTGAAATAAGAATGGATGTGGTATAGCGGCTCTGAAAAAATAATTAATTGGCCGTCTCATTCTCCATGGGTGCACGCTCACACAGCTACAGAGAGATGGTGGAGTAATTGGGGCGAGACACACCTGCACGTGAAGCTCTTTCTCAGTTGCTTCATCTGAGTGATTTCCTGGAGCCGTGACTTGCCGTGAGGCAGCGGGAGTCACAGGTGCAGATGGGGAGCCTCTCAGGAGCCATGGTCCAGGGAGGACCTGAGCCCAGACTGGGACCCCTTCTGTGGAGCCATGGACCAGTAGGGACCTGGACTCGTTGTGGACAGTTGGCTGCACTTGAAGGTAGGAGGTCTCCTCTGTTGTGAGGTCCCTTCCAGGATAAACACAGAAGGCATCGGTTTAAGAAGAGGTACCGGAAATGTAACAGGAGGCAGTTTCCTGCCAGTTGTTTTAGCCTCGTTTTTATGGATTCTTTATTTATTATAACATTTTAACCTCCATATCTCACCTGTTTTTATGGATTATTTACGTGTACTTATTTAGGAATTTTGCACTGCACTTTTTGGACACTGTTGTTTTGATTTGTTTTAATAAAAGCACTTGAGCGCTTTTCACCATCCCCTTGCTTGGTGTGTTTGTCCTCATCTGTTCAGCTCTTTGTGGTCATGACTATCGACGGTGGCGGGTTGAAGAGTCTCCTGGTGGGACTCGGTAGCATGGTGCCAATCCGCACCATCACACAGCTGAGGTGGGCTTTGAGTGTCTCACTAAGAGGATAGATTGAGAAATGAGGAGGTTAGGAGACAGGCAGGACTGGTGAAGATCAGTAAGAAAATTAGAGTAGCTGGATTGAAGTGGTATGACATATTAAACTTACAGTATACTCTTAATCTGCATCCAGCCCTGCGTGTAGGCCCTCCAACCTGCAGGGAAAATCTTGGGGGTTGGTGGCAGAATTGGCACTCCAGCCACCATAAAAAACCTCACACTGGTTCCACTCCATCTGAACTAGTGTGGTGCTGAGGTGTCACCCATTGCATGGCTGGCTGGCTTATTATCCGCAGTCAGTACTCAGGCAGGAGTTCAGTTCTGCAGTCTGCTCTCTCCAGAAGGAGGTGACCCCTGCCAGGAGTGCCTCAGCTTTATAGTGGGGCGTTGGAAGGAGAGGAGTCAGTTGCCCTCAGTGGGCATCTGTTTGAGAAAGAAGAGATGATAGATAGCATCAGGAACAGCGCCCCTTGTGTCCCGGAGTGGTAGTCCTTATCTTTAATGAGTCTGAAAGTCAAACCTCAGACGTGCAGGTGTGACAACGGGTTGAAATCTAAGTAATCAAAGCAGACCTCAGCGTTAACGTTTACCGTGCATCATGCAATGCCTGGTCTCTATTATTTGCCATTTCTTGTAGAAGCATTGTTAAAGTTTGTGATGCGCCATCTGTTAGAGTGACAAATGCAGTGCATTTTATTACTATAAATGTTTGTGATGACAGACACACAGACACCTATCCTTTTATTAAGGTGGATTAAAAATTATCCATTAATGTTTATCTTTGGTTAAGAATTTTTAAAAATATGAATGCAGTATTCAGATGTTGAGATTTTACTGTGATACAATTTAGAGGTCAAGAGAGAGAGGAGAGGTTAGGAGCAGGTGCTGATAGAGCGCATTGTCGCACCCACCACATGACAAAGCAACTCAAAGTCACAGATTAGGACCCGAGTGCAGCCATGTGATGGGTGACACCTCAGCTTCACCACACCAGTTCAGATGGAATGGAACAGTGGGAGGTTTTTTATGGTGGCTGGAGTGCCATTTCTGCTACCAACTCCCAGGTTTTTCCCTGCAGGTTGGAAGGCCTACACGCAGGGCTGAATGCAGATTAAGAGTATACTGTAAGTTTAATATGTCATACCACTTCAATCCAGCTACTCTAATTTTCTTACTGATCTTCACCAGTCCTGCCTGTCTCCTAACTTCCTCATTTCTCAATCTATCCTCTTAGTGAGACACTCATGAATGCAGTATTCAGATGTTGAGATTTTACTGTGTTATTTATTTTGAAGCTCCATTGTTGCCTAAGCTGTTAACTACTGATTTTACAGGTGACAATGCGATTGAAATCGGTGCTTCTTTTTGGTATTTAGTGCCTCCTTTTTCAGTTGTCGTTATTTTGATACAATTTAGAGGTCAAGCTCAACAAAAAAGCAAAATAAAAAGAAGAAAATGTAAAGCTGACTCTTATTTTTTAAATCTATGGATAAACCCCTTGAATTATCTTTTTATTGCCAAATGAGAGAAAACAAATGCCAGTTGATTACACGAGGTGTTTAATTAGAAGCACTATTAATATTTATAAAAAGTGTCAGACACAGGTGCAAACAACTGGAATTTCTGCTTCTGCAGTCTTTAGCATGCAGCTGATTAAAGACAAGAACGAGAAATCAAACAGCCAAACTTTTAATAAAGAGATCAATATAGCTTCATCTGGCTTGTTAAATTCCTTTCAAAAGTACATAAACTCTGGTAAGCATTTCTGATCCTGGAAGAACTTGTCAGTTTTTATTAAGATCGGAGTCCAGTTAATGTCGAGGAGGTGCCATCTGTGTACTACTGAGTGGAGTGGTCTGTGCCAGCTCTGTTTCTGCAGGGGGCTCTCTCTGGTTTTCCTCACACATCCCAGAGATGAACTGGTGACTCTGAACTTGTAGGATCTCGGTATGTGCAGCAGTAGATGTGTGCCTGTAGTCAGGGGGCTCCTGTTATCAATGGACGAGTGGCCCGGATACGACCCAGTATCTGCTCTCTTACACATCATCATTACAATATAAACTGAGGGTGTCTCTTGATTCAAATTATGAAATGTGCATGTGTACTATCTCAAAGACTGGAGATAGCATTTTAAATGAGGCAGAACCAGGAGATGAATGTGAGCCATGGTTTAGGCCAATTTTATTAACAGGAGGTCAAAATTCTATTTTAGCCAGAACCAAAATTAAACCAAAGTGAGAAAAGTCAAAAACTGGGAATGAAAGAAGTCTTTTATCAGAACCACACACAAAAAAAATGAGGAATCGTTAACTAGGAAAAAAATCAAAAAGTCTTTGGAACACAATCTAAGGGTTTATGTGTCAAACTTGGATAACCCATAGCCACCAAAGCCGACCTTTAAACCCTTGACCTACGAGGTTAGGGTCCTGACCACTGTGACCGACACACTCCCACCTATTGCAGAACACGTCATAGCCACTGAATCCACAAAATGGCGGCACCCGAGAGAAAGACATAATGGAGTCACAGAAAAATATAAACAGTATGTGCACGAAACACAAAAACAAACCTCCGAACTGGAAGCTCTGCATGACAAAATCGTATAATTGACATACAGGTAGCCAGAAGCTGCTAGAAGTGCCTAACATTTTTCTTATAAAGTTACCCAATGCCAACTATCAAGATGTGGAAAAAGTAAGAACCCCCCCCCCCCCCCAATTAAGGAGGTTGGGAGCATACACTGATACAGTGTGTTGCTGCACCCACCACACGACAAACCACCCAAATCAGGACCTGAGCGCAGTCGTGCAACCTCAGCACCACACTAGTGTGAATGGAGATAAAGAGTGTGAGGTTTTTAGACAGTGGCTGGAGTGACAATCCTGCCACTAATCTTTCGCTTCAAGTTGGAAGATCTGCTTGCAGGTTAACGTCATACCCAGGATGGAGCAATTTGCAGGTTAAGAGTCTTGCTCAAGGGCCCAATGGAACAGAGTCACTTCTGGCATTTATGGGATTCGAACTAACAACCTTCTGAATGCTGGCGCAGATCCCTATCCTCAGAGCCACCTCTCCAGCTACATCACCCAGTTAAAGACATACTAAGAATCCCAGACTTGATTTGGGCCAACAGTATCTGCTTCAAGGCAGGAGGACCCAGATGCACGGGCACTCTCGCAAACACCCACACTTGTTTGTTCTTGTCTTAATTGGCCTCACTCTGGGATAAAGGAGGAAACCCATAGAAACATCAAGAGAACGTGCGAGCAAAGTCATGGTACTTGGAGCTGTGAGGCAACAGTTGTAACCATGTGCCAGTGTGAATGCACTAATCCGACATACATAAGGAAGTAGTTCTTCCCACATTTCCACATATAGCCAAGTTTAGACAATGGATGGACAGAGTATTAACATAAATCTGTACCCCCATTAAAACAGAGAGAACTGTGATTTAATAATATATATAATAACCTGCCATTCAGACTCCCCATACATACTTTGTTTATCTCTTGTTTCATAATGTGTATTGTTCAAAAAAAAATTTGCATTGTGGCTGAGTTCCAGAAGTAGTACTCCATCCACCTTTCTGTGTTCTGTTTAGTCTAACGAACGTCTAATAATATCAGTCTAGTTGTGATCGTTTCAGCAGATGCCTATGATTAACGGATTTCAGTTTGGCACAAGTTGATGTGTTGACAGGCGGCTAGCAAAGGTCAAGGAGTCCCCCTGAAAAGGTCTGGCATCTCAGCTGGAGCCTGCTGGGAGTTTCAAAATGATTCATCACTACAGCTTGACGTAAACATCAGTAGTGCACTTATGTATTTTTTTAAATATTACTGCATTGAGTGTTGAAATACTCTCAAGGATTCACATAAATAAGCATAAACTGATTCTAAACCTTGCATATTGAGATATTAAAGTCATCCTGACATTGTCATTTCCTAATCTGTGTCTTTCACTTTAGATTCGTTTTTTTTTAATGTGTATTTTCTAAATGGTCCACGTTACCTACTCTTCTCCTACTCTCTCCGTGGTCTGCACTTTATCTCAATTTCAAGAGGAATATATCAGCCAAAAAATTAGATTTATATGTTATTTACCCCATGTAGTTTGTAGTGATAGGCAAAAAAAAAATTAATAATCTCATATTTTCATCCTGAATGGAGATAAAAAGTTTTATGATCAAATACAAGTCAGTGGAGGTAACACTGCACAATGGAAAATGAAAAACGTCCATGGGGAAAAAATAAATAAATAAACGCGTTATTCATGTTAGGCCGGATTTATACTTCATGCGACGTGATGCATGCTGCAGTGGACGCTCCTGCTACACAAGCGTTGTACTGTTTATACTTCCTTGCGTACTTTACGTAAATCTGGAGGAATCCACCAGGTGGCAGTGCGAGATATTATCACGGTGAGAACAGGTTCGGCTTCACTGTGTTGTGAATTGCCCGGAACACCCATTAAATTCCGATGACACCTTACCGCAATATCTCTGAAAAGGATGTTTAATGATTAAATCCATCAGTCCAGGGATTTGTCCATTTCAGCTAGCATTGGGCACGAGGCTGAAACAATCCCTGGACGAGGCATCAGCTCATCGCAAGGTGAATACAAGCACTCACATACACGCTGGCGTCATTTTAGTGTAAACAAATCTGCAAATTTTTGGAAGGAAACCGCAGCACACTGTGGAAACCCAGCAGGAAAACATGTAAACTCCAGGCAGGGAATATCAGCGACGTGACTCCCTGCAAGACAGCAGCGCTAACGCTCCGCCACTGTGCCACCCCCATGGGTGTCATTATTAACAGTATTCATTATTTAAATGGAATTACCGATTTATCTGTAAAATGTAACATACATACTTCAAAGCATTTCATCTATCTATCTATCTATCTATCTATCTATCTATCTATCTATCTATCTATCATGAAAGTGATATCAAGTATAAATCTAAGGATTCTAAATGTGCAGAGAGTTGGAATATCATACATTTAATGTGTTCTGTGTGGTGATCTATTGCTGTTTGCCACTGCTGTCAGGTCAGGAGGAAGCCCCTGAAAAAAAAAGACGGCACAGAAGACGGTAAATATGCGACACTTGAATATAAAAGCACCACGAATACATCTGTATGTCGGCATTTTGCTTCACCACATCTAACCATTTATCAAATATCGAAGCGCGCACACCGATCTCGTAGGATCAGCAAAGCGGCTTTCTGTCACATGTAGATAGTAACCAGAGACTCTGATGTCACATTCCAACTTTTAGCACACTGCCCCCCCCAACTTTTTGCTGTTACTGCAACTCGCGTCGCGTTCATTTCTGAGGACCTGCTCAGAGGACGCATCAAATGAATGCTGGGAACACGTGGCAGCCATGATGCGGGTGCATACGCGTTCTGAGCGTGAAGTATAAATGAACCCTTACACATTGTAAAAGGCGCTATATAGCGCCCGACCCAGCACAGACTGACGCAGAGGCATGTGTAAAAAACAAACACACTTTTTATTTTTCTTCACCTGTGGGGCACATCTTCCCCATGAACCCCACAGGCAATACACAGTCCTAAAGCACTCAGTAATCAACAAACTCTTCTTCTGGCACCACCACTCCTCCCAGGCAACCTCGTCCTCTTCCTCCCAATTCTGGCTCCTGAGTGGTGGATGCTGGCCCTTTTTATAGCCCACCTGGAAGTGCTCCAGGTGCTTGATCACCTGTGGCTAATTACACTTCCGGGCGGAGCTGTAGAGATGTCCATTTGGGCTCTGGGATCCATGCAGCACCCCCTGGCGGCCATCCCAGATCCCCACAGGGTTGTGGAGAACTCCATCTCCAAGGGAAGCTGCCACCAAGCGTCCCGGGTGAGGTAGTGAGGAGCCCATGGCTGCTCCCCCCGGAACCATATACAGCAGGATCGTCCCGGCCTGGCGTGGGACCTGGCCGCCCATTACAACGTATTATGAATTTGGGGTTCCTAAATCAGGATCTCAAAATACCCACTAAAGGGGGAAAACCATCAAACCCCTGCTAGAAACAGGAGGGCAAATATTAAATCTTTAAAAAGATTTGCTTTTACAAAAAAAAAAACTCTTTAACACTGAAGCTCTGAAGAGCACAAACGGCAAAGCAGGAGTTGCCTGTGAATAACAAGGCAATCCAAGGTAAACAAAGTTCCAAAACACAATCCAGTACAGGAAAATGGTCAGACATTCAGGAAAAACACACAAGCACAATAGATCACTGACTCACCAAGAATACTCAATGAACCGCAAGGGACTGTGGGATTTTCCTCAGCCTTAATAAGGCTTAGGGCAGTTCCTTGCAGTGATGGGCAGGTGGCCCCGCCTCTTAGGGAATCACCTACAAGACACACAGAACATAGCAGTAGATGCACAGAAACTAAATGACCAACAATTTAGCAGTAACACAAGAATCAGAAATGAACAAATTGGAAATAAAAACAGCATTTGAACATTGGGGACTAAAACAAAATATAATCCACAGCCATATGCTTAAAATGTGCAAAACACATGCATTTTTTTTCTAAACTATTGTCAGCTAGATATTTCCAGAAAAGTCAGCACATATCATAAAGAGGAAGCACAAGTCCCCTTGGGATTGCCTTTTTGAATTAAAGCCTCCCCCTCCACATCTTCTACCTCCTCTCCCTCGTTCATTGGTCAATTCAAAAAGGCAATCCCAGGGGGACTTGCGTTTCCTGTTTATGATATGTGCTGATGTGCGATGAGTTTTCCTCAAGTATCTATTTAATAATATTTTAGTGAAAAATGCATACGGTTAATCAGATTTTTTTTTTCCCCATGGATGTTTTTCATATTGTTTGTAATTGTACAGCATTGGTCACCACTGACTGCTATTATATCGTACACTTTTTGTATTTATTCTGCATTTATTCTCTGCCATTCCTACAAACTACATGAGGCAAGCAATATAAAAAAGCGTCATTTTTAGGTGGAGGGCTGCTACCCTTGTCGCTGTCCGTACCGTGTTTACACATCCTGCCCATATCCCTTTTTCTCTAACATTTCAAAAATGAGTAAATGAACCAAACTGGCCATTCTGGATTGGCCTGAAGTGCGTCTGACTGGGAATGTCCTGCCGCACACTGACATTATCTCCAGGACTGACTACTATCTTCCTAAATGTGAATCTTCTTTTTAAATGAGAGGAAACCCCAGGATTGCCTGCCAGTATTATGGGATGCAGTGTGCCATGTGCATCAGTAATGGATATCACTTGGAGGAGGAGGAGGAGATTGGGAGCATGCATTGATACAGTGCATTGCTGCACCAACCATACGACAAACCACCTCAGCATCCCAAATTAGGACCCAAGCACAGCCATGCGACGGGTGACACCTCAGCACCACACAAGTTCAAATGGAGTGGAACAGTGGGAGGTTTTTTACATTGGCTGGAGTGCCAATCCTGCCACCTACCTTTCCCTCCAACTTGCAGGGCTGAACGCAGGTTAACATCATACTCAGGAAGGAGCGATTGCAGGTTAAGAAAGAACAAAATTGCCTAATGACAGGGATAAAAAGACTGACCAGGATATAGAAAAGCCTAAAAGGAACTGCCAGTAATCAAAGTCAGAAAACATGCAGTAGGTCAAAGAACCATGAAGGATTAAAATAAAGGCTACCTGAACCAGAAGCATGACTGTCAAAATTCAAGGTTAAAAACTAAGATAAGCAGAAAAAAGTGTTAATTAAGTGAAAAAACCAAAGCAAAACTTCAAAAAATCCCAAAACTAGGACACCCATGAAGCCATGCCACCATCTTAAATGTCCGCAGCCTCAATAAACAACATGGCAGCGGTTTAGAGAACAAGATGTGAAATAACAATGACCATGATCAGAAGTACACTCAAAATGGTGGCATGATGACATCATGACTAAAAAAAAAGCAAAATTAAAACACATCAAGAAATAAATGTGTAAAAATGAATTGAGTAGTAAAGAAAGCCAGAATTTCAACAGCATCTCCACTTCCGTTATTCACCCTTCCTTTTTGCAGCGACGGCTCTACTGTGTTGAAACAACCTTGCATAAGTTTGAATCCCATACTCAAGAACATCAGTGGACATTAAGGGGATGTACATTTAAAACTGAAGCAAGGAAGCTCTTCTTTATGCAAAGAGTTGTGGGATTTTGGAACAAACTACAGAGACATGGAGTTGAAGCAGAAACCTTGTCAACCATTAAGAAGATTCTGGATGAGACATTGGCTCAGCTTAGTTATTACCTAAGCAAACAGGCTTGATGGACTGCATGGTCTCATCGTGTTTGTCTAATTTCTTATGTTGTTGTGTTCATCTAAGCCATCTTCAGTGGGGCTGTTTAGTTCCCAGCTCCTGTCTAGAGCTACCGGAAGGCAGTTGCAATCCTGACTACAACTGGATCTCCCTGCACAGCCATTGCAGTTTGTGGTCTCACCCTTCTTGATGCTGGCTCATCCTCTTCTGTTGCACATCTCCCACGCTCACATACTCCATCCATATCTCATCTGATGGCAACTTCTACTTCATTGAGACTAGGCTACACTTCAGTGCATTGCATATTCAACAAATGTAATATTTTTGATCCAGTAATCTGTGTCCAGTAGATGATAACTGATAAAGAGCTCAACAGTAACCCCTGGCGCACAACTCCACAGACACCTCCCTCAGATGAATGTGTCCGCCCCACTTGCTGCCAATGAAGTGGCCATTTTTTATTATTGCAAAAAGTGTTCCATGTTCAGTAATCTTTCGAAATTCTAAAGGAACAATGTTACTGTACATGCCTTCTTCTGACGATCTGTGTGTTTCTCGTGTCTTTAAATATATGGAACGGTTTAACAGGATTGCCATTTTCTAAAATTACAACTCTAGTGGTCAGCTACGGCAAACATTTGTGTGATTCTGCTCTGAACTCTTCTTCCATTCCAAGTCCCAGCACCGATGTCAGACTTAATGGTTTAAAATCAGCCATTTATCCACATCTGGGGGGTGCACTGATGCTTCATGGATTCACCTTTCTGGGTTTGAATCCTGGGCCCACTTACTACGTGGTTTGCATGTTCTCCTCATGTCTGCATGGAGGGCTCAGGATACTCCTGTTTTCCACACACATTACAAAGCCATGCTGGTGAGGTGCTGTGGGTGGGTGAATGGGCCCTGCTCAGGTCTGATTCCTACCTTATGTGCAAAGCTGCGAGGTGGGCTATGGCTCCCTGTGACCCCTGTGTTAGATTAACAGAGTCTGAGACTTAATATTTTACATTGAACTTTAACCTGTCTGTTTTTCTTATGGATACAAAGTAGTAACATTTGAGCCCTGCTGCTGTTATCAGCCTCTAGTGCTCATGTCTCTTTAAAAGTGGAGTGTCCGGTGCAGACGCTTTGACAGCTCAGACACTACTGACATAACACCGTCTAACTACATCTGTTAAGACTCTGGCCGCGTATGCGTCCTTGCTCTGTCTGCATCTTTACAACACTCTGGGCTTCTATAATACGGCTAGTTAGTGGACAGCTTGAAGTCCTCGTCATTCGTGGCTCGTGTCTCTCTATCTGTTGCTCCGTCTCTCTGTCTGTCTGTTGATGGTCGCCCCTCGACTTGCTTTTGAGTTGATCTTCACATCAGTTGTTAACGTCCTTCAGCTGTGCTGAGCATAGTGCCGCTCATGCTGGCTGTAGCCCTCCAATCTAATTTATCTCTGTCTGTGATAACAACTGCTTCAGGATGACTTTATGCTGCCGGATTGTAATTTAATTAACATTTGCCAACATTTACCTGATCATTCCACAAAATAAAATGTTAAAATAGACTTCAAGGGCTGCTGATGCTTGTTATGCCAACTTTAAGTACTAATTCATTTGTTGGCTCTCAGGTAAAAAACATTCCCTTATGGCCATAATTTTGTTATTAAGCTGGATGTTCTAATTCCCTACTTCCCTAATTATTATTGTAAAGCACTTTGAGTTATTATCATGTATGAAAATGTGCTATAGGAATACCCATTGTTCTAGTTGTTGTAGTGTACATTTCAAATAGTCACAGCATCCCAAAATGCCACCTTGCTCAGGCTTTTTCATAAACTTATCAGCTTCTTACTATTTGTGCTGGTTTCCTTATAGCACTGGCATCAAATTAACTGGGGGAAATGTGTCATTCACAAAGGGGACTCCATGACATTTGAAAGGCTTTGCCTCCTGTAAATTGAGACGACACTCTCATTAAATTTCACCACACTTTGTGTACTGATTAATGACTTCTATAAAAAGTTCTGAATGGTATCTACTCTGGTCCTTTCAAATGCTATTCAGAAATTAAAGGTTTGTGTATAAATTAATGTATTATTAAACAGGCCACTGATCAAATTCCAGGAATTAAGTCTGCCACATTAGAAGTTATTTTACATTAATTTATCTCACTTCACAGATATTTCACACCTTTGATAGGCACAGTGACACACTGCTTAGTGCTGCTGCATCACACTTTGGGCTGTGTGGGGTTTGCATGTCCACCCTGTGTCACTTAGTGTGTGTGTGTCTGTCTGTCTATCATCATACCTTATCTATTATATATTATGTTCAAATCTATCTATCTATCTATCTATCTATCTATCTATCTATCTATCTATCTATCTATCTGTCTGTCTGTCTGTCTGTCTGTCTGTCTGTCTGTCTGTCTGTCTGTAAACAATAAAATGAAAATAACGAATGAGCCAGCAGCCCACCACCTAACTTTGTCCACATACACATTTTTGTGTCCGTGAAGATGTATAGTAGAAGCTTGGTTTACACAAGGGATATGTCAGTCAGTCACTATCCAACCTGCTATTTCCTAACACAGGGCCACGGTGGTCTGCTGGAGTCAATCCCAGCCAGCACAGGCTGCAAGGCAGGAACAAATCCCGGGCAGGGTGCCAGCCCACCGCAACAAGGGATACATGACAAAGTGAAATGTCCTTCGAAAACAGCTTGGATTGTCCCAAAAATGGCAGCAAACTTGCTTTGACCTCTGCTCATTCTGATGTACTCATCTATATATGTATGTTAGTAATGTGCACCAATAACATTCATTGTTGCACAAATGTAATTTTGTACGACTTAAGTTACACCCGAGATGGTAACAGCACCAGCACCTTCTGTCAGTTCAATACAGCCAGAATGAGGACAGGACATCGTTTAAAAAGAAAATGACACTTGGTCAGTGTGGGGCATCTGTTGGTGAAGTAAGATTCACTGATCTTGACTTTGCTGACGATGCTGTGATCATCGCAGAGTCGATGGAGGCTCTGATTGGGGCTCTCGAGAGACCTCGGCAGTGACATTCATGTCTCTGGTGACTCTCCCTGTGAAGTCAGTAGATGGATTGGGAGAGCATGGCGGGGGTCATGAGGTCGCTGGAAAGGATTGTGTGGTGCTCCCGAAATCTATGCAAAAGGACAAAGGTCCAAGTCTTTAGACTCCTGGTGCTTCCTGTCTTGCTATAAGATTGAGAGACATGGACGTGTCACAGAGTACTGTGTCTCTTCAGAGAATCCTTGGGCACTGCTGGTTTCACTTTTTGTCGAATGAGCGGTTGCTCACAGAGTCCCAAATAAGGAACATTACCTGCATTGTGAGGGAGCGTCAGTTACGGCACTACAGCCATGTGGTCCGATTCCCCGAGCATGATCCGACTTGCAAGATCCTTATTGTTGAGGACCTGAGCGGCTGGACAAGGCTTAGGGGATACCCACATAACACCTGGCTGCGGCAGATAGATGGTCATTTCTGGAGGGTGGAACTGGACCGCGTGTCTACCTGTCGTGTAGTGGGTGCTGCAGCGCTCTATACCAGTGCATGCTCCCCAACCTGACCTGACACTTGTTCCTTGTGGTGTCAGACTGGTGAGGACACGAGAGGACTGCATCCCATAGCGGTGTGAAAGAGCGTGAGTGTGCAGTAGGCCTGATGGCACAAACCCCCTCATTCTGCACACCAAGAGCAGTGAGACAGCGTGAGAATATGGTGAGGGGCCCATTTTGTTTCTTCTGGTTCTGCTGTGGATGAGACTGAGTGAGCATTAAGCAGGCAGGCCTCTCACTCTTCCTGTTGTCCATGCGCCGTGGTGAGTGTGAGTGGAGAATGCAGCAGAGTGCATGTCTTGTCATTCTCATGCAACCATACGTCAGAGTGAGTGAAACGTGCCAGGAGTATGATGGACTTTTTCTGGTGATGAGAAGATATGAGTGCCTGCATGGCAGTTTTGAATGCACTGACTGGATTTGTATGTAAAGAATCCTGGGCTGACATTGATGAACTGACAAAGACACGATAAGCAGTTGTTTACATTTCTGTGAGGACACCATAATGCTCATTAAATCAGTCAAAATATATCCATACAACAAGCCATAGATTTAGAGAAGTTTAAAAGAACTGCTAAACAGAAGAAACGGCATTTCAATGTGGAATATTCACTGAACAGAAAGAACTACAGAAAGAGGTGAAATGTGAAATCAGGCCGACAAAGCTGATAACCTGAGATCATTGCGGAATGGCATTCAAAGTAAAATCAATAATCACATGGAATTGGCAGCAGTTAAAAGTGACTAGCAGTTAGTAGAAAAATTCAATGAATTCTATTTAAGATTTGAGACTTCAAATCAAGGCCAAACTTTAATGAATAATTTAAGAATGGTACTTCATCAAACTCAAATCAAATCCAAAATGCTCAGGCCCTGACAGACGAAGTGGGCGTCTGCTTCACTCCTATGCGTGGCAAATCTGTCCAATACTCCACTCCAGATTTCAAATATCTCTGGAGTTACAGCAAGTGCCCAGACTCTGAAAACAGGCAAATGTTATTCCAGTAGAAAAATCTTCACTCCCCAAAGCATTACATGACTTCAGACTGGTGGCCTTAACTTCTCATATCATGAAATCCTTTGAGGAGTTAATTAAAAGATGACTACTTAACAAAACCCTGGCCTATCTTGACTCTTACCAATGAGCAATCAGAACGGGTTGACAGCACAGCGACACTTCTCACTTCTCTACAGTACAAGCATTGGGAAGGACCAACAAACCACGCAGGACTGCTGTTAATTGATGTCTTGTCAGCTTTGAATACAATCCAACCCTGCGTTTTAGTTGAACACCTGATTGATAAATTCTGTTTGGACCCTAACTTGGTGGGGTGCATTCTGGACTTTTTAACTTCCAGAACACAAAGAGTGTGTGTTAATGGCCGTTCTTCTTATAGGCTTAACTTATTTATTGGATCTCCTCAAGGCTGCTGTCTGTCTCATCTTCTGCTTATTTTATACACAAATGACTGGATGTGTTCACACAAGGACAGACATATCCTGAATTTTACCAATGACTCTATCACTGTTAGTCTTCTTCAAATAAGGAGGATGGCCATGAACCTGCTGGTGATGTGTTTGGTCAATAGTGTGATTGTTCCTTTTTACAGCTAAATATCTCCAAGACAAAGGACGCGGCTGTAGATTTCAGGTGTTCTCCCCCTCCTGCTATCTCAACATTAGTTAAAGTAGAGACTGTGAAAAAGGCAGAGCACTATAAACATCTCTGGACAATCACGGACAACAAGCTAACCTCTGATCTCAACACAGAGTGCATTTATAAGAAGGTGCAGAAATGGCTGTTCATATTTTTAAAGTGGGCAAAACCATAGTGACACTTTTATAGAAGTCTTTTATCGAATCTGTTGTTACATTTTCATTTATATGTTAGTTTGGCAACCTCAACAATATGAGCCACACTGTAAAAATCGCAGTAAAATGAGTTTGCAGCAGACCTCTGTATCACAAACAGGTTAGAGTGAAGGTCGACTAGATTCTGTCAAACAGTTGCTTTTTCTTAAGTTTTGGTTGTTGCAATCAGGCTGCAGATTTAGGTTTCCGAGACTAAAGATAGTACTAGGGTGTTGTATCATGTTAGCCATTATGAATGTAGTGACAAGTCAAGTAAAATGACACCTTCTATTTGCTAACTAAAGAAGATTACATTATGCAAGCTTTCGAGGCAACTCAGGCCCCTTCTTCAGGCAACATGTAATACAGAAACTGGAGTTCCCTGAGTTTATATAGACACCAGGACAAATACAACACTGGAAAACCTTTAAGTGAGACATCGTAAATACAAAAAATTAATAAACCTCTTCAGGCCAAGATTCATTTAGCAAGAGAGGAGAACAATGTCTGGTCAAGATCTTTGGAGAAGATAACTGTCCAACAAAGTCTTTTGAAGTTTCTGATGAGTTTTTCAATACAATGTGGGTCTGTAGACAGGTTGTATGTATCAGTCTGAGAGATGAAAACATCCTAATCTCTGGCCATAAAACTCCTGTCTCTATTCAAACCATGTTGTAATGTGTTATTTTTTAGAATAAGTTTCACTTCCCATTCTTTTCTATCTTGTTGTGTTTGGAAGTTGCCCATAAGCACTGCCACTTTAAAGTCCCTCTCACAGTGTCCTCTTTCATTCCCAGTGCTATAAGCATTTTGAATTCTCCTAGTTGCAGGGATTGTGCTAAACTCTTTGTTCTTATTATTTTTGTGTACTGTACTGTGTACACTGCCTCTTTGTACTAGTCTTGTGTGTTTGTACCAATGATAACACTGGGCATCATGTGTTGTGTCTTTACTTATTTTCTTGTATCTGTGTTCCAGTGCCCTTTGTTTTGTTCTCTTCTGCCGGCAAACAAATTTCCGTCTGGGATAATAAAGTCTACTTAACCTAACTTAACCTAACCTGAAAGTGCAGACAACTACAAGAGATGCTTAATGCTGCAGTTTGTAGGACAATGAGGGTTTTCTGTTCCTTCCCACCCAGAGACACTATATTGATGTAATATAAAATGAGGTAATGACAGCATAGCCTGTCCGAAAGGCTGCTGTTTAAAGCACTGGAATACTTTTTTGTACCTCAGTTATATTTGTTTAACTTGACACCCGATTACTTTCAGTTCTATTAGAATGGAAAGCTGAAGTCTTAAAAAGTGCTGCTCTTGAGTAGTCTGTTAACATTAGTGAGAGTATGGAATGAGTGTGCAAGCCTGAAGACTCCTGTGTAAGAGATAAAAGTGTTCAGGTCACAGTTAGTGAAGTTAGAAAGTGGACGTTTATATGGTGCTTTCTGCCAAAGGCAATCGACTCCTGGAAATGTGTTGATAGCCCTTCTTCTGTGATGTGCAACCGGAATATTTTGAGTTTGAAGATTCTTTGATGTCCTACGGTTTCACACACAGTCATATTTTGCCGGTTTTTTTTTTAACAACAAAGTTGGATACCTGTGGTGAAACGTCCCTCAGGCTCAGTGAGGTCAGACACAAACATTTGCTGCAGCTTTACTTAATCCTCCTCACATCACACCAGAATATTTAGTGAAGATAATTATTGGGAAAATGTGTAACAAATGTGTGACTTGTGGACAAAAACACAAGCTACTGCCAGCCATGAGCTCCCGATAGTAGTGGTATGCATGTCATTTCTAGGTCAAGGGAACAATGAAGAAGGTCTTATTCTCAAGTAGGTGAGGATTTGTAAAGAGTGGCAGGGCAGGCATGCTGAAACAGAGCAGCCGGCTGAGCACTAATCACTCGACAATGCGTTTACTTACATGGGCCAGAATCCTGTACAAGTTCAATGACTTATGGTGCTTTGGGAAAATATCTGAAACCACCAAGTGAACAGAATAAATCACTGGAACAATGTGGCTGGCAGTGATTGTAGTCTCGGACAAGCCAGTGTGAAACAACCAAGCCAAGTCTTTTTAATGGGCAAAACAGAAACCACAGTCTAAAGGGCTTAGTCTATAACCTGAAATTCTTAACACAGTTCTTTCTATTAAATCCCTCTTAGAAAGAGTCTTTAAGAAGATAAGAATTTAGAAATGAAAAACCTACTGAACAAAAAGAACAGGGCTTTCAGGTCTGTAGATAAGATGGATATCAAGTGTGTGCAGGAAAAGCTGAAAAAGCAACTCCAAGAGGGGTTTAAATGGCTGCAAGGAGGAGCTGGAGTAGGATGAGGCACCTCGTGGGCTACAAGCAGATTGGTGATTCAATGGCTGATGCGAATCAAACAATGCCGGTGACCTAAATGTGAATTCAAAGGATTCATCTCTCACCCAGCAGTTAGTCAGGCTCTCCTTTAACACTGCTGGCTTGTGTGTGCCAGATAGGGAGGGTCCCTGACGCCAGCCCTCCCCCTGTCATTGCCGGACTCCTCGTACACAGCATGTGGTTGACTGAAAGCGTTCTCTATCATTTGGTATTTATTAAGAAAACTACAATAATCTGAAATTAAGGAACTGCTAAATATTTAAAAGCCAACATATGTATAAAGAAGAAATAAATAACAAATAAACAGCATGTGACTGTCTGTGTTCTAACATTTCTAAATGGCAAAGATGACTCGGCTATTTATCCATCCATTTGCTAGAGGTAGTGCTTTATGGGGCAAAGACTGAAGTAGACATCTAGTTTTCTTTTAAGCCATTCAGCCACCCCCCTGCTTTTCGGACTGGTCGTTTACATTTAATAATTTCCACTAACACTTCTCTTAGCATCCTAAGAGAGAGGATGAAAAGCGCAGGCATCCGAGGGAAGCTCAGAGTTGAGCTACTGGTCTTCCATTTTGAGAGGAGCAGATTGAAGTGGTTCGGACATCTGATATGGATGCCTCCTGGACAGTGTAACGGGCACGACCAGCCGGGAGGAGACCCCAGGAAAGACTCAGGGCTCATTGGAATGGATTATATCTTCAAGATGGCCTGGGAATGCCTTGGGATCCCACAGTATGAGTTGGCAAGTATGGCTGGGGAAAAGGAAGTATAGGACCCCCTGCTAACACTGTTGCCCCCCAACCGCCTGACCTGATTTCAGATAAGTGGTCGAAAATGAATGAATGAATTTATGAATTTTCCACTAGATATTAATGTTTGCAGTGTTCCCAAACTCTTTGCATTTACAGCTGGTTGGCTATTTAAAGGCTGAACTTGCACACTTCCATTACTGAATTAGATTTAACCCAAACACAAGCACGGCAGGCACATAACTGAATTCTAAAGTTAGCAAGTCCAGGGTTTGGCACAAACCCCAAGAGGACCATATGTTAAGCTGCTAGAACAAGCTGGAGACTTGAACTTGACACACATGTTAGCAGTGAGAGTGACATTCAGATAGCAGCTGCATTTGAGGATTTAGACATCAAGAGACTCTACAATACTTACTGTGCAGCTCTGCCTGTGATGCAGGATGATCACATATTTTTAGTGTTCTGCACCTGAAACAGTTGATTTTGTAGGTCAGAAAAAGTTTCTGGAACCTGCACGGAGTTACGGTCAGTTGTTAGCACTCATTTCCTGACATATTTCCATACAGATATTATAAACACATTCTGTCTAGTGTGGCAGATAAGAGAATCATCAAATATTAAGTGTCACAGGAAGCAGCAGCAGCAACGCTTATGTGTCCTTAATAAGTAAGTTGGCATGGGCTTGAAGGCTTGATCAGATAGGCCAGCAAGCGAAATATACACCAATAAACGAAAATCGGAGGTGGCTTCAGCTAGACTGCACCAACACAAACAAGGGCTTTTCTAAGGTCTCATGACTAGGGCTGGCATCAATACCCTAAAACACCACTGTGGATTGGAAAAAAAGGAATGGGCACAGCATAAAGGCTGCAAAATTAAGTCCAGAAGAACAAATTGACTACTTGTCTGTTATTTTTATAATATATAACCCTTCCCCTCTCAGAATTCCTGCTTACCCCGCTCCGTTCTTTCCCCTTTGTGCACGTGAGTATTTCGAGCCCTGCGTCTGAGTCGGATGGTTCCCCTGGTCACCAATTCGTGTGTTTCAAGCCGCGATTTTCTATTTTCTCCCTTCCGGCCCAATATGCCTTTCCGTCTTCAGATACCCATGTGCACTTGTACAGAGGAGACCTTACGGAACAATGCCGAAACAAAAGGCAACTGAACCTGCTGCTGCGAGAGAGGACACATTACTGCATGATCACGAAGCAAAGAGGCAAAGGCGTGCCAGTCGCTCGCAAGAAACGGACACTCAGCATTCACACAGATTAGCTCAACGACGCGTCTCTGCCGCACAACGAAAGGCAACTGAAACCCCTACAGAGAGAGAAGACAGATTACGCCGTGATCGCGAAAGAAAGAGGCAAAAGCGTACCAATGAGACACCCGACGACAGGTCCTTACGATTGCAAAATAACCGTAACAGACAAACTCCTACAGAGAGAGAGGACACATTACGCATGACCACTTACTTGAAGCAAACATAATCTCTGGTAAACACTGTGGTCAACACGTCTTCATCCCCAGGATTGGTCTCGATACTATGGATGACTCTGACCTGCCTTTTGACATGCACAGAAGGCAATTCCCACTCCGATTGGCATACGCTATTACAATAAATAAGGCACAGGGTCAAACACTAGATCATCTAGGTATATTCCTACCTGAGCCTGTCTTCACACATGGCCAGCTCTATGTCGCCTTCTCCAGAGGAAAACGTTTTCCAAAAGTGAAAGTCAAAATATTGCCTTGCAAAAGTCAAGGGAAATTACTACAAGATACTAATAAATACTTCACACAGAACGTTGTTTACCAAGAAGTACTCGACTCTGTCCACTTGAATGCCACGGGATTGTGTGCCTCCACACACATTACTATGTGCAATGAAGGTGACGGACGCGATGACACAGTGCTGCATGTCACTGACGAAGTTAATGAAGACCACTCAAATGACCTACATCGCTTTGCTCTTCAGAATGAAGTACCACTACATGCCCCCTCGACAAGCACAGGACGTCCTCAACGGTATGATCCTCCTCTTCCTTACAACCATTTACACAACGTATACGATTCTGATTAGTCTGCGTCCCACACTTCGTGAATCATGGGCTTTGTTTTGAAATTTTGTTTCCCATGCAAAAATCAAATGCAGTGCGATGAAGGACCCAGTTCTCGACTGGCAGCCGCGTTTAAACAGGGAGTCCTTCAACTGTGGTCATCCAACGCGCAGCGTAGCGCGCGCCAAGTCGCTAGTATATATTATAAAAAATAAATCTTGGAAGGAGACGAGACGTGATTTTCTCAGAGAGACACTTTCACGTCCCACGAGATATTGTCAGATACATTTCTTGTAGAGAGAAAGAAACGATATTTGCTCACAGGCAGTTATACGTTGCGTTGTCACGATGTAATTCCAAACACGGAATCAAAATTCAATGCGATTTTGATGAAAAGGCAAAAGCAAAAAGAGACTGGATATATGGACATAGGTGATATGACAGAAGGGTGCCGCGTGTGATGCAGATCACATGGCACGGCAGCAGCAGCAAGACAGCAGCTAATTGAGCAAAGAGTAGGTAAAAAAAAAACTGTATTTGTTTCCCATTATATCACCGTTTAAGAGGGGGTTTAGGAGGAGCAACCGTGTCTCCTTGGGGTGCGTTCAGCCCTCCTCTTCACAACGTGAGCAGCAGAGACACAAAGTGGGGGCAGGGGGGATTGGGGAGCAAAGCGAGCAGGGGGTGAAGCCCCCTAGTATATATATATATATATATATATATATATATATATATATATATATATATATATATATATATATACAGTGATCCCTCGCTATATCACGCTTCGACTTTCGCAGCTTCACTCTATCGCGATTTTTTCTCATACACGCTTACGTCACTACGCGTGCGCTTTCTGAGAACTTTTATCTAAGTTCCACGATGGCTCCTAAACGTGCTGCTTTTTCTAAGCCTTCTGACAATGAAACTAAGCTCCAGAGGAAGATGCTTATCATCCAGGAGAAGATGAAACTCTTGGATATGATCAAAGATGTCAATACCCTACAAAAGCCTCCTCACGCATATGAAAAGACAGCGCCAGCAACTGCCTATCAAGATGTTCTTCAGCCGCGCACCCAGACACCCACTGCCTACTCCTAGTACTCCTTCAGTGGAAGAAGACAACGATGCACCTGCTGAAGATACTGCACCACCTTGTCACGCTTGGGTCACATATTTGCACAGAGACACAGGAGGTTGTAGAAAAAAAAGAACTTTATTCAAAGCACTGCAAACAAACATTTGTCTCTTTTCAAAAGTTTAAACATGCTCCATGACAAGTCAGAGAGAGAGAGAGAGTGAGAGATCCAAAGCTGAGAGGCGCTGCACAATACTTTTAAGTAAGCGGAGTACCGCGTGAGAGGATTATCGCGCGTTATACAGCAAGTAAACAGCAATGTGAAAGTAGACTGACAGCTGTTTCAGGGATTTTCCCAGGGGCGTCTGTGTCCTCTGAGGGTGCGATCAGCGCTCCAGCTTACAACCTGAAGACTCTCCTACTGAGCTCGTGTCTTCATAGGTTAGTGGTTGTGTGTAAGAACTGTGTGTGTGTGTAATTAAATGTACAGTATAATAATAATAATATGATATTTGTAACGTCTAATATGTCTTATTTTCTCTTATTTTGTCTAATATATTGGGTAATACAAGTGTAATGGTGACTAAAGGGTGTTACTTCATGTCTAGAGGGCTCTAATAATGTTAAAAAACGTATTTAGAAGGTCGTAAACAGGTTTTCTATACTCTAACTGCGAAAATATTCAATTTATAAATAAAGAATCCTACTTCGCGAAAATTCATTTATCGCGGTAGAGTCTGGAACGGATTAACCATGATAAACGAGGGTTCACTGTATATATATATATATATATATATATATATATCTATAATAATAAAAGGCAAAGCCCTCACTGACTGACTGACTGACTGACTGACTCACTGACTAACTGACTCACTCATCACTAATTCTCCAACTTCCCGTGTAGGTGGAAGGCTGAAATTTGGCAGGCTCATTCCTTACAGCTTACTTACAAAAGTTAGGCAGGTTTCATTTCGAAATTCAAAGCATAATGGTCATAACTGGAACATATTTTTTGTCCATACACTGTAATGGAGGAGGCGGAGTCACGTATCGCGTCATCACGCCTCCTACGTAATCACGTGAACTAAAAATAAGGAAGACATTTACAGCACGAGTCACACGCGGGAACGAAGGTAAATGACGTTAATTTTTGACTGTCTTTTAATACTGTGTAAGCATACATATTAACACATGTGCAATTAAACGTGTGCATTTACGGGGTGATTTCTCAGGCTTAAAAGCTCACCTTTTATCAAACGCGGGAACAAAGGTAACTGACGTTGTTCACTGTCTTTTAATACTGTGTAAGCATACATATTAACACATGTCCAATTAAACGTGTGCATTTACGGGGTGATTTCTCAGGCTTAAAAGCTCGCCTTTTACTAAAAAGGTAAATGCAAAACTATTTTCAATCAGTTTATTGAAACGCTCCCGTTAAGGATTGCAATAACATATTCGTGAGATAAAAGAACGAAGTAGGGGGAAATGGAGGAAGAGCCGCAAACAGCGAAGAGCAAAAAATTAATTAAACAATTGAGAACGGAGCGAGTTAAGCATACAAGCATGTTCATAAGGGAAACAAAGCACGGTGTAAAACGTAAGTTTAAATTAAGTTTATAGAAACGCTCCCGCTGCGGATTGCAATAACATATTCGCGACATAAAACTTTAATGAGAAGACACGAGGTATAAACGAACCACACGCCGTGGCGCAACGTTAGGGGCAACACTTTCAACCATTCTATGATCTGCTTCTCGCAACTGAAAGACGGCACATGGCGGATGTTAGCCGACTTGCTGACCGCAACGTTAGGGGCTTCAACTATGGCGCTGACGCCACATCTCAGTGCCAACAATTTGCAGACTCTACTTAAAACACACGCCCTCCTCACTGGACAGTTAAAAACACCAATCAAACTAACGATGACATCAAGTATTACCCAATCAAAAGTAGGAAAGGAGGCATCTTCATAAAATGCGTGTGGGATGATTTGCATGAGACGCTGCTTTAAAAAAAAATGATAAAAAAATTACGGGATAAATCCCGTCCAGTATTGATTCAAAACGGGACGCGCAATTTCATTCTCAAACGCGGCTCGATTCCGTATTTTAAAGGACGGGTGGCAACCCTACAGTGCCAGGTAACCACCCATACAATCAGATTGTGATTCAGACTAGGAATGCAATGAATATAATTACCCCGATCTACATACAAGGCGAAAGTCTTGCAACATTCAAAGATGATGGTTTGGGATAAGTACACCATACAACATAAAAGAGCTTATGAAGCCTTGAACCGAAAAAAGCAAGATCTCAGAGATCGTAAAAAAAAAAATAGGAGGTAATGTCGTTTTACTCGCTGTAGATTTTAGTCAAACATTACCAGTTATTCCACGAGGGAGACCAGCAGATGAACTCAACGCGTGTTTAAAATCCATGCTTCTCCCACGCTCGGTTATATGTCGCGTGTTCTCGGGTAGGTGCACCAAAAAATGTATACATTTAAGCATGTAATGGGCAAACAAAAAATGAGGTATACCCGAAGGCACTGCAGTAGTACTTAATGTAACTTTACTTCTTAAATGTTAATGTTTTACTGTTTAATAATTTTTACGCTTCTTATATGTTGTTCAAATTCTTTTATCAAAATACCACTGACAGCGCGATGCACGATAACATGGAGTGAATACACCATACGCATCCGCCCACGGCTGCCCTGCTGTGCGCAGATAGGAGTTGATTCTACAATAAAATAAAATAAAGATAAAAAGAGTAAAACAATCATCACCCATAAAGCGTGTGTGTGTGTATATATGTGTATATATATATGTTGATATGTGGATGTGTATATGTATATATATATATATATATATATATATATATATATATATGTAGATATGTATATATATGTGTATATGTATATGTATATATATGTTTATATGTGTGTGTGTGTATTTTATATATATAAAACACAGCAACACTCATAACAATGACAACACAATTACATTGACAATCATGTTACGTTATTTTTAAAATGTTTCCTTTTTTTTTCATAACCTCTTTAACACACTACTTCTCCGCTGCGAAGCGCGGGTATTTTGCTAGTATATATATAAAATAAGGCAGCAAAGTTACAGTGGAGTCCATACTTTCAGGATTTACGTGTATTAACTGTATGGGTTCGTGTGTGGTTGACAGCAAATGCTCAAGTGGGAGAAAAATGTGATTAATGGAAATGGTTGTCACTATTAATGATAATGCACATAATTTGAAGTAGAGGATATGTCAGTATCTTGCAGGATGATACTAAAACAAATGCAATGTAAAATTTAGGATGATGATAAAAGCTACTGAATTCAAACCTACATTGCCCTCACATGGCACAGACTGGGATTGCTTTCTCAGTTTCAATCACAATCTGTCTGGCAACTCTCAATTGCATGCATAGCACTAGACTCTCAGCACCAGCTCGTCCATGGTATATGCCATTTTTTTTTTTTGCCAGTTTTATTTAATTTTTTGTTCCTTTATTTATGTTAATATTTATTTTCTATGTATCTGTCTATCTTCCTTTATGTTTTGTGGGTGGTCCCCTAAGTGGCGGGGGCCACCGGCCTTTAACTGTTTAGGGACTGCCCTATAAAGGCAGAGACAGCCCACAGTCCTTTGCGGTTCATTCTGAATGTGGTTATGGTATGGTATGTTTGTGCTTTTTCTGTTATTTTGATTTTTTTTTTTACCTCTGCTCTGTTTTTCAACTACTCTTTGGATTTCATATTGGGACTGTTCTTGCTTTTGGAATTGTCTTTTTGAAGGCATTGCCATCTGTGCCTTTGTGTTCGTCGGAGTTTATTTTTGAACAGTAAATCTTTTTTTGTAAAGATAATATGTTGTCCTTTGCGTAACTAGTCAGATTTTTGCTGGTATTTGCTCCTTTAGTGGGCAGGTTTAAATCATGGTTTGGGACTTTCATGTTTAGGAACTATCGAGTTCATAACAGCCCACAGCAGAACCTATGCTATTGAGCTGTAGTAGAGCATAGTGGGCTGTAAAGAATGGCAAAAGAGCACACACCTTGGTCGATGTTGAGTCTGAGACAAGCCGACAAAGAAAGAGGCGCGACATGATTAAACTAAACACCACCATTTTAGTAGTTTGTCCACAAGGATGTCAATAGCAAGCAAGAGCAGATGGCCACACACAAAACACAGAATGGGAACAAGAAAAGTCAGACACAGAATGTTTGCATTCTTTTCTTATGTTACTTTTATTATTATATTCTTGTTTTTTCATTTAATAATATATTTGTTATTATCTTTTATATATGAATTGTCTTTGCTGATTGTTTTCTTTTCTTAATGATTCATTATTTTTTAATCTTGTCTTTTAGATTTGAAGCCCAGGGGGGGTCAGTCCCCTAGTTCTACTTTTATTGCCTTTACAGCAGGCATCTGAGGCCTCTAAATTTTCGGAAGCCCTGTAGCTGCAGTTTAAGTGCTGGGGCATTGTATTCCCCTCTTTGTCTTTGGCACCTCTTTTCTGTATTTACTTGTCATCTTTTGCTAACTTAGTTTACATTTCTGATTTTAGGTGGTTAACTTTTTTTGGAACTAGTTCAATTTGTTTCAGTCAAACTCCAAACCATTCATTCTCTCAAAGGTTGTTTTCCAGACTTATTAACAACATTTTTTTTATTATTCTGGAAAATTTTTATAAATAGATTCTTAAATATTTAAGTGATTCTCTTATTGTAGATTATTAGTTTTGCTTTGTTTGGGTACACCTGTCATTTTATGATAATTAAAGTTAATACATTTTTATTCAGGGTGGGACAGTGGTAGTGCTGCCGACTCCCTACAAGGAGTTTTCATATCCTCCTCCCTGTGTCCATGTGAGTTTCCTCCCACAGTCGAAACACATGCACGTTAGGTGCATTGGTGTTGCTAATGTGGGCGGTTTGTCTGTTCCTCCTGTCATAGACTGGAGCCTTGTTCAGGTGTTGTTCCTGCCTTGCACCAGTGATTACTGGGATAGGCCCCAGCTGTCCCGCAATCCTGCCCACATATAGGCAGGTTAGAAAGCTGATTGGATGGAAAATTTTATGCTTAGTTATTTTTTAGATGGAGGCTCACATTCCTTTTTTATCCTCCTGTTAGCAGCTAATCCTAGGAGGGCAACACGTACCAAAAGGTGGACCATAGTGAAATATCAGCAAAAGGAGTATTTACTCACTAATGAATGATTAGAGTCCTCAAGTAGAACCTGAAGAGCCCTACACTGTGTATGCCACCAGATTGTCTCGGCTGTTTCTGTAACTTTAGCTAAGATTCTCCTTGCTTTTGTTTTTGGGCCTCCTTTGTGACTCTCAGTTCTCTATATTTTCCATCATTTGATCATTCTCAGCTTGATATTTTGGCTTAGACTTTTGGCTCCCATCTTTTGGTTTAGGTATTTGGTTTGGTTTCTTTTTTTTTTGTTCTTTTGTATTTTTTTCTTCTTTATGTTTAGTTCTTTATTCAATTTGTTAATAATAATTTAATTTCATTAATCAAGCCTTTGTCTAATACGATCCAGTACACTTTACAATTTTATTTCACCATAAGTAAATTTTTCTGTTATCATTTTTTAACATGAAAATTCAGTTTCAGCATGTAATTCCTTCTTTAAAGTGTGCTTAACAAAATCAAAATGATTTACGTTGCATTTCTTGATGAACTAGCGCCCTGTGATTTTCGAACGAATGTAGACACCCCAACTTTCTATGAGATAAACAGTGTCAAATCCCCTAAGATGAAGACTAAAAACAATAAGGAATATTTATGTTAGGTAGAATGCCCAGTGGGGTCTTGGTGGTCTTTTGGCCTGAAACGCCCTACAGATTTTTTTTTCTCTCCAGTGTAACTTTTTTTTTTTCTGTTCTACCTGGCCATTTGACTTTATTATCAAACTCATCTTTAGAGACATAAAAATCAATTCTATGTATAAGGACTCTATTATTCTGTTAGTTTTATATACTGTATATCCTATGCAAGCGTTATTATTTACTTTTTTTGTCTGTTATTTATTCTTCATTTTTCTTACCTAATTTAACTTGTTTTTTTTTTTTAAACTTTCTCTTTAACATCTTGTAAAGCACTTTGAGCTAATTCCTGTATATGAAAATGTGCTGTTGTTGTTTATTGTTTACAGCGACGCCATCTTGTTTTCTGATGGGCGGCACCATTTTGCAGCGCGGTCACTGTGACACTGGCATCCATTGTCAGGGCAATGGCTTCAGAAGCTACACAATGTCTCATAACTAACGTGATGGTATAAAAGCTTGCGATCCGAGATTACAGTATAATCTATAAAACTTTGTTTCTAAAAGCTTGATTAGAATTCTTGGGGATGACGTTTGCTTTTTGTTTTTTCAACTACAGTTTTTGCCTCATGTTTTGTTTTGGATGCCAGTCTTTAAAGTTATTCTGGTTTTTGTTTTGTGTCAGTCAGGATTTCTCCCCTGCCTCGTGTTCAAGTTCCTTTTTTTTATGTCCTTTTTGTTCATTTTTGATTTGTTTGTTTATGTTAATAGTGTTAGCATTGTTGCATTATTTCATTAGTGTTGTGTATTATTTCATTTCTGTGTGTCTATGCTTGTTCTGTTATGCTCCTTGTGTTTTGTGGGTGGTATCCCAAGAGGCAGAGCCACCTGTCCATCTGTGCTAAGGAACTGCCGCAGTCCTTTGTGGTTCATTGAATGTGCTTAGTGGTGTTGGGGAGTTCTTGTGATTTTGATTACTGTGCTTTGTGGAGTCCTGATTTTTGGCTTTTTGCTCTTTTTTTTTACCGTACTTTTTGATTTAAAATAAGGACTTGTTCGCTACTGGACTGCCTATTTCAGGCAACTCCTTCTGTGCCTTTTGTGCTGATCTGAGTTTCCTTGTTGTACCTTGTTGTGCTGTTTTATTTATAAAGATTCCTTGTTTCTCTTGTATTACACAAGCCAAAGGTTGATGAACCCTTTCTCTTATGGGGGATTTTTACTACAATTTTTGGGACTTTATGCTGAGGTACTCTTTAGTTCATGACAGTTTTCATCCATTTCATCTTTTGACTACAATGATAACTCTGTGCTCTTGTGGCCTGTCACCTTCCTGCAAT
This sequence comes from Erpetoichthys calabaricus, assembly GCF_900747795.2. NCBI lineage: Eukaryota > Metazoa > Chordata > Cladistia > Polypteriformes > Polypteridae > Erpetoichthys > Erpetoichthys calabaricus. The sequence goes on along the minus strand of NC_041397.2, from coordinate 50,989,784 downwards.
ACTGATGAAACATTGTCATTTTGAGCCAGGGGCTTGGCTGTTCCCTTCTCCCTTTTAGTGATTTTGTAGACAGTTTTTAGTAGATTCGCGCTTTTTGTGAGGTTTGAATCACAACAAATGGTAACACAGTGACCTAATGTGATGGTTTTTGAGAAAGCCAGACTCCATCATTTTAATGGATGTTTTGCTTTTGCACATGACTCATTTTGGTGTTATTTTTAATACATTTTTACAAAAGATCAATGTTGCTTGTGTTTATTAGGAGCATTTCTGCATAGACAGGTACTTGGCCTGATCAAGTATGGTCTGCTGAGAAAAGCGAGATTTTCAGGACACGACTCTAAGCTCTTCAGTTTGGCTCCTTCCTAGTGTTGGTGTTTAGAGTCTGTTAGCTTGTTTGTTTTGTTCCCTTTTTAAGTGCTTGGCTGAATAAAACAAATTTTTATTCTTTCAAGTACAGTGCCTTCTTTTACTATGATGGGAGAGTTTCTTAAAGAAAACATAAAGGCGAAACTAATGTGTCCCACCACCCCTCATATATGCTCAGTCTCTTTTGATCTCTGGCCATGCTTCCACTTTCATTTGTGTGGCAAGTGTAAATATCACTTGAATTTAAAGAATGGCACTCCAGCTTCAATTCTGCATGATGTGACAAAAATAATACTGTGCACTTAGCCATCCATATAGTGGGAAATTCAGAGAGTGCAAGAGGCAGGACTGTGGGTTACTACTAATATAGCATGGATGCTACTGTTCATCATCATCAAAGTGAAAATGCTGTGTTCGCCAGTGACCTTGTCCACTGAATGTTCTCCTGAAAATTTGCTGTGGCCAGCTTACGCAAACATTTTTTTCCCCAATGCCCCATGATGCTTAAGAGGCTACAGTAATACTGTATCACTGCCATGAATATGTAAAGTGAGTTCATTGCTGACATACTTCAGACATGCGTGATGCCAAAATCAGTGCTCAAGCTTTCCACACAGCATGCGTTAAAAAAAAACAAAAAAAACTTGCAGTGTTTTCATTTGAGGGGTACACTAGCGCCACATGGCTAATTTTCATGATTAACACAATAATAATAATAATAATAATAATAATCAAATCAATAATAATAAATACATTTATTTATTAAATAAATTTAATAATAATAAAATCAGAGATTTCTTACTGTTTACAAGGCATTTTCATCTTCTGCATGGAAGAAAAAAGTACAAAGCATCTGCACAGAGATTGGGAACAAAAAAAGATGTTTTTGCTACACCCTGAGCCATGACTTCAAACAGTGGTAGCAGCCAGCCTCACTCCACAGCTTTGTTACATGGCTAATGTGTGCCCCAAGATTGGAAATCTGTGAGGACAAACATAAATACATATTGTGACACAGACAGACGGACACCATGTTTAAGTCCACCACACGTTTATTGTGCATAATTACAATCCAGTAAAGTGCACAACCCAGTGCCTCAAACACCAAACTCCCCCAAAGTCCAGGCCTCTCTCAGTCTCTGCCTGCTCTTCAGCCGCCTCCACTCTCCTGCACACAAACCTTGTCCACTCCTCACCCGATTCCAGTCCTTCTTTGCAGGGAGATGGCCCCTTTTATAAGTGCCCGGATGGGCTCCAGGTGATCCCCGACATTCCCTAGACACTCCCCTGTGTGGCGGAAGTGCCGGCTGTATTCCCGGAAGCCCTCCGGGTGCTCCCAATCTTCTTCCCCCCATCACTTCCTGGTGTGGCGGAAGTATTGGGGTTCCGGGTCCTTCAGGCATAGGGGCGCCCCCTGGCGGAGACCACGGGCCCCTACAGGGTTGGGCTTCCAGGCCCTGCACCCGTGGCCCCTAAAGGAACCAGGGCGGTCACCCTCTCATGGTCTGGAGGAGGCATGAGCCCTCTTCCTGTCTTCCTGGGCGTCCCGGCTGGGTGCCACTCCCAGCCGTCTGCCACAATATATATTGTGAACCTTGAACCCGGATACAGACAGACATGGACTCCAAATGTTCCACTACACACACGTTTTATTATCAGCACAGCAACACAGTGCACAAACTAGCCACAATAATGCTCTTTTTCTCTCTCTCTTCTGCCACCTCCACTCCTCACACACAAGATCCATCCTCTTCCACCCGACTGGAATGGAGTGAGGCGGCCTCTTTTATAGCGCACCCGGAAGTACTTCAGGTACTCCACAATTAACAACCGGCAACACTTCTGGTTGTGGCGGAAATGCCGCGGACCACAGTTCCGGAGCTGTCTGGGCGCACCCTGGTGGTGGCCGCATCCGCCCATAAGGTTGAGCTTCCAAGCTCTGTGGCCCCCATGCAATCCAGGGAGGTCGCCCTCTTGTGTTCCATGGAAGATATAGCTCCTCTCCCGGTCCTTCCTGTCTCCAGGTGTCCCGGTGGGGCAAGGTCTCTGGACCTCTATCACAATATGTATATACAGTATAATTTCTAATCAAAGTATAGCATCAAGTCAATGAAACTTCTAGGATATTGATCTGGTCAATTACGTAGCAGAGGGGGTTGTTAATCAGTTTCAGCTGCTTTGGTGTTAATGAAATTAACAACAGGGGCACTAGAGGGGCAACAATGAGAGAACCCCCAAAACAGGATGGTTTAACAGGTGGAGGCCACTGACATTTTTCCCTCCTTATCTTTTCTGACTGTTTTTTCAATAGTTTTGCATTTGGCTACGGTCAGTGTCATTACTGGTAGCATGAGGCGATACCTGGACCCTACAGAGGTTGCCCAGGTAGTCCAACTTCTCCAGGATGGCACATCAATACGTGCCATTGCCAGAAGGTTTGCTGTGTCTCCCAGCACAGTCTCAAGGGCATGGAGGAAATTCCAGGAGACAGGCAGTTACTCTAGGAGAGCTGGGTAGGGCCGTAGAAAGTCCTTAACCCATCAGCAGGACCAGTATCTGCTCCATTGGGCAAGGAGGAACAGGATGAGCACTGCAGAGCCTTACAAAATTACCTCCAGCAGGCTGCTGGTGTGAATGTCTCTGACCAAACAATCAGAAACAGACTTCATGAGGGTGGCCTGCTAGTGGGCCCTGTGTTCACTGCCCGGCACTGTGGAGCTCGATTGGCATTTGCCATAGAATACCAGATTTGGCAGGTCCACCATTGGCGCACTGTGCTTTCACAGATGAGAGCAGGTTTACTCTGAGCACATGTGACAGACATGAAAGGGTCTGGAGAAGCTGTGGAGAATGTTATGTTGCCTGTAACATCGCATGACCTGTTTGGTGGTGGGTTAGTGATGTTCTGGGGAGGCGTATCCGTGGAGGGATGCACAGACCTCTACAGGCTAGACAACGGCACCTTGACTGCCATTAGGTATTCGGGTGAAATCCTTGGACCCATTGTCAGACCCTATGCTGGTACAGTAGGTCCTGGGTTCCTCCTGGTGCACGACAATGCCTGGCTTCATGTGGCGAGAGTATGCAGGCAGTTCCTGGAGGATGAAGGAATTGATACCATTGACTGGCCCCCACGCTCAACTGACCTAAATCCATTAGAACACCTCTGGGACATTATGTTTCAGTCCATCCGATGCTGCCAGGTTGCACCTTAGACTGTCCAGGAGCTCAGTGATGCCCTGGTCCAGATCTGGGAGGAGATCCCCAAGGACACCATCTGTCATCTCACTAGGTGCATGCCCAGACATTGTTAGGCATACATACAAGCACGTGGGGGCCACACAAAGTACTGAGTATGATTTGGAGTTGCTGCAATGACATTTCATTCATCATTTTTTTGACTTTGATTTTCGGGGTGTCTTTGAATTCAGCCCTCTGTAGGTTGATAATTTTCATTTCCATCAATCGATGTGCCATCCTTTCGTTCCTAACACATTACCCAGTCCATATCAGTATAGATATCCAGCAGGATTTTTTCCCTTTGAGATCTGATGTGTTTTCAAAGTGTTCCTTTAATTTTTTTGAGCAGTTATATACTCACTCAAAATTAGTTTAGTTCCTCTGTCCCCATTGACTTCATTTTGCATAGTTCAGTGAAGTTTCCTACCATTTTTATGATGTTGTTAAACATCACAGCGAAGTGAACTCTGCGGAGTTCCCTCATCACTACTGATGATAGATAGATAGATAGATAGATAGATAGATAGATAGATAGATAGATAGATAGATAGATAGATAGATAGATAGATAGATAGATAGATAGATAGATAGATAGATAGATAGATAGATAGATAGATAGATAGAACGCACACACACACATACGCACACAAGTGTGGGCTTGGGTCTCCTGAAATATCTGATTATCTCTTTGTCTTACTCAAGTTCAGGTGCATGTGATTTAATTTGCACAGTTCAGCAAAACCCTTCACAAGCATCCCTTATTCATTCTCCTGCCCACTTCGGATACATCCAACAATGGCTTTGTCATTGAAATATTTCTGCAGATGACGTGATTCAGCATTGAAGTCTGAAGTGTGCAGGGCACACAGAAAGGTATCCAGTACAGTTCCCTGTGGAACTCCTGTGCCACTCTTCATAGTCCATTATCCAGAACCCAGTGGTAGGACATAGTCGTGTATGAGTGACTGTGGTCTGTGATGAGCTTGTAGTTTGTCCAGTGCTGCTTCCTGTTTGCAGCCATTGCCACTGTGATATGACCCTTTATTGGACTTAACTAGTTGAGGAAACAAAAGGAGAAAAAAATAAAGCATTAAGTCATTACGTTTTCTCATACAAAGAGGATATCAGAGACCTGTTTGACAACCATTAAGGATGCCAGCCCCTCAGAACATGTGTCACATTTCCCATCAGTGAGCATTCAATGTCTGTGGCTAGATTTAAGCACACATGCACTAAACTGAAATTCTCATCAGTGAGTCACATAACGTTTCGGCCTAGTCCGTGATTATTTCCATGTCTGCCGCATGTTTTTTCTTTTTACCAATAGGCTACTGATCATTTTTGCCATTTTGACTATGTCATATTATTATGAATTTCTGTTTTAATAATGTCACTGGCTTCTCTTATCCTCTCCACAACAGTGGATTATGAAGGGAATTATTACAGTGGATTACAACTGTTATCTTAAATTGACTTCATCAAGAACACAGGGACAGTTGGAAACTTATTAAGGGTAAATTTTGCACAAACATTAAGTTTTTCTTTACACAGATAACTTGGAATACACTACCAAGTAGTGTAGTAGACAGTTGAACATTAGGGACATTTTAAAGTTGACTTGATGTTTTATAGAAGAATTATATGGATAGGACAGGTGAGATTTGTTGGGCTGAATGGCCTGTTCTCATCCAGATTCTTCAAATGTTCTGATATAAGAGTAGCAAAATATTTATTGGTAGAAATGAAATCATTGATTGTGTCTTCAAGTCTCTAAATATAAATAAGATAATAAACAGACCCTGGTTATGTGTATTTTTTGTTGCAGTTATTTTTTGACCATCCTTCTTTGTAAATTAAAAAGCCTTCCTCTTTTTAATTAAGGATCAGACAGACTTCAGAGTGTGTGTGTGTGTGTGTGTGTGTATGTGTGTTTTTATTTATTTAAAGTTCAATTCAGTAGCATATTTGGCAGTTTCAGTCATTTATCTCCACTTTGTACTTACACTCTGCTATGAATCTAAGTGAATTTAATCAGAACAAATTGAAAAGCCACTAATATTATATTTTCCACTGAAAAATATTAACGAGTGCATCATGAGTTGTAATAGTGAAGATCACCTTGTGAGTCTTTTCTGACATGAAGTATTCACTATACACTCTGTCTTTGATTTTTTATTTACCTCAGTGTGTCATTGATTTATTTTTACTCTCAGTACTTAAAATTTAATTGAAAACAACATCTTGAAATGTTTTCTGAAAATTTTTAATTGTTGCCTTAGAGTCTGGCAGATGTTTCACAAATATCCACATTGTTTAAAGGTTATTACTATTAATCTTATCAATTTGTATTAACAGCCATTTGGTTTTAAAAATTAAAATATTTTAATAATTTGAAAGACTGGTAGCAAATACCCATAATTTATACAGCAGATTTCAGAAAGTATTCAGACCACTTCACTTTCTGCACATGTAATTTTGTTTTAGATATGATAGTAAAATGGATAGTTTTTTTGCCAATCAGTCTATGCTCAATAACCCAAAATGACAAAGTGAACGCATGTTTTCATAAAGGTTTGCAAATTTATTAAAAATCAAAAACTGAATCTCTCATTCATCTAAGTATTCAGACCCTTTGTTGTGGCACTCCAGATTGTGGTCAGGTGCATTCTGTTTGCTTTAATTCTTGCTGAGATGTGTATAAACTTTAATTGGAGTCCACCTGTGGCAAATTGTATTGACTGGACATGGTTTGGAAAGTGACACACCTGTGTAGGTAAGGATCCCACAATTCACACCGCATGTCAGGACAAAAACCAAGCTGTGAAGTCCAAGCAACTCTATGTAGTGTTTTGTGATCAAACTGTGGTGAGCCAAAAATCAGGGCAAAGGTGTGAAACCAGTTCTGAAGCTTTGAGTGTTCCCAGTACACTGGCCTCAATAATTATGAAATGGAAGAAGTTCAAAGCCACCAATACTCTTTGTAGAGCAAGTCATCTGGTCAAACTGAGCAACCAGGCAAGAAGGGTCTTGGACAGGGAGGTGAACGAGAACCCAATGGTCAATCTAACAAGAGCTTCAGAAGTCCTCTGCTGAGCTTGGAGAACTTGTTGGAGGGATGACCATCTCACGAGCACTTCATTAATCAGATGTTTATGGTAAAGTGGGCAGATGGAAAGCAAATCTTGAGTAACAGGTAAATTTGTCTGGTGAAGACTATGGTGAAGCATTGTGGTGGCATCATGATGCCAAGGGGGTACATCTCTGTGGCAACGACAGGGAGACCAGTAACAATTGAGGGAAGGATTAATGCAGCCAAATCCAGAGACGATCTTGAAGAAAACCTGCTCCGGACTGCAAGCAACCTCAGACTAGGGCGATGGTTCACTTGTCAGCACAACCATAACCTGAATCATACAGCCAAGACAACCCTGGAGTGGCTTTGGCACAAGTCTCTGAATGTCTTTGAGTAGCCCAGCCAAAGCCCAGACTTAAACCCATAGAATATCTGTGGATAGACCTGAAGATGGCAGTTTACAGACGCCTCCCAGCCAATCTAATGGAGCTTGAGGGAATCTGCCAGGAAAATTGGGATAAACTGCCCAAAGTTACGGATGTGAAGCCAGGTCCACAATCAGATTAAGTTTTTTCACAAAATGCTGCATATTCTTTAAAGCAATGAACAGAGGTAACTCATTTCAAAAATAAAATAAAATAAATTTAAATAAAATCAAGTAAATTAAACAAGTTTAATGATAAATAGACTTTTAAATAGGATATACTGAAAACAAAAATGCTGAAAAAGATTAGGAAAAAGCTCATGAGGCCCTGTTTAGGTCATAAATCATTCTTAACATAAAATTCTTACTATTTATACAGTATAACATATTATATATAGTGGTTGAATGGTAGTTTATTTTAATGGAAAATGAAATAAAGCATGTTGGCACTACAAAACAGAGAATACTGCTGGTTGCCTTCTCTTTAATGATGCCGTTGCTTGGCTGACTGGGTCCTTGCTCTTCATGGAGCTCCATCTTCAAGGTTAGCTCGATTCAAAATCAGACGCCTCCCTCAGGGGATGCCCAGCTTTTTAGGAATTGGCCCTAAAGAGTTGGGGTCAGTTGCCCTCAGTGGGCATTTTCCTTGAGCTGTGGAGTCAGAAACAGGTGACAAGGTTAGCAACAGCACCCTCTCTCACTTCAGGATGGTACTACATACCTCAGTTGAGTCGGGATGCCACTGAGCCACTGATGTGTCAATATATATGTGTGTCGATACATAAACTATATGGACAAAAGTATTGGGACACTCCTCTTAATTATTGAATTCAGGTGTTTCAATCAGACCTAATCAGACAAAGGTGTATAAAATAAAGCACCTAGCCATGCAGTCTACATTTACAAACATTTGTGAAACAAAATGAGTCGTTTTGAAGAGCTCAGTGACTTCAAGCATGAAACTGTATAGAATGCAACCTTTGCAAATAAGACAGTTTGTGAAATTTCATACCTGTTGAATATTCCACGGTCAACTGTAAGTGGTATTATTGGAAAGTGGAAGCATTTAAGAACAACAGCAACTCAGCAATGAAATGGAAGACCACATAAAGTCACACAACGAGGTTAATAGCTGCTAAGGTGCATGGTGCATAAAAGTCACCAGCTCTATGCTGATTCCATAGCTGAAAAATTCAAAACTTTCCACTTGCATTACCTGCACAGTTGGAGCTTATTGGAATAGATTTCCATGACCAAGCAGCTGCTTGAAAGCCTCACATCATCAAGTCCAATGCCAAGCATCGGAGGGAGTGGTGTAAAAGCACTGTGGACTGTGGAAATGTGTTCTATAGAGTGACGCTTCTCTGTTTGACAGTCAGATGGGTGACTCTGAGTTTGGTGGATGCTGGGAGAACTTTACCTGTCTGACTGCATTTTACCAGCTGTGAAGTTTGGTGGAGGAGGGATAATGGTGTGTATCTGTTTTCCAGGGTTTGGGATTGGCCCTTTACTTCCAGTGAAGGGTCATCTTAATACTTCAGCATACCAAAATATTTTGGACAACACTATGCTTCCAACTTTGTGGAAACAGTTTGGGGAAGGCCCTTTTCTATTCCAGCATAACTGTAGCCTAGTGCACAAAGCAAGGTCCATAAAGACATTGTTGGATGAGTTTGGTCTGGAAGAACTTGACTGTCCCTCACAAAGCCCTGACCTCAACCCCTTCAAACACCTCTGGGATGAACTGAAACAGTGCCAGGCCTTCTCATCATAAATCATCAGTGCCTGACCTCATAAATGGTCTACAGAATGAACTGGCACAAATTCCCACAGAAACACTCCAAATCCTTGTGGAACACCTTCCAAGAAGAGTGGAAGCTGTTATAGCTGCAAAGAGTTGACCAACTCCATATAAAAGTCAATGTATTTGAATACAGTTTCATTAAAGTCCCTGTTGGCGTAATGGTCAGGCGCCCCAATGCTTTTGTCCATATAGTGTACAGTATATAAAATGAAAAGATGACTAGTTCGTTCACTCATTCATTAATAAAAACTCTATTTCCTTTATAGTTAAAAAGCTAAAATGGTGCATCTATGTCAGTAGGACTCTGTTAAGAAAGGACATTTTGATATGTAAATACTTAGAGGTACACCTCCACATAGAAACACCAATTATCTCAAAAATGCCTAGACAGATTTGTTTGGAATGTGGTGACATTATAGTACTAGGGTGTTGTACCGTCTTAGCCGTTATGAATGCAATGAGAAGTCAAGCAAAATGACACCTTTTATTGGCTAACTAAAAAGATGGCAATATGTAAGCTTTCGCGGCAAGGGGCCTGAGTTGCCTCGAAAGTATGCATACTGTAATCTTTTAAGTTAGCCAATAAAAGGTGTCATTTTGCTTGACTTCTCGTGACATTATAGAAAAAGGAAAAAAAACAAAGACATTTTTTTATTTCTCGATATTAGTCAGTAATAGTGTTGCTGTGCCCTTTCCTAAGTAACCGCACAGACTTATGGGGCTTACTGTGTATGCAAATGAAAGCTCCCAGGTGTACTTGTAATAGGGTTGAAGCAGTGAAGAAGGCAAAGTGTTCTGCACAGGTCTGGACTCTGACATGTTTAGCAGTAAAGCTCAAATCAGGGTGTCAGGGAAGGAGGAAGAAATACAAGAGAAGTGGTATCCATGAATTCAACACAAGAGGGTACCGACTGCGTCCGTTTAAATACTAGCGCTCATCACACGTCTGTTTAAATCAGCTTAATAAAAGATTTAAATATATACATGGAGGTGTGTCTGGGTGTCCACCTTATGATGGACTGGTGACCTGTCCAGGGATTGATTGTTCCTGCCTTGCACCCATTGCTTTTTGGAATAGGCTCCGGCTGCCACACAGCCCTCATCAAGATAAAGTAGATTAGGAAAATGGCTGGATGGATGAATGGATTTTTGCATACAGCACATGCAACAAAATCTGCAAGTGATGAGTGACAAGTGACAAAAGATAAATGACAATAAATAATTCTGATGCTGTATAATAGGGAAAGAGACAATTGCTACAAAATAGACCCTGTAAGTACTTATCGTATGCATGTCAGGATAAAAGTGTTTTTACATTTAAGACATAATAAGTACCTTATACTAAATGACAATTTACAATGAATAACAAAAAAAAAATAAATTAGCCAACACTGAAGCCTCACTGAGTCCCAGGGAATGGTGGGAAGGCTCTGACTGACTGAACGTATTTATAGAACTTCATACCAAAAGGAAAGTGGCGTTTATTACATTCTGAAATAAAAATGTGCATTTTAGCATGTAAGATACTATATGTTGTGTTTATTAATGAAAAATTATTTAAGTATATCACAAGGATCTTAATTGTCAATCTTTCAGCATTAGTGGTTCTAAAAGTTTGAATTATGGCATCCCTCACATTTTTTGATTAAACCTTATATTTAACCAGCACCTTCTATGCATCTTACAGCCAAATTGAGCAGCTTTTCATTGAGTTTTTATCTATATTTTCTGTAATAATCGGCTCATGCAATGGAGGACATGAAATAAGTAAATAATGTTGTTACTGTAGATAGATAGATAGATACTTTATTAATCCCAAGGGGAAATTAACATACTCCAGCAGCAGCATACTGATAAAGAACAATATTAGATTAAAGAGTGATAACAATGCAGGTATACAGACAGACAATAATTTTAATTAGGACCAATTATTTTTTGCAAAGATCTCACAACACAAGTGTGAATATTATATGAATTTCTTTATGTTTCATGTTAAGTATACAAGTTAGAAATGTATGTATGCATGGCGTAACATTCAAGTGTGCTCAGGGACTTAGTTAACTGGTTTGAAAGTTTTTTACGTCATCAATGTACTGTAACAATGAGCCGCGTTAAAAAAAAAGGCAACAATAGCTACAATTACTTGTGTTATTAGACCATATTAAATCCAAGCTTTTTAACAGTACGGTACAATGTCATGGAGTTAAAAACATAGCCTAGCTGTGCTGGTTCAATAGCTCTGGTAGACAGCAGATTCCAAGTCAAGTGATGTAAAATGGCATCGACTGATGTGCTGTTAATTGGTGGTTGCGGTGGGTCTGTCACTGATTGCAGTTGAGATTTCTTGAACATAACATTTGTGAAAGACGTTCCTGATGAGTTCAAATCTCTGTTGAAGTCTCAAGGTAAGACTGTTGGCTGCTTTGTACCATCATGAAGAGCAGGTCTTGGGTTTTGCATATGAATTATAGTGTCAGAGAAATATTGAATTATTATAAAGTGCCGTGCATTTGCTTCTATTGTAACATAAATGCTAAGTACTCACCTTGTTTGCCCACTCTGTGGTCTACACTTACATAATTCCTGTCCTCTTACATCTATTTCTAGATACATGTCTCTTTTTCATTTTTAATCTTAAGTGACTGCTCTCATGGTTAATTTGAAACAGCAAAGTAATCCATAATCGAAGTCGCATGGAATGTTTCTCCTTTTTGAGATCTGCAATTCACCAATGCTTTTCAATTGGAGATTTTAAACTTTCGAAAATGTGCACATCACACTGTATTTGAGATAGGTCAACCTAAATTGAGCTTTCCTAACAAATTTCCTTAAGGATTGAGTGGGCCCTCTTAGTAAGTAAGAATGTTGCATTTTATTTATATTTAATTTTAATGGAGGAAAATTGTATTTCTGTTCACAAAGCCTTAGTAAAATGAAGTCTTATATATAAAAATAATATAAAATTGGCAGAATTTCTTGCATTGGCAAAAAATTCAGGCAGTACACTTAAATAAAAATATATATGCATAAAATGTACAAAATTAGCATTAGAAAAGATAGAAATGTGCATTTTAAAATGATTTTTGTGGTGAAAAGTTCAGCAAAATGACACCTTTTATTGGCTAACTAAAAAGATTACAATATGCAAGCTTTCGAGGCAACTCAGGCCCCTTCTTCAGGCAAGAATAGATTTCTTAACGTAATCTAAAGTTGCAAGGCCCCGAGTATAATTTACTTGCAGACATTAATTACAGCAGAATCCACTTGTATGCCAACTGCTGTGCTGCATGGTTTTTTAATCAGAGAGAATAAATAATATTTGCGGCCATGTTGTAGATTTGTGAACGTGCCTGACACAAACAGTACATTTCCAAATTCATTGTTTCACCTGGCAGCCTCTGTGACTGTGCGTTTCGGTGTCTTTCAGGTGATGAAGAAGACCTGCCTACTGACTCCCTCCAAGACCTGTACAGAGCCTTAGAGCGGGCAAGCTTGTCGCCTATGGGTGAGCAGCGACTTTCCACCAAAACGGAATATAAGAAGTCCTTTATCAAAAGGTGCAATGACCCTGTGATCAATGAAAGGCTGCATCGACTTCGAATTCTGAAAAGCACTTTAAAGGTAGGCAAGATGGCATAAATGTGCTTAGCAATTAAGTGTTGCGCTAGCTAGTTACTCACCTTTCTCGAAGCTCATTGGGGAGCTTGATATTTTACCAGTCAGAGTGAAAAGATTAATCAATGTACATGAATACTGTATGCTTGCCATAACTGGCAGTCGTAACATTAGCAAGAGCCATAGCGGCACGAAAGTCTCACTTTGCATTTGATTTCTTAAAACTGGGTACAGATTCAACTCCTTATGGAACAAACATCAAGACAAATAACCATTTAATCTGCAGGCAGAACATATCACGGGAACTATGGCTAGAAAACACCCTTCCAGAGACTTGACACGTATATAATAGAAGCTGTACGTGTACATTATATATTATTATTTGTTGTTTCTGTATGCTGTCAGCAAGTGAATGAGTTGTGTAACAGCAACCATGGATAGCTTCAAAAGACTACCATGTCAGAGCGATTGTGCCTTTTACAAGGACTTTACTGCATGTATCACCACGAAACACAGAGGAAAGGCTGGCCAGTTCAGCCCTCTGCACCCACGGCTTACTTAAGATTTAAAGCCTTTCTCTGCTGCTGCATTTTGTGGCATATAAGTCACTTTCCACAATTGCTTTTCATGGGTGAATCTGGCTGGTAACAATATCATGGCTGTTTTAAATGGCCTTTTCATTTACTTGAAAACAGTTGTAGCTACTAACTGGTGTCAGCTTCCCATAGCTGTGGCAATGACTAGTTGTGCTGTCTATAGACACTTGGCCTGTGCTTTCGTGTTTTAACGTTCTGTAGCTGTGCTGGTGTGCTTTGGACAGATGTTTTGTTGTGCATACACTTAACATGCTTTGGTCGGGTTTTGGCTGTGCAATTTTTCTTTGGCCAGATATGGCTGTGCTTTTGTGCTTTGGCCACGGTTTGTTTTATGTCTTTTCTCTTTCCTGTTTTAATGTAGTTTCCTTTCAGTATGTCAACTCTACTGTTCCTGACTCTAGTCTTGAGCTTTTCTGTGTTCTCTAGAGCAATTTGCAGCTGTATGTGAGTTCATAATAAATCCTTCTTGTACATTTCTGCATTCAGTGTGTTACAGAAAAATGACAATAGTGAGAAGTCAAGCAAAATGACACCTTTTATTGGCTAACTAAAAAGATTACAATATGCAAGAAGGGGCCTGAGTTGCCTTGAAAGCTTGCATATTGTAATCTTTTTAGTTAGCCAATAAAAGGTGTCATTTTGCTTGACTTCCCACTGCATTCATAATGGCTAACATGGTACAACACCCGAGTACTACAGAAAAATGACAGTAAATTCACATTTTGAGAACATGACCATAAAGTCATGCCATGTGTTGAATGTATAGGCAGGTATGCAAAGTATTTTAAATTGCCATATCAGCAAACAGATTCCCAATAAATACGCCACTTTATTGTGGACTCTTGCCGGATAAAGAAAAACCAAGAGGACTTAAATGACTTATTTTAATAATTAAGGTAAAAAGATCAAGAGTAGTGATGGTTAACCCCACTGAATTTTCTTCGAGTTCAGCTAAATCATGGAAAGATTTGAGTTTGAATCTCTGCAGAATACATTAAAGTCATTTAAGTGTTCATCGGGGCTAAGGAAACATCTACCAACTATGCTGCACCAATTACTGAGGCCAAAAATGTGACTTGAACTGTGAGGCAGTATGCGCCATAGTATCTCCATGAGATGAAATTAATAGAATTAAATATCAGAGCTGTAACATTTCTTGCAGACAGTCACAACAGGAGCGGGAAGCATGAATCCAGTAAGGCTTGCCCCCCGCAAGCCCAGTGCACATAAGAGTTACAGAAAACCAGAGGTAGAATAATAGAGAAGGACAGACCAGGGACCCACCTAGTCCCCAGACTCAGCAGTTGGGGGCTGGAAGTCTCTACCGATCCAGGAGTTTTTAATGGATGTTTATCTGCCCACAGAATACAGACCGACCCCATTTACAGCACTGAAAGCCCACTCAGACTATAAGCTGGACAACAGAGCATTTCCAGCGCATACCGACCAAGGTTGTGGCTTCATCCAAGATTGAGACCCAGAACTCCATGGGGTCATTAGTGTGCATAGAATCATATGTATCAATGTACCCCACTGAACATGTGTTCCAGACGCTGGCAGTGACTATCACTGCTGTCACATTCTGCGTACCACTGCATCACTGAGGCTGGAAAAAGTCTCTTCACACATCCGACAGATTGCAACTACCATGGCTGCTGCTGCTGCTGCTACTGACTTTTTCTCTGATGGACATGTGGAGATGTGGGAGAAGCAAGTCGGGCAGGTGTAGGCCTCAGCCAGCTTGCCGATAAGGACACAACAGATGTGATTGGCTGCTACAGTTTTGTAATGTCACCCTGGGCTTGCAAAGCATCATGAGGTGCTGGTTAAAGAATGTCTGACAGGATTTTAGGGAACAATTTGGTGAACAAGGTCAGCGGTAAGCCCAACAAATTCACTGAAAAAAATTATTTGATGAATTTCAGAGATCAGTAATACTCAGGAGATGATGGTCTTTCAATAGGAGTAGAGAAGACAATAGATTAGCCAAATATTAGGCAGTTGTCAGAGGATGGGGCCCTTTGAAACCGAAACACTAAAATGATATATGCCAAATAAATGTAGTCAGGAAAAAAGAGGTCCTTAAAAACTGAGTGAAGAATCGTTCCTTAACTAAACAATAATCCTCAAGTTGCATTTTTTGTTGTATTTAACTCAAAAGTAAGACATGGCGATCAGTGAAATGGCCATTTACAAGATGATAGTGTCCATGAACAAACCACACCAAATGGCAGCAGTCATTAGAGACATCAACCATAAAACAGCAACACCATCATAACAATACAAACAAAATCAGAAGCCATCTAATATGCCATTATCAGTAACAGAGCGCAAGAACAAAGGACGACCAAACATGATCAGAATATAAAAGGATTTTCCCCAGTTCATGTACTGGCCCTCTTCAAGTGGTGTTAAACTTAAAAATGGACAAAACCGCCCCACATGTAAAGTTTACGTTAAATTCATAAATCAGAAGTAGCATAAAGTGGTGTCAAATTGCATCTGACAGGCAAACTAAATACTGTTGGTTGAAATTCATATTCGATTTAATGGGATAGGCGGCTTGACAGCATGGAGACACGTCATTACAAATATCATGATCGTCTTGTTCTTTTAAATCATGTATTTATTTTTTTTACCTTTCTAATGTGTAGAAGATCTCATTAGAAAGAGATAAAGTATTGTAAGGTCATAAACAGGGAAGCGTGAGTATAAAGAAGTGGTGATGGATTGGGAGATCAAAATCAGCAGGAGAATAAAACCCGAGCGATCAGCACCAAGGATAAAGTGGTGGAGATTAAAAGAGGAAGAGCTTAGGTTTAGGAGAGAGTTTGAAATGAAGTGCAGTCATTTAAATCTTGTTTGTTTTGCATTTCATATAATGTTCGTTTGGTTGTCTTGCAAAAAACTATGAGCTACTGTACATTGCCTGTATGAAAATGTGCTACAGTGAAACCTTGGATTGCGAGTAACTTGGTCTATGAGTGTTTTGCAAGACGAGCTAAAATTTTTAATTAATTTCTTACTTGATAAACGACGGAAGTCTTGCAATATGAGTAGTATGTATACGCTTTTTCCGCCGAGCGTCACGTGGGGATTGTGGGTAATTGTCTCCCATGCTCGGTCTCAGTTGGCGTGCCTGACTCATATAGTCAACATCCGAACAAGCGTATACTGTTGACTATAGCATTGTGACCACGTGTGTGTGTTGTAATGTGTGAGTCCCTGTCCTGCACCCCAAAACATGAGGCTGAGTCTCATTACTTTAGCAAAACTAGCTTTATTCAGTGTGAAACAGGAACAGCACAATTATTTATTGTAGCAGGATCTGCCACTCTCCTATACACAGACACAGCAGTCAGGCAGGGTCATGGCTAGATTAGTGGCCAAGTAATACTGTGCCCTGCGTATTTATAATGTTCCTTGTATCACCCATCGACGGCAGGCATTTATAGCATGTCCGCGATCTTTTCTAATTCACTTTTACGGCGAACTGCTACAGCGCTGGGAGTCTGCAGTTGCTTTGGGACGCTCTTCCGCATGTTGTCCCGTTAGGTGGAATCCCAAAAGAGGATAGAGACCTTACAGTGCGTAAAGCATTTTTTTATTTTGTGTCCAAGTGTAGTGACTCTTCAGGCAAAAACAACTTGTTAAAGTTGCAAAAAAAGAAAAAGATTCCAGTGAGCCAACAGATAGCAGGGATTCCATTAATTAGAGTGAAGGTTTTGTATTAATCATTTTTATATACATATCTGTGGGTTGTGAAATGAATTATCTGAGTTTCCATTATTTCTTATGGGAAAATTCACTTTGATATACAAGTGCTTTGAAATACAAGCATGTTTCCGGAACGAATTATGCTCGCAAACCAGGGTTCCATTGTATATAAATAAATGTTGTTTTTGTTGTATTTGAGAGCGTGGAAGAATGGTGGGAGAAGAATAGCAACATTGTATTAAGTGCAGGGGAAGAGGTGTTCTTCCAGTGATTCTTGCAGTGATATTTTGAATTAACTGAGCAGTTTGAGCAGCCAGAGAACACCGCATTGCAGTAGTCAATCCTTCTAGAAATAAATACATGAATTAATTTCTCAGTTTCCTACATATTTAGAGAATGTCTTAATTTTCCAACATATTTAAGATGCAAAAAATGTCTTTCAGATTGTTTTGAAAGTGTGTATTTTAAGTGACATACTATTGTCAAAACTATTTATTACTCATTTTGAGCAAATAATACACAGAAAACAAATAAAAAACCAGTTTGGTTCCGCTGTTGAACATTAATTATGTCTCTAAGTAAGACACCAGAAGTAAACACTATGGTTTCCTGAATTTATGTATTAGAAAGTAAGCCAATCAAAACCAAATCATGTATTCCGCCAGGAACACCTGGAAAGTCACTCCCCAGAGTGAAGAGATTAGTCTCTGTTGCTCGTGTCAGCATATTCCAAATGCTTGGAGCTTCTACAACAGAATACAGTATAAAATATATGTAAATAGGAGTATTTCTGAAATACCAACATTAAAAAATGAAATATGTTGTTGTTGTTATTATCTTCTTGCAGCGAGAGCAAGAGCTGCAGCTGCCTACAGGCCTGTACTTGGATGCACCATACTAAAAAGGTGCAAGCTTTGGGACCTCTCCGAGCACATTGTTTACAGCTTCCTTAGTTATTTTTTGTAGGCCATCAAGCATGCTTCTGTAATTATTACAGTTAAAATCTATCTTTACATCTTGAAAATCATTCTGTTGACTTGGTATCTTTCAATTCTTATTATTAAGCATCGATGAATTAAAATAAGGCACACTTACTAACAATATGTTTATAAATGGATATCACCTTTAAAGGAACCTTCCATTTGTTTCGGGTTGTTTTGTCTTGTGGGATCCTATGGTGACCCTGTTTTTCTACTTTATGCTCTTTATCTTGTAGACCTTAATAAAATGTTTAAAATCTCATACACTTCTCGCCCCTTCCCTTCTGCATTTATAGCCTCAGGCAATTAGACAGAGTAAAAGAACAGGCAGGAGTGAAGTCACACATTTAATTATATATTATTGATAAAATGCCCAAAAATATTAAGAAAGCAGAGTCCAGTAAGAATGCTGGCAAACCCTAACCCTTAGTAGTAGTGCATCTTGTGTCCATAGGCAGCTCTCGGCTTATCTTCAGTCTAGCTTGCTTTGCTACCACATGGCTTTGAATGGAGTACTGAAACAGGCCACATGCCTGTCTTAATATGGCTGCTGAGATAGAGTTGTCTTCATCATGGGCTTCTCTTCATTATTAACAATATAGATTATTTAAATGATGTTAACATTTTTTTCTGTATAATGTAAGAAACATATTTTGCTGCATTTCATCAGTTTGCAAAACCGAGTAGAGAACTTGCGTATGCCAGGGATTGAGCTAACGTGAAAATGTGCGTGGCTTTACGCGAAGGTTAGTTTTTATACATCACGATGTGAGTATGGAAATGGGCGTATTTTTGTACATACGCACCATTTATACATGAGGCCCCTGGTCTGTAAAGGGAGGAAACGAGGGAGAATAACATCATACAGCACCATTCCCTGGAGCGGTGGAGAATTAGCAACACCTGAGCCCTCTACCCTGTCTCCTATGTACACTTGCATGACAATACCTTAATTTTGCATGCATCTGCCTGTCATTTAGTATTTAAAGATCTCTAGTGAAAAAAATAGACTTGTTTCCTGTCATGCGCAGGCATATGTATGATCCCCATTTTGCCAATAATGATGACAGTATTGGTGATCTCAAACCTAAAGATACATCAGAGACAGAAAAGACGCTTCAATCTCCTCTGTAGGAGTCATGAAACAGGAAAGGACATCTGCTGCATAGTGAGAAGGTTTTAGCTTTTCTTTGTGTAGAAAATATCCATTACATCACATTTCTTAAAAGTGCGGTGCACGGTGATGGGACGACAGACATACAGTAAATAGAATTGCTTTGGCTGACGTGCAAGTAAACACAGAATTGTAAATGAGGATTTAGGAATCAATATTCTTTGCTTTTTACCCAAAAAAAACATTTCTAACTTCCAAAAAAGTCTTCAATGAGTTTTACGTTTTATAATTGTGGTATCACATACGCAATAAATTGTAGTGTCAGTGCCACAAAGCTGTGTGCATATTGAGCCTTGCCAGTATTACTCGTCACTAGCTTTGAGATTCGTTTTCTTTGGTCTCTCTTGGTTTTTGACTCCAGCATGTGTCCCAGTTCAGATTTTGCTTGTTCCTTCTCCTAGTCATTTTCCTCTAAATCACTCACAGGCCACTTACCTTTTGCCAAAGTGTCTTCCAACAGTTTTTACAAACAACAATAGATTTGAAATAGACAGGGCTTCAGATGTCAAAATCAGTAGGCAGTGCAGAATCATCTTCTACAATCCTATCAGGACGGCTCCTTCATTTGGAGAAATGTAGTGGTATTTCAGTCGGAGGAGTTAAAATCCAAATCTCTTTAAATGTATTCATTTAAAGAGATGGCTAATAAATAAGCTATTTTTTTCCTGATCACACTTCAGGATGAACATCAGAAATAGGTAAAATATACTGTACATCATTACATGGTGCAGAAGAACAGGGAGGGTCCTGCCGGGTGCTCCTTTAACTTTGGTGTTGTCTCTTTCTGTTTTAGGCTAGAGAGGGAGAAATAGCCATCATAGACAAGCTGCTGGACAATCCCAAGTTGACCTCCTCAGAATTTCAGGAATGGAAACATATGTACCTTGAGCTTTTTATAGACATTTGTGAGAACAACTCTCCTACAAACACTGCGGATGACTCATCCGAAATAGCTTCCCACGCATCCTCCCTGACCCACACGCATTCTTTTATTGAAACACATGTTTAGGAAAAATGTTACTTCTTTTAGCAAATACATGGCCACCTTCCACAGAAGTCTAGACAATATATACAGTGCATTAAAAAGAGTATATTATATTGTGAAAAACAAATTTGTGTTCTGTGTCATTTGCTAAGCCTGTTGGTAAAATTATGGTACATGCTAGGCCATAGAGTATGTTGCTTATGTTGCCTTTCATTTGTATTTTTTTTTCTTTTTCATCAGTTTTATTCTTGTTTCTAAAAGAGTATTTCATAACACTGCTGCATCTGTTTTTCATATCTCAATAAAGTTGAGCTTATTGTGCTATGCTGAAACCTAAAGGGTATTTGATGTATAACATATCGCACATAGAGGGGGCTGGAACCCATGAGAGGTCAGTTCCATTAGCTTTCCATGAAGCTGACCTGTAGTAATGGTTTGTTTACTTTGGAAAATATTTCCTTAATGTTTACAGTGAAGACGTTGATGTATTTTTAATCAATGTGCCAATAATATTTATGGTATTTATATCAAAAAAGACAGACGGCTCTTTGTACTGGGGCATTCTGATTTATAGAAAAAAGTATCTGTCTGGATGTGTTTCTATTGAAATTGTAGCCTCTGCCAGTAATTCTGTGACCACCGAATGCCATCACAAAAGCAACAAGAGGATGCACAGTTGGCTGTTGTTCACTATGGCAATGCATTGTTTTGATGGCAACAGAAAAAGCACAGCGATATCTGAGCAGCACAGAAGGACCTCACGCATAAACAACTGGACTAAACAGAGAAGAAATGTAGTTAATGTGATTTTACAAAACAAAATGCTGCAAGCTACCATAACATATTGAACTGAAGATTCGTGATGTTATTGAATGTAATGTCTTCAACGGGACTACAGCATACGCGTCATCTGGCGGGAAAGACAACTTTCACATCCTTCTACTCTTATCATCTCAGTTACTGCATGGTAGAGCAGCTTGTGTTGTGTTCCACAAAAACTCAGGACCTTGTTCTGTCTGTTTCTCTTTTTGTTTCTTTTTATAAAAAAACAAAGAATCCATATATTCTCAAAGTGAAAAGCAATATTCTTGTTTTCTCTTATTATGTATTATGTTGCATTTTATTCACATTTGTTGGTTGAAGTGCCCATGAACTGGACAGTTCTGGGGATTTTTAATTTGTTGACTCCTCAAACACTCCTCAGTAGGCATAGTCATATATACTGGAGGAGTGTTATTTGAGATACAGAATGTGACATTTCCTTGGCAATCATTTACTGAATGCATACATTAGATGTAAGAAATGAAAGACATTCATGGAAGAATATTCCTCAACCTTGTGTATGAGGTTGGGAGCATGCACTGATACAGCGCATTGCCGCACCCATCTCATGGCGCACCAACTTGGGATCCCAGATTAGGACCTGAGCGCAGCCGTGCAGCAGGTGACACCTCAGCACCACACTACTTAGAATGGAGTGGAACCGTCTGAGGTTTTTTTACGGTGGCTGGAGTGCCAGTCCTGCCACCAACCCCCGAGTTTGCCCTGCATGTTAGAGGACCTGCTTGGAGAGGGCGGATTCAGGTTAACGTCATACCCAGGACGGAGCAATTGCAGGTTAAGCTGTATGTGCCAAATAAATAAATTACAGACATCTACAATAAGATAGTGTTCTCGTTTTAACAAATGACGTAATGTTATCCTGTTAGGAATGTACAATTTGCAAGTACAAAATGAAAAATGATGAATTGATTACAGATTTTCAATCTTGTAATGAATTCATTTTCTTGCCGACTTTTTACTGACAAACGGAACAGTGAAACTTTGAATGGCAATCCTGAACTGTGAACAAAATAATATATATATATTATAATATAATATATATATATTGTAAACATTTATGTCAGCCTGTAGCACAGATAGAGACATTGACTCACAATGTCCCAAAACACACACATTTATTTCCTTCTCTTTTTTCTACACAGCACAACACAGTAATCCCAAATAGCCACAATAAACCTAGTCCTTTACTTTATTTTTACTTTTATTCTCTTTACTCTTGCCACCTCCACTCCACTCCTTGCAAGTTCTGTTCTCTGCCTCCCGGCTCTGGCTCCCTGAATGGAGTGAGGCGGCCCCTTTTATAATGCACCCAGAAGTGCTCCAGGTGCTCCCTGATGGCCTTCAGGCAGCACTTCCTGGTGTGGTGGAAGTGCTGCAGTCCATGGCTCCGGAACCATCCAGGCGCCCCCTGGCGGTGGCCATGGGCCCTCACAGGGTTAAACCCTGCTCAAAATCGCTGTTGGACTTGGACAAGAATCTTGTTCCTTCTTCATTGTTAACACTTGTCTGACCATTTTTGAACTTCTGAATCTATTCATAACTCTCCACTGTGGTCTCCAAATTGTGCAGAAAGCCTTCTATGGATTTTCTCCCCTGCAACGTGTGAGATCCAACACAATCTCTCAGATGGACCAGTCTGACGTGTTGCTCCTTCTTTTGTGTAATCACTTGAGAGTGACCAGATTTTGAACAGACATCTGTTCTGCTAGTCTGTTGAAGCTTTATTTGCAGTTGTGACAAAAAGGAATGCTTATACATATAATGCCTGCCTGCTGCATGCCAGGATTGCCCCTACATCTGTTAAGTGTGGCCCTTGTCTTGCTGTGACCTACGCTTTAAATTTTTGTTTTTTTAAAGGTGGCCTGGACTTCACCAAGTGGGCTTTCACATGATTAGCAAGTTACAGAGTTACAAAGCGTCAACACAAGTTATACTGCTGGCCAGATAATCTAAAACAAATTGATCATTTTTATGGGTCATTCACAAACTATCAGTATTTCATTCCAGATAATGTTGCATTTCTTTCTTCTATCAGCATATACAGTATTTTATAAAACTGTTTATTATTAAATGCACAAAAAGCATAAAAGAAAACACGTTGTAAAGTGCACTAATGTTTCGTTTTGGAAATCAGTCAGACTCCCAAGATGGCAGTGTTTTCTATTTTGAAGGATTCTGAGAGGAAGAAGTGGGTCCAAGTGGTCTGACCCAGAAGAGACAACACAGGTGGAAATATGTCAGTCTTCCTTTCTGCATGTGAGATCGTTATTTCACAGTACCCCCTCATGTCTTGGTGGAGAATTACAATCACATCAGCCGTTAAGGTGTTCCCCATGTGTGAGAATGCATATCGATACAGTACCTGTTTTATCTGGCACCAAGATGTTATGAGCAGATCCTTTAAGTTAAGTCACATGGTGGGGCTGCCGTAAACCAGACTTGTTTCTGGAGCACATCACACAGATGCTCAATCAAATTAAGATCTGGAGAATTTAGAAGCCAAGGCAACAACTTGATCACTTTGTTTTGTTCCTCAAACCAATCCTGAACATTTTCTGCAGTGTGGCATGGCACATTATCCTGCTGAAAAAGGCCACTGCCATGAAGGAGTGTACATCGTCTGCAACAATCTTTGCATGTCAAAGTAACATCCACATGAATACCAGGTTCCAAGGTTTCCCATCAGAACACTGCCCAGAGCATCACACTGTCTCTGCTGGCTTGACTTCTTCCCATAGTGCATCCTGCTGCCATGCTCTTCCCCAGGTAAATAATGCACTTACACCTGGCTATTCACATTATCTAAAAGAAAATGTGATTCATCAGACCAGGTCACCTTCTTCCATTGCTCCATGATTTAATTCTTATGCTACTGTACTCATTGTAGATACTCTTAGCAGTGGATAGGGATCAGCATGGGCACTCTGTACTGTGTGTTCTGACACCTTTCTCTCATGACCAGCATTATGTTTTTCAGCAGTTTGTGCTGCAGTAGGTCTTCTGTGGGATTTGACCAGACAGACTAGCCTTGACCCTCTCAGTTGTCATTCCTCAGGCCACTTTTGGTGGCTACAAACCACTGAATACTGAGAACACCCCACAACTCCTGCCGATTTGGAGATGCGCCATCACTGTTTGCTCTTGTCAGACCCACTCAGATCCTTATGCTTGCCCTTTTTTCCTGCTTCAGACACGTCACCTTGAAGAACTGACTGTTCATTTACTGCCTAATACAGCATATCCCACCCTTCGGCAGGTGCCATTGTGATGAGATAATCAATGTCATTCACTTCACCTGTCAGTGGTTTTAATGCTGTGGCTTGTCATTCTGTATATACATTACTGTAAAAAAAGTAATTTATCAAAGCTGGTTACCTGGGAAGTAAGTGTGGAAACACTATTTAACACTAGAGTATAATCAAATAAACAGTTCTACAATGAAAGTTACAAGAGCATGTCTTGTATTTTCTACAACTGTATTGATATCTTGTAACATTGTCAAAACAACACACATTTGGCTCTCAAACCTGTCCTCGATGCTCCGTAGTCATTCCATTTGGCGGAGCAGCACTCCTGACACAAATTAATGAAGTAGGGATTAGCCTAACCAGATGCGCCACTGGTGCAGTTTTACAAATAAATAAATAAATACATTAGATGGTAACCACAAATACAGAGACACCTGGAGGAGAGGTGTGGAATATGGCTACGTTAACACATGTTGACAGCCATAAAATCCTTTAGTAGGCTGTAATTGGCAAGCAATAGATAGCACATCAGACTGGATTTTCAGGAGGTTTTATTAAAGATGTCATGAAGAAATGTGAAAAATATCGGCTAGTTTAAGACAAAAAAAAATGCAGCAGAAGAGCCAGAAAGCTGCGTGCATCTAATGAACAGTACCTAAAGGTCACTTCTTTAGGGAACAGAAGGAATGTCCGTCAAGAACTTGCTCAGCACCTGGCAGTCATCTGACACCAAAAGAATACACTTTGACTGTGCAACGAGACTTCAGATTTAAATGAAGGGGTCTTGTAGGGTAGCTAAGAAAACATTCATGTAAAACAATATTAAGCAAAATTGACTGCAGTATGGGGAAAATCATAAAGCAAAAAAGTCTTCTGTAGTGATGAGTCTAAATTTCATGTTTTTGACTCCCAGGAGACCAGTATTTCAGAAGAAGAGTTGGTACGAAGTACTTTGATGTCTGTTTGCTGCCTTCTGTGAAGCATGGTGGCAGCTCTGTTGGGGTACGAGTGTGCATTTCAACCACTGGTGTGGAGGATCTGGCCACAGATGAGAGAAATGATGACTGCTGAGAACTATAACTCGATTCTGACTCATCATGCCATACCTGTTTCAAAATAACATTTGAGCAAAAACAATTATTGATCAACCTGATGATTCCCCAAACAACACAATTAAGTGCTACCTGGAGTGGAAGTCTGCAGACTGAACACGAGCAGGACTAAACTGGCCACCTGAAAGCCCTGGCCTCTGTATAAGTGAAGCTGCTTGTGACCACTTGGCCTGGGAAAATAAAAAAAGCAGTCAAAGTCAAAAGATGAGTTACAGGAAGTCCTGCAAAAAGCTTGGAAGAATTTACCACATAACTACTTGAAAAAAGTATAGCAGTGAATTAGCTCAGTTCTGTACTGTGAATGTGGTCCATACCAAATATGTTATAAAAAACAACTTTTTATTGTATCAATGTTTACATGTGTACTTTCTAATTTTATGTACTGGTTTCACAAGCAAATAAACACTTGGCAGATAGGTAGCTTTAAAATAACTTCTTGGGTGGCATATGGCCGTTTCACAGTGATGTACTCAAAACACTGTAATTGCATATTACACGGCCACACCTTCAGATGCCTGTTCAAAATGGTACCCAGTTCAGCTGATCTCTCTTAGCCCATGATTGTTGGATATTTGTCAGATGTAAATGTCAAAAAGGAGGCAACATATCTTTGAACCAGCTACTTCTGCTTTTCCTACACTTTACTGGTGGCTTCACTGCAATGAACAGAGGCTGTCTGAAGAATAACCTTCCCTTTGCACTTAGTTAGCCCAGCTCATTGCAAAATGCCCAGGCTAACTACAGTGAGGAGGATTTCCCAATGAACCCAAGAGACATACACAATCTTGTGAGACGCAACACCTGAGAAGTTACCTCAGACTTCAATACACTGTGGTCTAGGAAAGTACTGCAAGCTGCACATATAAATGTTGGGATGCCATCTTGGTCGTCTCCGTTTTACTCAGTCCACAAAATAACAAAATATGTGCACCAGCACAAAGTTCTAAAAGAATAATCAAAATAAGAAGCCATCTGACTAAGCAGATTTTTCAGTTCTGGTCAAGATGGAAGGAGCGTCCTCGTGCCGGGT
Organism: Erpetoichthys calabaricus; assembly: GCF_900747795.2. Classification (NCBI taxonomy): domain Eukaryota; kingdom Metazoa; phylum Chordata; class Cladistia; order Polypteriformes; family Polypteridae; genus Erpetoichthys; species Erpetoichthys calabaricus. The sequence continues at coordinate 50,963,574 of NC_041397.2, read as the reverse complement.
AGTCTGTTCCCAAGTGAAGGCACCTTTCTGGCAGCTGTAGGCTTTATAGGTGGGGGACCAGAAGGGGCGGAGTCAGTTGCCCTCACTTGGCGTGTTCTCTGTACTGCGTAGGGAACAAAAGAAGAAAAGGTTAGCGCCAGCACCCCCTCTAGACCCAGGGTGGTATTACCTACCTCAGATGAGCCCAGAGGGTGAGCCACAGACCCGCATGCATCATAACACTTTGTTTCAGTCAAGGGTATACATTTTGGAGGCACCGTTTGGGTGTGGGCGTGTGTATGAATAAAAAATGTAATTTAAAATATATTCAAATACGTCTGCACATACTGTATATCCTGAATTTGTAAAGGTTTTTACTAAGTAAACAAAAAATAATAATTCCCCAAGTATAAGGTACCAAGGTAATTTGGGGGCATTGTGCTATGCTGACTCACTGATGTATTTTTTCTCATGTTCAGTATGTTGTTCCAAACCAAGAAACTAATTAATGTACACTCATGTAGGAAAGAGTAAGACCCTGTCATCTTGTGGTTGTATCTGTCAAGTTTCAGAGGTGATTAAGCACAGAGGACATCGGCATTTTCACACTGAACTGTTGCTATGACACAGCCATCTAATGTGCTCTTCAGTAAATGATTGTGTTGCCATTTACAAGCTTTGAATTTGTTCCTTACAAACAGGAGCATTTAATGCATCATTCAGCCTCGCATGGCATGAACACACATGGTCCTGGCGTTTGTGATGAACAGCTCTTGAATTCTTACTATTCTTTCAAGAAAATATTGTATTACTGCTTATTCTGAATATTTTTATTGCTCTGGTTTCCATCTTTAAAGCAAGTGTGATTCTAACTGAACTAAATAAAATGTAGCTCTTAAAATGAACAATAGCACCTGTGTGATGCTCTTTCTGCTTTTAAGGTTCCTTTGTGAAGAGTCTGTGACTTTCTCTTAAGTGTGGATATCCTTGCTGGAAATGTGATATTGTAGAATGAATTCTCGGTGGGACACTGCTTTTGCTTAATACTAGGATTTCATTTTTCTGTGATTTCCTTTATGGTGTCTTGAATGTTAAATTGCAACATGAACATCACCATTCTGCTGGATAAGTAAGGATTTTATATAAACATAGCAATAATGGTTTTTGTCCTGTTGTTTTCACATGAGTCCCAGTCAGGACAATACTTAAAGTTTAAAGGAATACTCCACCCAAAAGTGATGTTTTTATATATTATATGTTACTTACTGAGAAAAAAAATTAATCTTATGTTTTGATCCAGAAAGAAGATGGCAAAGATTCTGATAGGACAGCCATCAACAGGGACCAACTCTGGACAACAGCAAACATTACTAAAAATGTCACGTTACCTGTGTCACACAATCCACATGTCAAGTCATCCAGCCTTATGCTAAAATATTGTTAAATAAGCCACCTCTTATATAAGTATTTGAGTTATGGGCATGCCTTCCATTATTGTAATTAGATTCATATCCAAAACTGGAGTACCTTGGGATTATTTAGCAACCGTCAGTGAAATTGAACAGGTGGTTTGACCTTCTCCTTACTGAATCCTCCTTGGTCATTTTTTCCACTGACTTTCCTATAACCTTTAGCCTTTTATTTTGCATGTCTCTCCCAGTGCATGATATCACATGAAGCACAATGTTAGCCAATGAATAAGCTGTTACTGGGCTGGACTCCTGACCAATCAATGACTTGGAAAGGTGGGACTGCAGGTTAAAAGTCGAGATGTGTGTCTCAGCGTGTTCCATTTCCTTAACAAGAGCATTTTATGAAAGTGTTTTATTTAATAATGTTTTACTAAAAATACATGTGTTTGGGACATTGTGCACCTACAAGTGGACGACTTACATCTATTATGTGACACAAATAACATGAGAATTTTTCTTGGAGGTTTTGATGTTATTTGCTGTTGTCCATTGTTAGTGACAATAGATTCCTATTATATCAGAAACTTTGTTATCTCTGTTCTCTATTACTATGTAAGAATAGAATTTTTTTGCCCATTGCTATAAACTATATGGAGGAAGTAAGATATGAAAATATAATTTTTGGGTGGATTATTACTTTAATATCTAAGAAAAGATCCGGATGCCAACATGTGACTTTCTCCATATTTACACCATGAGTGCAGTGTACGGTGTGAATTTACTAAAATATGTGCACTGTCATTTATATGGCCTATACTAGAACAGTTAATTAATTAATCAATTCACTTGTAACAACATGAATCTTGTATGTATTCCTTTACTCATGCTTTGTTTCGTTTAAATTGTTAAAAATTAAAGAAGAAGGAACAGAAACCCGTACCTTTCATCACACAACTGTGATGACTGTAGGGCCAGCACCCCCAACTCGCAAATGAAAAGTGCTCAGTTCAAAACTTTTATACAAAAAGGAAGTACCTGCCACAAACAAGCCAACATCCTGGCAATTTAATAAAGCTAATCAGTGTTTCTTAGTAAGTAGAATTTAGCTGCCATGACTACTGTATTTGAAAATTTTCGTCTTTGAAACCTCAAAGCTGGAGCTTTGGATTAAACTCAAAATTCAAAAAAGTCTTTCTTTCAGTCCTAAACTCATATGCCAAATTGTGTGAGCTGTGGTTTGGCTGTTATTGGTGTCAGCTTTGAAAACTTTGAACTTGTAAGTCTTTAAAGCTGAATAGTTGGAATTTACCCAATACGTATTCAGCTTTAAAGACTCACAAGTGCAAGCATCCACACAATTTCATAAGAATCATTGAGTTGGGGCGTCCATAACATATTTTTTACCACAGACACACAAACACTGATCATCAAAAATGTTATACAGTAAGAGACATTATATCGTATTTTTCTGTTCATAAAAATATTTTCTTTGTACAATATATGAAATATGGAGAATGTCAAAAATTATGTCAAATACAAAACAAATTTTTCAATATATTTTGTAAGATAAGTAATATCTGCTATTGGCTTGACTCTATAATACCATCCAGCATAAACCAAGTAAAAAAATCTAATAGATAGATAGATAGATAGATAGATAGATAGATAGATAGATAGATAGATAGATAGATAGATAGATAGATAGATAGATAGATAGATAGATAGATAGATGCAGTGTTACAGAAGCAGACAAAAAAGACTCAAGTATACATATAAGAATTATAATAATTTTAAATATGCTAACAAGGGAAAAATACACATTTTATAAGAATTGTCTAGAAGTAAATCCGCAAAGTTTAGGTATTTACTTAGTGTTAAGTGGTTAGAATTGCACATACTCATACGTCTCAGTTGTACAGTACAGGATGTCAGTCATTGGCGAAGTACACTGCACATAATGTCACTGTTTGTTAAGATGACTTCTTCAGACGAGGGGTAACTCATTACAGAGCCTGATGGCTGAGGGTAGAAATGACCTTACACAGCATTCTTTGGAGCAATGCAGTTGTCTCAGTCTGTTATTGGATGTGCTCCTCTGTTTAGCCAGAACCTCCTACACAGTCTGACCGTCATTTTCCAGGACAGTCAGCAGCTTCCTGAGTGACCTCAGTTCTAGCACCTCCTCCAGCGAGTCCATCCTGATTCCCAAGATTGAACTAGCCTTTGTAATAACTTTGTTTAATCTGTTTTTCACAATCTGCACTAATGTGGTTTCCCTAGCACACTACTACTTAGAAGATGGCACTGGCCACTGCCAACTGGTAGAAAACATGTAAGAGTGGTCTGCACTGACTAAACAACGTAACCTTCCTCAGGAGATACAGGCGACTCTGACCCTTCTTGTATAAAGCCTCAGTGTTGATACTCCACTTAGCAGTATTGCTCAGATGCATCGTGAAGTAGTTGTATGTCCTGACCACCTTCACATCTTCACCATCAATGAGAGCTGGGGGTCAGAGTGGTCTTGATGCTCCTGAAGTATTCAATAATTTGTTTTGTCTTCCTGATGTTGAGGTGCAGGTGGTTCAATTTACACCATTCAACAAAGTCCTCTACAAGTGTCCTGTATTTATTCTCCTGCCCAACGTTGATACATTCAATTATGGCTGTGCTGTCAGAAAATGTATGCAGGTGATATTATTTGGCATTGTAACTAAGATCTGAAGTGTACAGGGTAATCAGGAATGGTGCCAGTATAGTCTCCTATTGAACCCCTTTGCCACCCATGAACAGGTGAGCTGCACAGTTTTTAAGCCTCACAAACTGTTGTCTACCAGTTAAGTAGTCCTTTATCCTGGACACAGTGGTAACATCAGCCCGCATTGACTAGAGCTTCTCACCTAGCAGTTTAGGTTGTATGGTGGGTGTTAAATGTACTAGAGAAGTCAAATAAACAAGATCCTCAACATGCTACTCTGTGTCTGCAAATGGGAGTAGGTCCTGATAGATAAACAGCAGAGGTAACAGATAAACCACCTATCCTGAACACCAGCAAAACCAAGGAGCTGGTGGTGGATTTTAGGAGGCCCAGACCCCTCATGGACCCCATGATCATCAGAGGTGACTGTGTGCAGATGGTGCAGACCTATAAATACCTGGGAGTGCAGCTGGATGATAAATTAGACTGGACTGCCAATACTAATGCTCTGTGTAAGAAAGGACAGAGCCGGTTATACTTCCTTAGAAGGCTGGCGTCCTTCAACATCTGCAATAAGATGCTGCAGATGTTCTATCAGACGGTTGTGGCGAGCGCCCTCTTCTCTTCTGGTGTGCTGGGGAGGCAGAATTAAGAAGAAAGACACCTCACGCCTGGACAAACTGGTGAGGAAGGCAGGCTCTATTGTTGGCATGGAGCTGGACAGTTTGACATCTGTGGTAGAGCGACGGGCGCTAAGCAGGCTCCTATCAATTATATTGTTTTTTGTATCAGTAAGGTGCTGCTGGAGTATGTGAATTTCCCCTTGGGATTAATAAAGTATCTATCTATCTATCTATCTATCTATCTATCTATCTATCTATCTATCTATCTATCTATCTATCTATCTATCTATCTGTCTGTCTGTCTGTCTGTCTGTCTGTCTGTCTGTCTGTCTGTCTGTCTGTCTGTCTGTCTAAACAAGCCAATTATTCACATCAAAGGCTACAAGGAGTTCAGAAGCAGCATATGTTTATGGCTATAATACCTTTGGTCCATTCTCTTTTCTCCACCTTCCTATCCTGAAAGCGGAGCTTATTCCCATCTTAAGAGTTGTCCATCAGATTCTTAGTAACTTTGTGTTCTGCTGAACGGCAAAGGCAGCATCCTCCACCAATTCTGCTTTCTCGCTGTGAAGGAAGGTTTGGCAACAAAAAATAGGACAGTATTTGAGTGAAAGCAATCATCGACTACTTGACAGAGGCTTCTTTCATGGAAGAAAAGTTCATTTGGTAGAATTGCTGACATTGGTTATTCAACAAAATGGACATTTTGAGACAATTCTAATGGTACCTTTGCATGATAAGTTAATGGGAGGACTGATATCTGTTCAAAGGTAAAGCAGTCATTTTAGAATGAAGCTCTTGTGTTAGTCCTTCCAGAACTGGTTTCCATTTATAATGATGCATGTTCTGTAGCTAGTGACGGTGTCAATAGCCCTCAACAAAAACCTTATGATGAATATGAGAAGAAAACCTTACAGGTTTAAGGTGAGAATTACCAACTTCATTTACATGCAGGCCCACAATCATTGGCAAAATCATGTGTTACGTAAACATCTGGATTTGAATTATGAAGAGCTGCTTTAGCACAACATCGTCTTCTTCCTTTTCTAGGAGGCAGGGCCTGGAGCAATATAAGGATCTTATCAAGTTCCTTCTTAATTTTTATGAGGACTAAAGCCAACAAGAAAGTAAATTAGCAGAACTGTCATTTGTAATGGCTGTTTCTGTAATACATTTCACACATCCTTTTGACGCGCTGACTGTTACACTGCTGGGCCCAAGGAAGCAATTAAAATGCACAAAGGCTTTTTGTTTTGTTTTATTGGACTAGTAAAAAGATGACTTCACATATTTACACAGCTACACTGTATTGTGATGGAGCAGCACACAAAATAGAAAAATGGTCTCTAAAATACCCATAAAACTGACCAGGACACTCACTGAAAAGGCCTCGCTTAAGGCAATCTGACCTCCCAACCTGTCCAGGCCCCAAAAATGAGTACAGGCTTTTAAAGTTCAAATAACCTTAAATGTCCCAACCCATACCAAAATAAATTCGAAGTAAAAGAAACCCATAAAAAAATAAAAACTTTGACTTGAGAAACGGGTCTACATAGAGTCTTTATAAAAGAATAGTTTATTCATATAAGCAAAAAATGAACATAAAGTGGCAACATGAGGCAAAAGGCCTTACCTAAAGAGGCAATTCAAGGCAAGCAAATCCTAATACAAAATCCCAAAACAAAAACAGCAGAAGCAAAGCAGAAATAAAAATAAAAAATCAATACTCACAATATAAAAATGCACTCTACAGACGTCAATGAATCACTGAAGGATCTGCTCACTGCTTTGGAATATAAAGTACTGACATCAGGGTGGCTGAGGGCGGTTCTTCAACAGTGACATCAGAGTGGCCCCACCCCCTTGGGGTTCCACCCATAAAGTACAAGGAACACAGGAGAACTGCATAATCGAATCTATATAGCAAATTAAGAAAGCAAAATTAACAAAACACATATAATTACAATAAGCATACGAAAAATGATCTTAAAAAGAATTAACCACAGAAGAGAAAGCAAGGGAACATGCCCAAGCTGAAGCATAACACACTGAATTAGAAATAGCAGCCCACAATTTGTCATTTATACTGTTTGTGTGAGCGAACTTCATACAAGTCCATTTTTTCTGTCCAGGATTTTAAATCACCTGTAGCTCACAAACCGTTTGACATATTGACCTGAAATTTGGTACACATACATTATGTGACCTCTACTGTCCACTTTTGGGATGATGATTTTTATTTTATTTTATTGCACAGTCATCGGGTGGCTGTGCAGCGCATGTGTACGGGCACCGTTTTCATCCCTACCAACGACCACCGTTCTCATCACTACCACCACCATCACTTCCTCTCCCTCTTCATATCTTAAATCATTCTTGAGGCAGATTATAAGTTCTTGAGCGTGTTGTAGCTTCTCAACTCACCAATTACTTAACCTCTAATAACTTGATGGAACCCTTTCAGTCTGGTTTCAGGGTGTGGCACAGCTGTGAAACTGCACTGCTACGGGTAACCAATGATTTGCTTATGGCAGCAGACTCTGGACAAACCAACATATTAATTCTATTAGACCTCAGTGCAGCATTTGACACGGTCAGACATGACATTCTACTGTCCAGAATGGAGAACATGCTGGGTATCTCTGGCACTGCCCTCCAGTGGTTCAAGTCCTATCTGACTGATAGACAAGAGTTTGTTAGTCTTGGCAACAGCAGATCCAGCTCAGCGCCAGTCCCACAAGGAGTTCCTCAGGGCTGTGTCCATGGCCCTCTTCTCTTCTGTATTTATATGCTTCCCCTTGGCCATATTATTTGTAGCTTTGGACTGGGTTATCATTTTTATGCAGACGATACTCAACTTTATTTCAATGTTAAAAGTGGAACTTCATCAGAGCTTTCTTGGCTCACAACCTGCCTCAGTGAAATTAATACCTGAATGGAGCAGAACTCTTTAAAATTAAATTGCAGCAAAACTGAACTCCAGCAAATTGGGACTAAAGTGCAACTTAATAAAATGAGCTCCTTCCCAGTCTATCTTGGTGGTGATCTCATCAGACCTGCCTCTACTGCAAAGATTTTTGCTGTCATTTTTGATTCCTCCCTTTCTTATTCCGCCCATATAAACCACATTAAGAAACGTTCTTACTTTCACATCCATAACATATCCCGTGTTCGCTCCTTCCTCTCCTTCTTTAATGCTGAGAAACTTGTCCACGCTTTTATCACATCCCGCATCGATTATTGTAATTCCCTACTGGCAAGTGCCCCTTCTAACCTTATATCACAGCTCCAGCTTATTCAAAACTCAGCTGCAAGAGTCCTTACTCGAACCAGCAGCAGCGAGCACATCACACCCATCCTGCACCGCCTTCACTGGCTCCCTGTGTCTTACAGAATTGAATATAAAATCCTACTAATAACCTACAAAGCCTTAAATAACCTCGTGCCAAACTACATCAGTGACCTACTCCATCACTATGTGCCTGCCCGCCCACTAAGGTCCTCTGATTCTGGCAACCTTGTTGTGCCCCACACTATCTACACTCCATGGGTGACAAGGCCTTCAGCTTTATAGCGCCCAGACTCTGGAATGACCTACCGAAATTAATCAGGTCAGCTGACTCCATGAATTCTTTAAAAAAACAACTCAAAACTCATCTGTTCAGGAAGGCTTTTAGCTCTATTTGACTTTATTACCCTTCTCTCAGTTTACTTCTCTGTCAAGATACTCATGTAACCTGTATGTGTGTGTGTGCGTGTGTGTGTGTGTGTGTGCGAGACTATCAATTATGTTGTCTATTAGGCTTTTTCTCTGAATTCATTGTCATAATCTTCTTTATTTATTTATCTGGTTTGTACAACGCTATATACTGTATACCCTGCCGTTCTTTCTTATATTCTGTAAGTGCCCTGAGCTTGAGAAAGGCGCTATATAAATAAAAGTTATTATTATTATTCTTAAACACTTAAGTGCCAGCTTAAGTGAAAAATTAAGAAAAACAGACTAAGTAATTGCAGCACAAAAACTGACTTAATCATTTTTAACACAAAAAGATGCTGACAAAAGAAGAAAAGAAGCGGGCCGCTAGGGTGGAGAAAAGATAGCTGCTCAGGAAGCAGCAAGCGCATCAACCTCTGAGCAAACGAATGATAAACGTACAGAGAAAGAGTATGAAAACTATAAGTTGTGTATTCACTGCACGTTATCGTGCAGTGCGCCGTTACTGGTTACAAATAATTACTATAATATTTTGAATGTGAAGCAACATCAAAGTGTCTGCTGTCCACCACCATCAAGATGACCGGCATCATTTAGACTCAGTTCAAAGGCTTTAACAGAAATCACTTGAGACGTAGGCCTTTAAGTCTGTGATCAGGGGCGTCTCAAAGACAAGAGTCACACTGACACCGTGAAGTAAATACTGCACGTTTTCAGTGTTGATTTACACAATACAGGTAAACTACAATATTTAGTCTTTCTTTCTTTTGTTTTATAATAAGAGAAACATTATTTTCTTATTTTGTGTTCTAGGATTAAAAATGTAAAAATACCCTCCATTCCAGTTGGGAACCTAAATAGAAATCTGCAAATGTAGATGATATACAGCATATAGCAAATTGGGCATGAATCATATTTTTACATTTTTATTACTAGAGGTGTCAAAAGTAAAATATATCAGACATGACTGGCACATTTTGTTGCCGCTCACATTTTCTTGCTTGTTCTTCTGCCTTATGAGAGAAAATAAAAAATAAGATTCGTCCATTTCTGGCCCAATATTTACAATTCTGATTCCTGATAACTCAGGCCCACTGTCACACTGTCATCCCTTAACCTAATAATGACATCTTTGGAATGTGGGGGGAAAACCAGAGCAGCCAGAAGGCAAACTCACACAGAAACTCGCTGGGCTTGCATTTGACCCGAGTTTCTTAGAGCAGAACATCTACCACTGCCACCCAACATGGAATCCTAACTAAATTTGGATTTGTTCATATTAGTTCCATGAAAGCCTCTCTGTATGGCAAAGCTAGTCCTTCTAAATTAGTTCTAAATGAAAAGAAAGAAAGCGTGTTCAATACCATCAGTACTGACAGGGAGACCCTTGGCACAAACACCAGCCTTATTTTTTTACTATTTTGACGCATCTCAACGTTACGTTTTCCACAGATTCTTCTTTGCAAAGTGGATTAAGCCCCCAGAAGTTGGTATGTAACAGTTTTCAGCTCCTTGTGTTCTCTGTTCTGAGGACTGTGGTTTAAGCTTTGACTGGGCCGTTTTGAAGTCATTTTGGCTATATTTTATGAGTGGTTCTTCTCTCAAGGACAGAGTGGCAGGAGATTTCCGTGTGTTTACCTCACCATTCACTGGTGATTGATTTTCATTAACCATAGCATGTATTTTCCTTGCATAATTAAAGGATTATTTATTAATTTTCTCTTTGAGAATTTGAACGTATGATAAAAATACAGACTGGAGTGGTGGCTTTGTGGCTATGGATCTGCTCAGGTATCTGGAAAGTTCCCGGTTCAAGACCCGTTACTGCCAAAAGGGATTCTACTCCATTAATCTGAAAATTGCTCCAGGGGTGCTGTACCATGGCTCATCCTACATTCTGACCCCCAAAAGCTCATGAGAAGAAACAATTTCCCCTTTGGAATTAACAAAGTATATCAAAATCAAAAAATTTAAAGAGGTAGATAAATGTCATTTTCAATCTTGTGACATTTGAAAAGTTTTAAAGGGTTGAAATTCTAATAATATGGCACTCTGTATCATTTTGGTATTTCAGTGTCATGGTTTGTCAAACATTAGAGGTAGCATGTAATCAGAATTCCATAAGTTTGGTAGCCTCATTGTGCGATACAAGGCTGTCATTCATGTGTAATGGTCTTCGATGTATTGGTAAGGACACCATTGGAAGACATGGGTGCATATCACCATAGACTTTTCACAACCAGTGGCAGCAGAGATTTTAAAAGGAGCCATTCTGAGGTCCTGCTGGAAAGAAGCTGGCAAAACGGCCCATGATTACCTCATGCTTTGATCTGGCCATTGGCCTCCAGGTGAGAACATTGCTTAACAATGTGTGGCATTATCACAGGTGGTCCATCTATGGATTATGGGAACTAAGTCCTTTTAGTGGCTGTCTGTACCTGGAAATGCATAAAGAAGGAACAAACACGACACAAAGTATTCATGAAAAGAACAGAAGCAAGCCATGCTGTCTTTGTATTTTGCACCCCTGTGCATCCAGTTGGGGTGACTCACCCATTTGCCCACCCTCTATTTCTTTCTCCAGACCCCTGGCTCTCCTCCTAACACCTGCTGAGTGATAACCCACTCATCTCCTAAATCTGCACTCAACAAGCAACTGTTAGGCTGTGATCTTTAAAGCCTGAAAGTCTTTCAGAAGTCAGTCCTCCTGGAAACTGTGTGTCCTTACCTCCCAGAGCTGCCTTTGCTGGTCTCAGCTATACTTGTGCTTCTGTGCCCTAACTCTGACATGAAGGGCCAAACAATTCTTGAATCTCAAAGGAAGCCAGTCCTGTGTAATATGCTGCAGGTGAGCACATAGTCTGTACCATACCACCTTGTTGTCACACACTGACCTGGGGGGCTTCTTTTATATCACTGCTCATCCTGTGAGGCTTGAGCTTACTTATATGACTGATGGTCCCAATGTTCTAGGATATGCTGAACTCAGGTAAGATGTTTGACAAACAAGAGAAGACCACTGAGTCCAAAGTCAGTTTGGTTAGCTAATGGCTAAGTTGTCCCTACTCTGTATCTCATCCACACAAAGATGTCAGGTTTTCTTCTACATCTACATGACTCAGTGGTTTGGTGCAGATTCCCGCAGCTCTTCATCACTAATTTTACAAGCATTTCCCTGTGATCTCCACCAGTGTCCTCAAGTGTGATTCATAATTTGAATGAAGGAATTCTGCTGAATCAGTTTCTTTGTGAATTTTGAATTTACTGCGTTGGGTTGGCACCCTGCCCGGGATTGGTTCCTGCCTTGTGCCCTGTGTTGGCTGGGATTGGCTCCAGCAGAACCCCGTGACCCTGTGTTCGGATTCAGCGGGTTGGAAAATGGATGGATGGATTTTGAATTTATAGAATTTTGACTTTGGATTTTATGGAACTTTGATGATCCGTATTTAGAACATTACAACAATTGTGACCAGAACAAGGCCATTTAGACCAATAAATTTGTTTATCCTATTCACCTAGATTGTCCAAAATAACATTAAGCCCTGCTCTTTGCCACACAACTTTGTAATTTATTCCATGTGTCTAAGGTCCTTTGTGAGAAGAGAAGCTTTCTAACATGTGTGCGAAATCAGCCCTTAACATGTTTTTAACTGTGTCCCCATAATCTTCTTGTCTAAATTATTTTAAAGTAACAGCTGGCCTCCACTATACTAATTCCATTCATAATTTTAAACAACTTTCAATCATGTCTCCTGTTAATCTCCTACATATCCAGTTCTTATGATTTCTCCTCATATCTCATACCTCTTAGTCCCAGAATCAACCTAGTCGCTCTCCTCTGGACTTTTCTCTGCTGTGTCTTTTTTGTAGCCCAGAGACCAATACTGCACACAGTACTCCAGATGAGGCCACATCAGTGCATTAATTTAAGCGCATCCTTCCTTGATTTGTACTCTACACATCGTGATACTGTATATAACCTAACATATTATTCTTGATTGCTTTTATACAGTCTGGATATAGACAGTGACCAGCACACTATGACTCCTAAATCCTTCTCATAAGATGTACTTTCACTCATTGTGTATTCAAATGCAACATTTTTACTTCCTATGTATAATACTTTAATAATTTATGTAAATTTTTGTTAAGTAGAATGCCTAGTGGGGGCTGGGCGGTCTTGTGACCTCTGAACCCCTGCAGATTTTGTTTTTTGTTCTCCAACCCACTGGAGTTTTTTTGTTTTTTCTGTCCTCCCTGGCCATGGGACCTTACTTTATTCTTTGTTAATTAGTATTGCCTAATTTTATTTTCATCTTGTATAGCACTTTGAGTTACATCATTTGTATGAAAATGTGCTATATAAATAAATGTTGTTGTTGTTTATTTCCATTAAATTTCATTTGCCACAAATCTGCCCAAAACTGTATGCTGTCAAAATCCCTCTGTAATGATTCAACAAATTCTACATTATCTGACAATCCACCTAGCTTTGTATCATCTGCAAATTGAACCAGCTTGTTACTTATATTCCTATCCACATCATTTATATATATTAGAAATATATGTCTCTGCCCTGTCTCAGCCCAATCAGCTTGCACCCACCAATTGAACCTCCACATCTCTTAAGCCCTGATTCAGCAGCATGAAACACTACACCACGTTCACTCTAAAATGATGTCAGGGTGCAGTCAGCTGTAATCAGTTGGCGTCCATATTTATATTTTCAATTCTTAAGCCAGCACAGCTTTCAGCAGATGCTATATCTGCCATGTTTATCTATTAATTATCAAAGCTGCTTTATCCAGTCGAGGGTCCCGGGAGCCAGAAGCAGTTCTGACGGTCTTGGGTCTACGCCATTCATCACATGACATGTTAACGTATGCACCTACACTCATTCAAGCCAATGTGGAGTCTGCAGTTAACCTATCAAACACGTGTTTGTGATGAAATCCAGAAAAGCATCCTAGAGAGTCAGATAACATGCGAAGTCCACACAGACAGTGAAAGGTCTGGAGTTCAGAGCCAGGACTGTGGAGCTGGGAGGCAGCAGCACTAACCTCTGCGCCACCCTTCCATCCATTTGAAATGTTATAGAACCAAAAAATATTATTAGTGGGAATAACAGGTAAGCTATATAATATTAGGTAATAGTATTTTTAATTGTTTTTTTCTCATTTTCATGTCATTCAAAGTGAGAGTTCTCAGATTTCAAAAGCTGCTGCAGTGGCTCAGCTTGAAATAGTAGCGGACTTTGATTTATTTTTCTTCGGCTTGCATGAGAGAGTTTAATTATCTGTAATTGTATGGGGCACATTTTCCTTTTGTTGATGAATAAGCAGCTGATCCATGATGATGTCTGGCTATGTTCATCTTGGCCCCTCTTACAAACACATGATGAATTACAAGTGAATGGGCCATTCTGTATTTTTATCCCTTAGCAATTAATTAATATTTCCTTTCTTCAGCTCAGCTTTCAGACAAAACAGCTATCATGTTCACAAACACCACGTCTGTGACTTTAACATTTACATTCTAAGCGACGATTGCAACTAAAAGCAGGCCCAGGCAGAAAAAAAAGAGAAAATTTGACTGTCAAGGTGTACTGTTTATGGCATTCTCTATTTATGTATCCCATCTTCCCATTCTGATAAGCACACAATGACATCACATCAGTAGTTGATCTGTAGAGCCCAGATTTTATTATGATTGTGTGGCCATTACTTAGTTATGGTGTGTTTTTAGATGTTTTCTTCGTGCTGTATCTGACAGTTGTGTTCAGTTGTCAGCAGACGGTTGTAACTAAGAATTAACAAATGATGGCACACCAGTGTGCATAACAACATGTCCTACAACAATGTTTGATGTCATTCACATATGTTACCTCCAAAGTGAAAGCTATTGGCATGAAACTGTGCAAGGTGTCTGTTAGACCTCTAGAATCCTCTTCAGTCCGGCATTGTGAACTCCCTTCTTTTACCCCCATCTTCTGCAGTGCTATTCTCCATAATACAGTATATATCTCTGTATCCTCTAACAATACTCATTCTGTTTAAAACGGTACATTACCTATACCTTTCCTCTTGCAACTTTATAGTGTGCATTTGGTACTTCTGAGCCATTTTGGGTCATTTCTTCAAACATTTTGGGATTGGTCTGCTCATCTTCTTTCTGTTAACATTCCCATTCCTTCTTGTAGATCTCTCTACCCTTTGTCGAGCAGAAGCTGGTATTTTCAGTCCAGTTTCTAGAAAATTAGTCCTAAACTCTCCTTTTAGAAATCCTCTTCTTTAACTTCATCGTACATGAACTTTCAAAACCATAGATCAGTGGTTCCCAAACTCGGTCCTGGGGACCCCCTGTGGCTGCAGGTTTTTGTTCCAACCAGACTCACAATTGGTGATAATAATCAATAACAACTGATCTCATTTAATTAGCTGGTCATTTTTACTCTTCTCTTATTCTGCATTCAGAAAAACAAAACAGTATAGTTTTTACATTTATAAGACATTTAGAAATATTTCTAATTTTTTTCTAAAGCTATAAAAACTATCTTTTGTTGTTTTCCTTTTATTTTCCCCTTTTCCGGTGTAGTTTGCTCCCTTCATTTAACCCTAATACTGACAATTAACAACCAGCATAGCAGACACCCAGGATGATGAAAGCGGCTAGGACTTCAGTGTCAGACCTGTTAATTAGTAAATAATCAATTTAATAACCAGACCACATGGAAAAGCAGAATAAAAATTAGGTTGAAAATAATGTTAACAACTTAAAAAAATACATATTCCCCATATAACTACTTTTACATAAAAACGTTTTTTCATAAAAAAATCTACCAAACTTAGTTTTGTAATTTCTCCGTTGACTCCAAAACATATCTAAACATATATAAATAACGACTCCCTTAAATAGGCTAAGAGGCCAATGAAAAACGGAAGTTGGTTGGAACAAAAACCAGCAGCCACAGTGGGTCCTCAGGACCAAGTTTGGGAAGCGCTGCCATAGATCAACAAATCAGTTGTCTCCAATTCTGAGAAGTGGCCTATGCCAGTGCATTAGGCTGGGAGTGAGTTAGCTGGTCCGCAGTATCGTGTTGTTGTAGATGGACAATATTATGAAGGTAATCAGGAAATTAAACGTGCGTCCAAAAGCTGAGTTGAGATCAATAATTCTGTCCTATCTTTCAACTTAACCAGGGTGAACTGAAAATCAAAGTCAAGGAAACTTAGTAAAGAACAATCAACAGTAAAGATTTAGAAAGAAATACACCTCCCAACACAGAGATCTGTTTTTGATATCAGTATCTCAGATTACCAACAAGTTAATGGCATTGACCCATTCACAACGGTCACCTGAAACTCACCTCCAGTCAATTATTCTAGGAACGCTAAGGCTACAGAGCCACATATACATATGTATAAGAAACAACATGGCGTCAAAAAGGATGTCAAATATTCAAATAAAAAGTCAAAATAAAATTCTGATCACCAAACCAACATATAATAGAATCTAAGGCTTATGCTGAAGGTGTCAAAAAACAATTGTAACATGATTTGAAGAAGTGAATGAAAATAGCCAGTCTTCATTTCCAGTTTCTCACTTTTGCTGTGTTTCTTCTCAGTGTTGGCCTTGCCATGTCTGCCATGCCTCTCTTAGCAGGGATTCATTTATTACTCATCTGGATTTTTAATTTGATTTTTATAGATGTTCGTGGCTGTTGGTTTCTTGTTTCACTTTGACACAAATTTAATCACTTAAACAAAAACAGTATGTCGCATCTGCACATTCGTCAGCAAGGGCCTGCTTTAACAAGTGATACAGTGAGAGAGATGAGAGCAGAAAAGCTTAAGAAATAAGCTGAAGGGAAATCAATCTATTCTTCAAGTAAAATACCAAAAGTCTTACCAATGTAAAATAACCTCAGATGGGGGTTTTAAATACAGACGCACTAAATGTAAAAGCAACAACATTAAAAACGTTGTCAATTTTACATGGACTCCAGCTGATTAGTAAATTACTCAAAATGAAAATCAGAAGGCACTCAGAAATGAGACTGAGAAGAACCGGATTGAAACTCTTCATATTTCTGGTGGCAGGAAAATGAACATACAGACACGGCCTCTGATCCATGCACAGTTTTAATTTGGTACACAATCTCAAGCACTACCACACTTTTAATAAATGAGATTGACTCACAGTTTATCATTAAAATAAGCTTATTGTTCTTCAAAAGCCCAATGCCATTTCATCTCCCATTTATTAAAAAAAAACTTTAGCCTGATTCCTACTCAGATGAGTTATAATTCTGGCCCACTGACCAGCACCCTGCATTACATTTCAGTGAAGCCATCCTGCTGTTTATTGTAAGGATTCACAACACTGGGATTATAATGTGGTTCCTCTATATGCAAGATTTAAACGAATGTTTTAAGTTCCACATGTAAGGACCTAATGAGAGATTTGACCTCCTTGGCGTTAACCCCGAGACTTCTATGTAAAAGCACTCTCTCTGGATAGGCTGATATGAGGTGATGTAACGTACAGGACAGTATTCTGCTGCCATCTAATAAATAAAATAACATCATTCTGCAAACAAAATCAGGAATATTCATAAGAGGGGTGGAGCCTTCAACAAAAACACACAATGAAGAAGAATGAAGCTGAAGCATTAGTTGAAACAAGTGCTAGCAATGATGATGTGACACAGATGCATATGGCACCAAACTGCCATGATATGCCTGGTGACTTCAGTCACATAGAGTTGCAGCAGGGTGCGGTATCTGTGGCAAAAAGGCAAAATGATTACAATCAAGTGGAAGGACAAGAAAGATTTTAGCCTCCTAAGTGCTCTTTACAATACAGCAGCTGTCAGTGTTCGTGACAGAGGATATGTGGAAGTCACCAAGCCTTGCTCTGTGGTACTCTATAATAACAAGGGGCGCGTCGATCGTGCAGATGAGACACTAACATACCACCCTCTCATGCTCAAGGATCAGAAAAAATAACATAAGAAAAGTGTGCAAAGAAACACATTACTACTGTCCTGGCTCTGACGTTGGGCTGTGCATTGGTGACAGTTTCAAAATATGTCCCACGAAGGAGGTGTACTAAATCTGCATCAGTACAGCAGTGGACACTCCACACACCTTTCCTACTGTGTTTATGTTGATGTGTTGTTATGTACATGTTTCTCTTATTATTTTTTTCTTATTAAAAACTTTTTTGTCTCGTTTTTCTGGGGTAAACATAGCGCTAAGGAGGTTAATTTAATGCAGTGTAATGTATTTGGGTTATTTTGTCACACAACGCCAGCCCTTTGAATCCTCTTCATGCAGACTATAACAGTGCCGGTCAGCAGAGCTACTTAAACTCCCACCTAATATAAGTAGCAAAATTCAAGCATTAAACACCTTTAAGTTATTTTAGGTCAGGGAAGGCAATCAGTGCTAAACTAGTGAATAAAATGTGTAGATGAGAGTACACTTAAGGGCACTTGATGGCTAAGCTGCAAGGTAGCAGGATGGCGGCCTGAACCAAATGCCTACTAACAATACAGTAAGTTCACAAACAAAATGTGAGGACAATGAAATTGGGATTCATTTGAATTGCTGGTGGTAAATACCAGTTGGGAAAGGCAGAGAACATGGTGTTTGGATTTGACATCCGGAACAAAAGAGAACACTGAAGAAGGAATGTCGTCTGTGTCACTGTGACTTTTGCATCTGAAGCCTACTGACAGCAGATGTTGGCTTCTCTTATTAAATGTACTATTTCAGTAATGAATGGTTTGTAGTTATTTGGTCTCACCTTTAAATCATATCCATTCATTTATGCTCAAAGCCAAATCATATATTAAAAAAATCAAATCAGTGTACTCTGTCCCCTTCACAAAAGCCTTCCCCTTGTGCACCTTGCTGTTTCTGAGCTTTCAGCTCAGTCTGAACTGCTTTCTCAAGCATGCATTGTATAGGAAAAGAATTTCCTTCAAAGAATCTCCATTCATTTAACTTAGTAAAACTCATTTGCTTTTCACCATTCCACATCATTCTAGTTTAAATGACAACTCGCTGTACTTAAAAAACAACCATGCCAGTCATTTCTTACTTACTTCACTTCCCATCGCAGCCTTTTTGTCACTTGCGTACTTCACTTTCTTCAGATTATCCAATTAAATTTTTAAGTTACATTGACAGAGGTGCCCTTTTGTACAGGATTTCCTTATTTAACTTTTAATTGACGATATCTGTCTCCTTTCTTTACGTGGTTTAATGCAAAATTCTGTCAAACTGAAGTTCAGCAAAAAAGGTAAAGTAATCATATTAAGGTTGCCTGCCTCCTGAGATGTTTGCTGAAATTCAAACATGTTATCTATCTAAACACTTTCTGAACTCATGTATTCCATTTCAATGTCATGTGGGCTGGAACCTAGTCAAGAAACATTAGGGATAGGCCAGAAACCAACCCTGGAGTGAATGCCTGACCACTTCAGGACGATCTGCCCATTTTGAGTTGTCCATTAACTTCACACATACGCTTTTGGAATGTCGGAGAGAACTCTTTGGATATAATAAAGGACGACACACAGACCCCCAGTGCCTTGGAGTTGAAGTCGGTGTGTCCTCACATTGCTGGTACTTTCCAAAGGCTGCTGGGATAGTTTCAGACCCCTCCATAACCACAATGTGGATCAGCAGTCTCAGGAAGGTGGAGGGTACTTGAAGATGTTTAGTATCAGTGGTCAATGAAGTCTAAGGATGAACACAAAAATGAGGGCAGTGATGGTACCAACATGCAGATAACAGCAGTGTCCCATTCTCCTGGGCTACATTTCTATAATTGAGCCAGTTAAGTCATTAATGAATGAAAACCAGAGTTCAAGGCAGTGGGTAGGCTACAGTTGACACAAATGGTGGGCTTCTTTGATGTTAATTTATTCACTTATGCATTAATATGTGCAGTAACAACGTTAATGTGTTAGTCTGTTGCATTGAGTGGTGCTGTGACATTATCACCCTACCCTAAAACGAGCGAGTGGCCATCCAGAAATGTTCTTTCAGCATAGCAGGGTCAGTTGGTCATTGTGCCCCATGGCAGGTCTAATCAAAGCAAGGTCATGGTAAGTAAAACTCATGCAGAGACCCCATGCAGACAATGCAGAGTGCGATGCATTAACGCTGCCATCCACTAGTACTGTCACTTACATTAACCAACATATGTTATACACGTGTGTGTGTGTAACTTCTTGTTTGGCCTTCATTATTTCTTACTAGCTACTGAAAGCCTCCCTATGGATTTTAAGCTGAATTTCCATTTCTTAGGAGGCTTTTTAAATATTCTTCATTCATTTAAAAAATCCTGTGTCAGGCCAACTATGAAATCTTCGTTCCAATCCCATCCAAATACAAAACATTCCGCCAACCTACTATACCAGCTTTCATTTCTGCCATCTCATCTACTCAGAGGAAAACCTGTGAACAGAGGTAACAATCCATCCTTGACACCTGAATGTCGATATTTGGAGAGCTCTTTTTTTCCCTCTTGGTTCAAGTTAGCACCGCCAAATTCTATGTCAGTCTACGCCACTTCGGGAAGCTGTAATACTGCACACTGCAATCCATACAGAGGACGAGGGAGCCTGCAGATTTCACTCCAAGCGTCATTTTTTTCATCATATTCAATTATATTTTGTGTTGGAATTTCTTGCGAATTCTGCCATTTTTTACCCCCCACAAGCAAAACGGTGTTGTCAATGCAGGCCATTCCATAGCAAAACCGGTCATAAAGCAAAGGCCGCAGTCTTGTCCACTGGTTTTGTTCAGGGTCATACCGTTCGATGTCACAGTATGGCTCATACATTCCTAAAAATGTAAATATTTTTTGTTGAATTGTTGCCATCTTGTGGCCATAGCGGGCAATGAACATGGAGGCCTGTTTCTTCCATAGGCCATCATGCAGGTTGAAACTGTAAACATCTTTGCTGCTTTCTGTGTGGTCTTCATGCATTCCACCAGAAACATAAATGGTATCTTTATACACAGTGCTGGCATGCCCGTTCATTTTTTGTGGCAAGTCCCTGACCTTCTCCCACTTGTTGGTGTTGATGTCATAGACTTCCACAGAAGAAAGTGGCGAATCGACCGCTTCCTTTCCTCCAATAGCAAATATATTTTCTTCAATTACACAGCAGGAGAACCTTGACCGCTTTTCCAGCATGCTGGCTGTCTCAGTCCATTTGTTAAACCGAGGATCATAACGGCATACCTTGTTGGTGACGGGCATGATTGCAATCTTCTCAGTGGTGTTAGTCTGTTGGACCTCACCCCCCAGGACATACAAAAAATTCCCCACCACACAAGCACAGTGGTTTTGAACTTTCCTCTTGAGCTCGGTGATGGGCCTACACTTCTTCGTATATAAATCAAAAGCCAACACCTCGCTTACAAGACCGTCCCTTGCCGTTCCTCCTCCTAAGAGAACGACCTGTTTCCTTTGGTTTCGCAGAGTAGTTTGTTTGCACTGCAGTAGGGGTTGTTGGTTAATCAGCGAATGGTAGTCCATTGCCTTCAGAATCAAGCGTTTTACCTGAGCGGTCTGCAGAAACTGATTTTTTGAGTATAGATTTGTGAGGTCTTCCACTGGGATGAGGCCATACCTGATTTTGCTAAGCAAGGTGTTGCTGTGGGAAGTGGGCAGCCTCATGGATTTTAGCCACTCCAGTACAAGAACTAACAGCGACACCTCTTTTACGTTGGGTATTTCCTCTGAGCTTACTATTTCGGTCATCGACTCTGGGTTCAACTGTAGCTGTTCAATGGTTTGAAGCTTAGAGAGATTGTTGCTGATGTAGCTGTTTGCTGCTGAAAATGCATCTCCCAGACCAAATTTGGAGGCCACATTTGCAAAAAAACAGCAGGTCTCCAAGGTGAGATTGTTGATCATATAGTGGCTACAGAGCTGAATGGCTTCGGTGACCTGAAGGTAGCTGGCTGCCTCTAATGTATCTTCTAAGGTCTCCGGTGACAAGGACAACCAGGAGGTGTATATGAAGTCCAAGATATGCTGGAGACCCACTGCACTCAGTACATCCAGACAGATTATATTGGCTTTGGATTCTCTAGTATAATCTTTAAAGAGGAGCTTAAAGTAATCACTGGAGCAAGCCAGGAGACTCTTGTGTGCAGGAAACTGACCTCCATCAACCACTAAGGTAATGTCAAAGAGCAATCTCTCAGCTCTCAGCTTCTGGTATTCATTTAGAACAGTCTCTCCGTGTGTCTTACAGAGCACCAGAAAATAACTCATTCTTATAAATCTACTTCAGCCTTCTCAGTAAACGGCAGCCACAGATGTCCTCAAGACTAAATAAAAAAACACAAAACAACAAGCACTTTGTGACCTGATGCTGCACTCCAAAATAATTGCGAATCCACAATCTCATAGGCGTTTAGAGGCTAATGCGAGATAATTGGTTTACTCACTGTCTTCCATTTTTTGAATAGATGATCGGTGTCTGTGACTCAACAGCTCAGTGGCTGTGAACAAATGGCCTTCATGCTGCTGACCAAGGTCAAGTAATAGGTCCATTCCAGGCTTATGACACTGGCCTGTCCGAGTCTTGTGATTCCCCTTTGCTCTTTCTTGAGCTGGCATCCTTGCTCCTTAAGTGTGTTGGCTGTCTCCCTGGATGTCGATCTCCTCCTGTTGCAGCCCTGCGCCCTTTTATGTGTCCGTACGGGAGTATCAGTCCATGAACAGATCGACACCTTGGGATTATAAGAATGACTTCTCTGAACTCACAAGCAGTAAATAACTTGATTAGTCACTGGTAAAATCTGACTTGCATGCCTTTAGCCCTGATGTCTCACTATAACTCACAGTTACAGGAATAGAACACAAAAACAAAGGCGGAGCTTTGCAGACGGATACAAACAAGCGGCCGAGAGCAGCTCCGGACTCGCCGGGGGGACGGCAACTCTGCCTTTAAAGCTGCCTCTGATGCTGCGTCCGCAGATGTGTGCAGATGTGCCGTGACAGCCGGACACTGAAGCCATAGAGAGACCGAGTAGAGCCTGGAAATACAATGCAAACTATTTGAAAAATAAGCTCTTTTTTACAGTTATGGGTCATGCACTCTATCAACACATTTATGAGTTTTACTTCCTGTTCAATTCATCAGTATGCAGTATATAAGGGAGTGTGTGTCCTCAATATCTATATCTATATCTATGATTTCTTTACTTCTTTAAGAAACAGAATTTGAATTGGGCAAAGCACTCAGCAGATGAATGGATAAAATATTATTGACAGTAAACATTCAACCACTTGTTGATCAACCTGCTTTGCTGAATTTAGGGTCATGGAGACCAGTGCCTATCCCAGCAGAACTGGGTGCAGGTCAGGAACAAACCTGGGGTGAGATGCCAGTCCTTTATAGTGGACACACATACACACAAATTTAGAGTCTCTTATTAGGCTAAACTTCCTATGTTTGGGATGTGGAAGAAGAATTTGGCCACACAGTCACAGGGAGAACATACAAACTCCACGTGCACACAGTGTTTAGGGCAGATGTTGAACTCATGATCACTACACCATTAAATTGAAGATCCAGGCAGTCACCCACTCATTTTATGAACTGTTGTTTCTTTTTCAAGGTTGCTGGGAGCTACACTTCAGGCAGAGGCCAGATATTAGCCCAAGATGGGACATCAGTCCATTACATGACCTATAAGCCTAACAACACAAATGCCAGTTTATTAAGGAGAGCACAGCGGCACAGTGCTTAGTGCTGCCACCTGGATTGAGACCCCATCTGTGTGGAGTCTGCATGTTCTCCATCTGCTTGCAGGGCACTATAGTATTCAGTTTATTTTTCGCATACTTTATGTTTGCACAGCTCTCTCCACTGAGTGCAAGTTCATAGGGTAAAATAGAATTACAAACTTATGAATTACTAATTGCATAATGCAAACACATAAAGGTAAAAATGACTTTAAACACATAGTAAAAGAAAAAAAAAGTAATTTCAAACTGAATGAAATGAAAGGACTCAACAACACATGTGTTCTTTACTATGATTGATGAGACATGGCCAGTTGACAATGGAGGAGAAGAAATTAAACTTCTACTGGAGAAGTTGAAACTCTGGAGGGTCCACATTCAGTTAAAACAGAGTCAGACATGGTGGCATTATAGGAGCCTCTTCCATAACTCTTGTGTACACACAAAAAGAGGCTTGAAATGAGTATATGCTACATGTAAATACTGGAATTTATAAAAGAAAACATGATGGGGGAGCTGCGGTGGGTTGGCACCCTGCCCAGGATTGTTTCCTGCCTTGTGCCCTGTGTTGGCTGGGATTGGCTCCAGCAGACCCCCGTGACCCTGTGTTCGGATTCAGCGGGTTGGAAAATGGATGGATGGATGATGGGGGAGCGCGTGTATATTTATGGCAGTTCTGGCCCATGTGTATGCCACATTTTGAAGAAACTTGGAAACAACGATACCCATGAGCAAGTAGGGGAATGCCGCCAAATCAGTTAAATGACGACACACACACATTATTATAATAATACAGTATAATACAAAAAATTATAATAATGGCTTGGTGATATGAATCATAGTAAATCGTATAAGCTGTTATTATAATATAAGTTCATGTGACAAACTTATTAAACCTCATAAATTATGAATATGATGTATAGACTGCATTCCAATTCCCTTTTAAGACGACCAATGCCGCACATTTTCACTAATGAGCATATTTGGGTTTTTTTTGTCAGTTTCTATGGGCTACCTATTCTCACTTCTCAGGGAACTGGCCGACAGCTCAGGAATATCTCGGCCAAGCTTCACTCCCTTATGCCCACTATGCTGAAAGCCATTAACTGACCGGCGAGGCTCATCATTTAGTTCTCGTATTGTTGGGGTGTAAATACATATAACATAACATGTTTCTCCCAACATAAAAAGACAATCTGCAGCAGTGTTTGGTTCTCCTAATGTAATCAGAGCACTTTGCTACACTCATATTGCGATAAGAGCATCTAGCGAGAATGAAGTTGCTGTTGTTATCTGTAAGATGTTACATTCCATTAACTCACAAATCGTACGTGTTGCTAAGATGAGGCAGACAAACATCACGTCTTCATGGCCTGGGTCATTCTGCGATTCATGTATTTTGAGGCAAAGTAGCTTTGGCAGACCTCAGTGTTTCATATGTTCTATATTATTCATTGTATCAGCAATCTTGTCATTACATGTGCCACGTAAAAGTGGCTACCCACTCAGACTCTGGCACCTGACGCCTTTCCTGTGATCCCTCAAACACAGAAGAGAGGCCCTATAATGTCACACATGATGTTGTGTGGTCAGTTGGAGATGCTCTTGAACGCAGTTCCTCAACACGTCAGAAGGAAGGCCTGCTCTTCCAGCCAATGAACGTCTGCAGCATCAGGATTGCATATGTGTGAGGTCGATTAGCATCAAAGCGTATTCACGAATGCACGTTTACAAGGAGATTGTGATTCGTAAAGGGTACGTTGCACAGAAATGCGCATATGGCAGGTTTTTTTTTTGGCGTTCAAATGTTCCTGTTTTTTTGGCGTGTGCATATTTTCATGCTTGATTCTATACAAATGAGGCACTGGCGACCTCGCCAACGGGCTGCTCACCCCCTACTTGCCATTCTACAGTACAGACTGTGCTAGTCTAGCTAAAATGACAAAATCTTTACATCTGCTGATTCCAAAACTCCCAAGTATCCCAGGTGTCTTTCCATGGAGGGGAAAATAGCTTGGAAGTGCAACAGTTGGCACCAAGTGCCCCAACAGCATACTAAGAGGAGAAACAGGTTTATATATTTCTGAAAGTGGCAACTCAGCCTTGCAGTGTGGATAGGTGAAAACAAAGAATTGAGGAAATGCAGGCTATAATGACACTCTGATTGGTTCGTACTTATTACGAGGCCCTTCCCTGATTGGATCCTGCTCTTTACATATTCTATTTTGTTGGGCTTATACTTGTGCGTTACTCTCAATAACAATTCCACTTCTTCATCGGTCCAGACAGAACAATCTGTTTTTTGGTTTATCATATTCAACATTGTTGTTCTCTGTGTTTAAACACAAACTGCAAGTGAAAATCTAGTGTGGAGGACACTTCCTTTTCCTTTTTCTGCTGATACGCAGTGTAGGTGAAAAGCCATATCATGTGTGTTTTCGGTCATTTTGGTGCGTGCCCAAATACTTTTGTAACGGATGTAAAAACACTAGTGTGGACAGAACTCACTTTCATTCAAAGACACCGTTTACATGTTTTTAAAAAGAAAATGTCATAGTATGGATGTAGCCTAATGGTCTCAGACTGTGACAGAATGTGGAATGGAGCCATCAGAAAATCAGCCAACTGTTGACAAGGAGTTCCAGAAGTGTCTATTGAGAGGATTTGGTTGTGTCTGTTGCATGGAGTCTTCCATACCAGCCACTCTACAGGTAACACCCAGCATGCTGGAAAATGCAAAGGAAAGTTGGTTAAAACAAATCAAACAATTTGGCAAAAGTTCAGAATCACGTAAGTGAAAGTAAAAAAAATGACTTTCAACAAACAACACTGGAGCAACGTTATTCAGGATACCACAGGCCTGGTAGCACCTACAGCAGTGTATTGGTTGTGTGGTCAGTCATGCACTAGAGGACCATCACCTTCTTCTTCTTTTCTTTGGTGGGGAATCCAAGGTTAAAAGAGCTTTCAGAACTCCCCTGAGCATTACAAGAGGAACATTTTATTGTGCAAATTTTCATTCAAAATACTGAGATGGTTGAACTAGAGGACACAGAGACACAATACTTCATGAGTGAAAAGACAATCCATTGAGAATCCTGGCAATATGAAAGCTTATCATCAGACAACAACAGTCAAAACCACACCAATAGGGCAAAGTCAACCTCATCGTCAACTGGTAGATAAAATACACTTAGAGAAAGACACAATAACTGAAGTCTTACTAGGTACCAGGGCCTGCTTATGGACAACTGAATGGAAGACTGAACTGGTCCTTGGGTTAATGCAGTGTGACTGCTTTTAGCACACAACTTCAAGCAGTAGGAGTGGAGAAGGGCATGGTCAAGGATAGATGGAAGAACAGATGAGTAACAGCAGACATGACCTATACAGGACTGGGATCATTCTCTACAGCCAGCCTAGAGCAGTATTTCTTAAAGTATGGGTCATAACCCAGCTATCTCAAATCTTTGGCGATTGTTTTCTTCAAAGGGGACCCGGGGGATCCCTCCCACCCACCCACCCTGTCCTAATGATGGTCGGTGGGAATTCTCCAAGGGGGAAGGACAATGTTTGGGGGAGTGGCACAATGTTCGGGCAATGTTCCATGTCGATTATGAGATACACAACATGGGCTACGAGAAAAAATCTAGAGCCACAAATAGCAGCACTGGACAGACGTCAACCCCAGATGGAATGTCAGTCCATTACAGGGCATATCCACATGTACAATTTATTCAAGTTTAGGTACCAAAAAGTCTAAAGGCAAGAAAGGAGACCCATGTGAAGTTCACCGCTGTGCCACTCTTTTGAATCTCCAGCTGGTCTTTCATATTTTTTGTGAAGCCTCTTATTTCAACTCTATCCTAGAAGACACCAACCCTACCTGGGGTGCCATTTCATGCACACACCCACACCCACAATTACTCACAAACTGCTAATATAAGGTTGCAAAGTTTGAGAAGTGGAAGGAAAAGTGGAGGGCCTGGTGAAAAAAACTAAAGGGGCCTGGGAAGATGCTTCAAACTCCACACAGAGAGTGATCAGGCAGCCCAACACAGGCCATGTTCATGCACATGCAGAAGCTTACTGGACATACAGACTGATTAATGTTTTACCCTGTAAAGAAAAATCTAACTCAGAAAATAAACAAATGGATGCTCTTTAAGGTCTACATTTCAAATGAAGTTTAAATTCATGGACAAATTGATGAGTACAACCAAGGTCCAAACCCCAGACACAACTGACACGCATACAGTCACAGTTTCAATTATAACGGATTTTATTCCTCCAAGAACCTTATGTACAACAGAGAACGTAAATGGACAGTGAATCCTTCCTTTTCTCTTCTTTTCTCTGTTCTTCTCTGCTCTCCTCCCTACTCTTTTTCCTCTCAAAAGTGTTGTCCTCTGCCTCCCAAGTCTGACACTCTGAGACAAAGCAGAGCAACCTCCTTTAAACCGGATACTGGGAGGACTTCCAGTGTCTGCCCAAAGTTCGATTGAAGTACTTCTGGGTCAGGCAGAATTTTCTATATTGCAGGGATGGTTCCTCCCTGCAGCTCCCCCTGCTGGCCTCCATGGGACGTAACAGGGCTGCACTAATGGACTACACTTCCCCAGCATGCCTGTGGACTGTAAAAAGTGGGCAGTGATACAAGAATGCTGCCCTTTAGGGTATCAGGGAAGTATAGGCTCTGGGAAGGCTAACTCTCCCAATCCCTTCATCATCCTGACCTCCCTCTCTGGCAAGGGATCAGTTTTTAAACTGGTTAAGGTGCCAATCTGTTGTTGTCCTTCCACAAACTAATCTGGCCATTTATATGGGTGATCTTTTATAAAAGTTCCATCCATTCAGCATTTTGGTGAGATCCATTACAAAGTCATACAGACCCATAGTCCAATGCAGCACATCTGGAGCCATCACTTGGCATCACTCATACACCCACCACACAGGGCTAATTTGGACATAGCAATCGATCAGGAAGACCATGCATTCTCCACACAGAAAGCAGCCAGATGAGGTCCAAACCCAATCTCCTGTACCTATGATGCAGCATTCCTAAGCACTGGGCCACCATGTTGCATCAATATAAAAGTGTCAACACTGCCATGGGTGAAGTTAAAAAAATCTGTATTTAGCCATATAAATAAAGCAGTTTTCTGTGTAAGACCTTGTAATTGTGAACTGTGAATTGTGTTATAACTTTCAGAAAATCTCTTCAGACTTTTACACTTTTATGTTATTTTGGAAAGATCAAATGGTACCAGTGTGTGATGTTAGGGGCAGAACGCCAGTTACAAAGTCTTCTGAATCTCACTAACGGGGACCATTACTTCAAACAGTTCTTTATTGGTGTTTGGTGGAACATTTAATCTTATTGCTTTGTTAAATTTAGACTAAATGTCTATTTTTGCAAGCGGCACATAGAATGTGTGATGAGGCAGATGGTGTAAGCAGCATTTGGGCAACTGCCTGCTTAAAGGTGAGACTGTGCCTTGGGAGCCATTCAGAAGCACATTCTCCAGCTAGCAGGCATTTGTTTTCGTTTTCTCCTTTGAACATTCCAGTCTGACAATGGGCCACTTCGGAACCGTCTTAAAATAAACAGTCTACTGAAAAGGAAATTCTTGTACAAGACATTCAGAAGGAATGGTAGGTCAGGGTTTCCAAATGACTCTTTTGAAATTTGTTTGATGTGTAAGTAAAGTTTAAGGTGTGCCATCCAAACGTTGAGGACCCTCTATGACCCGGATTTCATTGAATTTGTGGGGACTTGCCTTGATTACAATTTGCAATGCAGATGTAGACAAATGTGTTGGTAACCTTATGTGTTGGTAAGCTCATTGAAAAAGTGCTATATGCCTCCTGAAAACTGATTACATGCCTTTGATGTCACAGAGTAAGTAGCAAAGGAGAGAATTAAAACAAAGCTGAGTGCTATTATGAACAACGCTGCATATCCTCTCTCAGACACTCTAGCATGGAGTATTTTCAGACAAAAAATTATTCAGTAGAAGTGTATAAAGAAATGCGTCTGGAGCTCCTTTATACCAACAGCAATATCTCTGCATAATGCCTTACTGTGACTGGAACCACCAAGTCCAGGGGTCCTCAATCACGATCCTGGAGGGCTGCAGTGGCTGCAGGTTTTTGCTCCAACCCAATTGCTTAATAAGAAGCTCTTATTGTTCAAGTAACATGTCTGCTTCACTTTAGTTGTCTCGCTTGTTAAGATTTTGAACCCTTAGTGCTTATTTTAGTCTTAAACAGCTGCATTCTCGGTTTTTAATTGCTCCTAATTAGCAATAACATGCAAATGACAAAAGAGACCAGCATTTCTCCATTTAGCTTGTTACCATTTACTCCTGTGTGTATTTATAATGCACTATTGGGTTTAATGAAATACTTGGAAGGAAAGTGAAGAGAAAAAAGTGAAGGACTGAGAATAACTCATCCGGTTTTAGACTTCAAATCATTTGGATGATATCCTTAGAAAGGGGAAGAAAATCTAGGATATGAGAATGACTTGACATAGCAGAGTTAAAGCACTAACAAGCCATGAAATTAAATTATTGGCAAGAATTGCTTTCTAATTAAGCAACCGGGTTAGAACAAAAACCTGCAGACACTGCGGCCCTCCAGGACTGTGATTGAGGACCCCTGACCAAGTCAGACGTTTTCTTGTTTTATAGTCTGTGGAAAGCAGCCCGGACACAGACAGGCGGACATGGTTTTATTCACCCAACACATGTTTATTTATAACTATTATTTACAAGGTGCACACACAACCCCCCCAAAACTCCCCCAAAGTCCAGGCCTTTCTCACTCTGCCTCTCTTCAGGTCCGCCTCTACTCCTCTCCTCCGAGCTCTGTCCTGCTACACTCCCAACTCCAGCCATCGAATGGAGGGAGGCGGCCCCTTTTATAGTCACCTGGATGTGCTCCAGTTGCCTCCAAAACAATCTTCTGCCAGCACTACCCAGGGTGTGGTGGAAGTGCTGAGGGCCAGGGCTCCATAGGCATTGGGGCGCCCCCTGGCGGTGACCATGGGCCCCAAAAGGGTTGAGCTTCCAAGCTCTGTACCCGTGGTCCCCAAAGCCACCAGGGCGCTCTCCCCTACGTGGTCTGGTGGTGGCTTAAGCCCTCCTCCAGTCCTCCTGGGTGTCCCGGCTGGGTACCAACCCCTGCCACCTGTGACAAGTCATTCAGGTGTGTGTTCAGACCAAGGTGTGTGTGTATATGTATTTATTTACTTACTTATCTACCTATGTATGTATTTATTTATTGAAAGCTTCAATAAAATGCAAAATTTCCCCCTGGGAACAAATAAAGTTCTCTCTCTCTCTCTCTCTCTCTCTCTCTCTCTCTATCTATCTATCTATCTATCTATCTATCTAAAGCAAAGCAAGTGTGAAAAGAGGTCAAGCATTGCTTATTCTACAAAGATATTCCAAAATAGCCTGGATACATTATTTGGTATCCCTAGAAAAGATCATAAATGCCTAGATTAGAGTGATTTTTCAAACTAGCTGTTGTCTTTAATTAGTATCATACATGTCTCCAGTTGTGCAGTCATTCATCTTATTTAAATGGGGAAAAGTCATCACTCTACTGTTTGGTATCCTTTGTGTATCTCACAGTGAACTTGGACCAGAAAAGGCAAAGGAGAGAGCTGTCTGAAGAGATCAAAAAGAAAATTATAGACAAACATGTTAAAGGCAAAGGCTAGAAGACCATCTCCAAGCAGCTTGATGGTCCTGTGATAACAGTTGCAAATATTATTATTAAGAAGTTTAAGGTACATGTTACTGTAGCCAACCTCCCAGGATGTGGCCACAAGAGGAAAATAGACCACAAAATGGGCAGAAGGATAGTGAGAATGGTAGACAAAATCCAAAGACAACTTACAAAAAGATTTAAGCTGAACTCCGAGGTCTATCAGTGTCTGATCACACCATCTGTTGCTTTTTGAGGGAGAGTGGGTTCAATGGAAAAAGACCCAGGAGGACTCCACTGTTGAAAGACAAACATAAAAAAGTCAGACTGCAGTTTGCTCAAATGCATATTGACAAGGCACAATGCTTCTGATAGACTGTCCTTTGGACAGATGAGATAAGACTGGAGTTTGACAAGTCACAACAGCTAAATGTCCACAGATGAGAAAATGAAACTTTCAATGAAAAGAACATCTTCACTACTGTGAAACATGGAGGCAGCTCGGCTATGTTTTGGGGCTGCTTTGCTGTATCTGGCACAGGGTTGCTTTGAGTCTTTGCAGGGAACAATGAAATGTCAAGACTATCGAGACATTCTGGAGATAAACCTACTGCCCAGTGTCAAAAAGCTCCGTCTCATTCACAGATATTGGGTCCTCAAACAGGATAATGACCAAAAACATACAGCTAAAAGCACCCCAGAATGGTTTACAGCAAAATGTTGGACTATTCTGAAGTGGCTTTCTATGTGCCCTGATTTGAATCCTATCGAAACATTTATGGAAAGAACTTAAATGTGCAGTTTGCAGAAGGCCCCCTTCAAACCTGTCATAGATAGAGCAGTTTGCTCAGGAAGAGTGGGCCAAAGGACCCGTGGACAAGTGCAGAAGTCTCACTGCGAGCTACAGAATCTCTTGTGACTATGGATTCACTGTGTCCACTTATCACAATGCAAGCTAAGCTGGCTGTTGAGGTGCTGATATGGGGTGGAGATATCCAATAAATTGTTTAAAATATATATTTTTTCACATAATCTAACTGGGGCAGCAGCAGCGATGTAACATTTAGAGCTGCTGCCTCATGAATCCTGCCTAAAGCTTTCTGCCCAGTTCTTGTCTTTGTGGAGTTTGCATGTTCTCTTGTGTCTCCTTACATTTTCCTCCAGCTTTTCTTCCGAGAGAACATGTGTTTTAAAGTTTATTGGCTCTTCTAAATGTCCCAGTGTGAGTGTGTGTGCAAGTGGGCCCTAAAATGGACTGGCACACTGTACCCAACACAGCTCTCATTTGAGAATATTATGCTACAGCATGTACCTGGAAAGCCACTTTGTAAATATTAAATAACAACACATCTTCTCCCTGAACCCCATCCCTCATCCTTTTTTTATTTTAAAGTTTAGGAGAGATCCCATGTTTTAAGTAATTGTTGATTAATTTATTTAAAAAGCAGCATTGCACACTCATGTTCATTAGTTTTATGATAATCCTGTCATACTGTTATGATGGAAAGTCATCTATCATACACACACAGCATTACTTTGTCCGTCGCAGGGCAAGTCTGTCACACACAGTAGTTTCAGTTTCCTTAGCCCAAATGAACACGTTTATGTCGGCTTAGCACATTTGTGTGGTGCCAGTGTGCGGAACGTCTTCTCAGTGCCTACTCAACTTTCATTTTCTTTACAGATGATAAACACATTTCTTCTTGTTCAGGTGACGAGATATTTTTTTATAAGGGACAAACTGACTTGATGCATTTGCATAAGGCACACACACATATCCAGGATCAGATTGCATTACTTTTAAATAGCCCACTATATTCACATTAGCCAGCCCGTTGAAAGATGGATAACTGACTTTTCTGTCTCAGTTTTACCCTTTTAGTCAAAAAATCAACCCTATAATAATTTGGTTTTTTTGGTTACTTGCTTTTTTCAAATTTAGAAATGGGGCTCCGCCTTCACTTCTCACACAACTTCATCAATGTTCTCTTTCTTTGTATCAATCTCCTCTTTTCTCTTTCTCTTACAGTCATTCATTCATACTCATACTCTTGTTTGTTCTCTCTCCTCTTATTCCTTCACTCCTTCTCTTTATGTCTAGTTTCACAAGGCGAGTGGTGATTCTCAAGCAAGAATACACGTCTGGGGACAACCCATTAGAAAGTGTGTAGTAAATAGCAGTGAAACCCTGTGCTGCAAAGGCTCAATCCAGAGGGCTTCTTCCTAAAACACCCACCCTTAGTTCCTTCAGTGTGTGAGTTTTAAACTGCTGCCAGGGTATCGGGGAGAGAGCAAAAGATATACTGAACAAGAGACTGGGCACTGAAGATAGAATTGCTGTTATCCATTTTGGAGCTCAGCAGCACAAGGAAACTAAAGCTTAATAATTAATTTGCACATTGTAATGAGCGCTGCAACAGTGGAGACAGACAGACACACAGAGACCACCGTAGCTCCTGGGCTCCACATGTTTGAGAATTGCCCTGGTCTGCTATGATATCTTCCCGTCATTTTAACAACTGCATGACTGTATGACATAACAACAGCAAACACAGTTTAGATAAGCATTGTGGTCTATGGATACACAATGTGTTAAAATGCTGCAGCTATTTTAGCATGGCATGTCTACATTTCCAATTAGACAGTAATGTTAAATTTCTTTAGTTATTCGTTTAGATGTGCAGTCTGAAGGAGGATGTTGGGCTTTCTCATCTGTGCATCTACTGGTGTTGATAGGCAGATTTTTTGATTTGGTTGTTTTGAATACTGAAATCTGCACTTTATGTGGCTCTCTGTTATCAGCTCTCTGAACAGCAGTCCTTTTGACAGAGTGTGACACACCGTTTATTCCAAATGCATATTTTGTAGTCATGAATATAGCTGCCAATTCTTTCAAACTTGCATCGACTCCCACACTATCGTCAAAACGCTAAAGAACAGAGCGTACACACAGCACCTGCAACAACATATCGTTCATGTTCACCATTGATCCATTGATGTCTTTGAATGACAATCTGTAATTCGATTGCATCGGGTTAACCATGCAATGTACTCTCACATCTAAATGTCTAATAGGGCCTTTTTAGCTGACTGTAGATGGTTAATTGTAAACAGAATCTTGCTGTCTGTCAGACCAGATTAACATGAGTACCTCTGCTCTTTGCAGTTCATAATCACCACCCCTTGTTTGAGCGCTGCCTTCATGAGGCGTTGGATTGGTTTAGAAATATGACACTCAGCGAGCCGGCTAATTGTTCCCACCCAGTTTTAAGCAAAATTCACTCATGGCTGTCTTGAGACGTATGTATTAGACAATTAGATTAGACTACTTTTATTTGTGGCTCTCTTTCCCTCTTGCTATTCTTTCACAGTTCATTCTTCTTCCATGCATTCCCTTCTCTTATCCCAGTATCACTCTGTCCCCTCTCTTTCTCACCTTCTGTCAGTGTATGGGGGTGGGATGCTGTAACCTTTTCAACTGACGGATTTCAGTTAAGGCCAAGGCCTAAATTGTCAAGCTGAACAGGAGTGAAGTGTATTCTGGGAAAGCTGAGAGACAAAACAGGACCTCCGAATGTTGTGTATGGCTAGTCTGTTTTGCAGCTTAGCAGCGTTTCTCAACTTTTAAGTATATGTGACCCGAGTTTTCATAACAGTTTTAATCGCCCCCCCCCCCCCCCCACCAATGTTTTTTTGAAAGGAGCCTACTAACGCCAATTTGTTCTTTTTTAATTAATGATATATCATAGATGCATATTTTATTATACCTACTTAACTTTTATCGATATTTATCTAACTCTATATTTATTTGTTTAGTATCAGAATGTAGTTTAAGTTAATTTGTTTTGGTTTCAATAGATGTATTTTTCATATTTTTGATTCTTGTTTTCTTTTTTTCACATCTTCGCGCCCCCCCCCCTAGGGGGGCCCGCCCCACAGATTGAGAACCACTGGCTTACTGCATCTTTTGGTTCCCAGAGAATCGACTTTAAGCCTGTGTGATAACTGTCCTGTGTTTCGAGAATCTTCTACCAGAAGAAATCTCACTTGCTCACTTTGTGCAAGAAGAGGAAGTGAGCAGCTGCCTTTTATTAAAACTTTCTTTAATAAGTTCAGTTTTAGTTTATTTTTAGTTCAGTAGGTGCTTTATTGCAAGAATGGAATGTCAATTGTTGCTTTTCTGACACTTTGAGAGGAGACACGGACATTTAAATGAAGCTTGCAGTCTGATTTGCTGCTGAACACTTTCTAAGGAGATCTGTTTATTTTTTGTTTAAGGATATGTAATCTGTAACTAATGAACTGGAACATCTAGGAACTGTCATCAGGACCTGTATGAATACTGCATGACCGACCCAGGTTGTATAATTCTTTGTATTGCCTATATTTGCTACAATTGCAAATACAGTAAATATAATTTTTAAATGAAACATGTCTCTGACTGATTATTGATTACTAGCATTGCTGAGTGCAGGATTGTTCATTCTTTGTCTAGATGCAGTCCCTTAAAGGCATGAAGGACACTTCATGAAGTCCCTGATTGGTGGTAAACTGGGTTGAAGTAAAGGAGTGAAAAATAAGACAGTCGCAGTCAATTGTTCATTTGTTAAAACCTTAAACACTACTCCCCTAGTTAAGGCCATTTCACATTAGAAGACTCTTCCAGCGAATTTCAATTATAGCCTTCACTTACATAACTTAACGAGTTGAAGGAAGTCGGACATGTGCTCTGTGAAGGCCCAATGGCTGAGACCATCAAGGCTGTAAATAACGCCAATAAAATCAAACAAGCTTAGTCATATAGGCGGGCTCTGTGTGCATGAGATCTGTCAACCAATGAATGCTCATCAGGAAGTTCAATGCGTATAATGCAGTGACAAGGAATAAGAAAAGTGAGGACTGTGGACCTCACAAACAGAAGAGATGCTTGCCTGTCTGATCTGACTTGTGTTTTCCATACTTTGACAAAATGGATAAAACAAAAAGGGCCGAGATTGCAGCTGAACTCACCACAGCTGTTAACTCTTTGACAGTGCCAGGCCTGGAGTAAGAGATGTGGGGGCTGTGGACCTCACAAACTGAAGAGATGCTAACCTGTCTGATATCTCGTGTCAGAGGTTTTGTTAATGTAGTGTGAAGAATTGGTTTTGTGTTTTGAGAAAAGGCTGACAATTTTCAGAAAATGTGTCTTACTCTGCCATACTATTTTCAAAGTCCTCTTAATTCTAAGCA
This sequence comes from Erpetoichthys calabaricus, assembly GCF_900747795.2. Classification (NCBI taxonomy): domain Eukaryota; kingdom Metazoa; phylum Chordata; class Cladistia; order Polypteriformes; family Polypteridae; genus Erpetoichthys; species Erpetoichthys calabaricus. The sequence continues at coordinate 50,927,409 of NC_041397.2, read as the reverse complement.
GGGTCACAGGCTTTTCATGACCTCTTGGGCATCCTTGGGTACTGTTGGCTTGACTTTGTGTTGAACCAGTGGTTGGTCACGGAGTCCCAAATAAATCACAGTTCCTGCATTTTGCGAGAGTGTCAGTTACTGCACTACAGCCATGTGGCACGACTCCCTGAGGGTTATCATTGTTGAGGACCTGATTAGCTGGACCAGGCCCAAGTAATACCTTCCTGTGGCAGAGACAGTATATGGTCATTTCTGGAGGGTGGGACTGGACTGCTTGTCTGCCTTGGGTTTGCCAACTGGGATTTGGATCGTGTGCTGGGTGCAGCAACACACTGTACTAGTGTATGCTCCCCAACCTGACCTGACCTGAGGGTCACAGACAGCTGGAGCCTATACCAGCAATCATAGCGTGCAAGGCAGGAACAAACCCTGGTCTGGGCACCAATCCACCAAACACACCACACACATGTACCGCACAGACACTACGGCCAGTTTAGCATTGCCAACCTCCTAACTTGCATGTTTTTAAACTGTGTGAGGAAACCCATGCTGTCACAGGGAGAACACACAAATTGCATGCAGGGAAAACCTTGAATGTGGACCCTGGTCTTGTTACAGTGAAGCAGCAGCGCTCCTACTGTGCTTCCTTGCCAGTACAATGTGTATTAGCAATTGTAAAATAAATTACTTGGCAGCCACTGGCTTCAAAAGTGAAACACTTTGTGTAGGTAGGTTTAATGTGACTAATGCCTTGGAAGTGTGCATACTGTGAAGAATAAAATCACTACACTGACAACTTACTGCATGTATGCACGCTGGGGGATCTTAGCAGGGTGCCTGTTACAGTATGGTCAGGTGGGTCCTTGTATTCTATCCAAATGCTGGAAGATAACTAGGAGATAAAATGTAAAAAGAAGCTGAAACCTTTGGAATGCTATTTTTGCTAGAAATCTTACCCACTAATCAAAGATAAAGAGAAAACAGTAGGATGAAAAATCAGTAATTCCAGGAAGAAATCTACATTCTGTTTGATTTTGTTTATATCCAAATCATGAAGACTGAATGAACTATTGCATCCGTAATGAAGGTGTCATGTAAAGTGATGTGACATCTAAAACCACCTCCTTCTGCAACTGGGAGCAGCATGCCAATAATGGGAAATATAACTTAGCGGCATCCATTTGCAAAACAAAATTGGACACTGTTAATTTGGCAATAGGCAAATAATCACTGTGCTCTAGAAACATAAGTGCAAAGCATCTGCACAGGAATGTTCCTGAGGATTAGAAACCCATATTCCCATGCTCACTTTTGCCTAGAAAAAAATTATTGTAAGACAAATACATTTTTAAAGTGAACAGCTTGTAACATGTTTCACCCATCCTGGGCCCAATCGCTTTTCTTGTCCATGAAGGGCTCTAAAGAGATTCCCAGGATGTGTGGCCTTTAAACTGATCTGTTGGATTATCACTGCGCCTCTGGCTGACCCTCCTCATAAAATAGGTATGAGCTATAAAGACCTCAAAAGAGGACCGAGAAGCAGCCACAGGACCAAAACAGTCTGTACTCCTTAAAAATGGCATCAATGAAAAATCTCTTGCCTTGTATGGGTGCCAGTGAAAGTCGAATTTCATTTGCTTTTCTTTTGAACACAAAGTGACATTCACACCTGGCATGTCATGTAAAGTGGTGACCACAGAGAGCTTGGGCACATCAGACTAATTGCAGGACGTTCAGAGGAAAGGGATTTTAGAAATGAAATAAGAGGGTGGTACTGTACACTTCCTGATCAGGGGGCATCATCTTCAGCTTAAGGAAGATTTCAGATTCCATGTAACACTGTCAAGTAAGTAGGACAAGGCTTGCGCATGTTCAATATCCAATAAGAGAATAAATAAAAAAATATCTTTGAAAAGCTTTGCTCAAACATTCAAAATTCTATTTTATTTTGCTGCTAAACACAAATTTTAGACCAGTGTTGCAATGGCAGACTTTAAGAAATAAATAAGGTCTGATCTGTCACTGAGACTGTACCCTCAGGAATATGACAATTAGCATGGGGACAATAGTTACACCCTTATAGAGCTTTCATCTTTTTTAAGAGTACAAGTACTGTACCTATGCTGGGGGTACAAGCAGAAAGGACAACAGGCTGGCCAAGGGTCCCGAGTCCATCCAGGGATGCAGGTGAGTGGCCGGAGGGGTGGCATTCCTGTTTAGCTTGTATTGAATACGTAAGGCAGGAGGTGTGTGGAACTGCAGCACATCTTTGTGGCAAATGATGCAGACATCCTAAAACAGTGTTGACAATGATATTATAACACAATTTATATTTAGAATGTTTGCATTGGTGATCAAACTGTCAGCTAACTTGTTCCCAAAATAAATGATACATTTAATAAATCTTGGTGCGTGATTTATTTTATTGCAATTAATTCCAAAGTTGTGCTAACACACCTCCATCAAGGCTCATCCTGAGGAACTCAGGTTTTTTGTGGTCCTAGGCTGTTAAAATTAAGGAGTTGTATTTCTTAGACTGGTAGTGGCTTCTGGTCAATTTAAGTAAATAATTCAAAGTTCAGTGGATAATTTCTTTCAGATTGGCAGAGACCAGGTGTGGTATAGCAGGTCTGCGGCTCTAACAGTTTTTAAATGAATATTCGCCGCACTAGCGGCTTAAGGAGAGAGCATGGTAGTGTGTGCAGGAGCGGTTCCCGGGCGCGATGCGGGCGAGGGTGTTTCCCCACTGAAGTGCACAGGTGCGGGATCGCCCGTGTCCATAATTGATGCCGGGAGCTGCTAATCGCCACACCTGTGCCACGTCCCCATTATAAAAAGTAGAAGCGTGAGTGCAGAGAGGAGAAATAAAGAGAAGGAAAAAATGAAAGGAAAGAGAGAGAGCAGTGGTTAGAGGAAGAAGAAGGCAGGAGGCACTGAGAGCTGGTGCAGGAACGAGCAACCGACCAAAGGCTCGCAGGTTAAAGCAGGCAGCTGAGGGTAGAGCCCTGGAAGGAGTGTGTAGCCGACATTTGAGGAGGCAGTTTGAAGTGGTCACTCCAGATTAGTGATTTCAAGGAGCTGGAGTGACCAAAAAGGTTGATGGCTTGCCGCGTAAGGCAGCAGGAGTCAGGGAGGTTTGGGTGGCTGAGCCCCAGCGGGAGCACTCTGGTCATTGGGGGAACCTGAGTCTCGGTCTGGCGAGACAGCAGAACAGAGCCAGGGGACAGAAGGCAACTGGACCAGGAGAAGGTCAGCTGCAGGTTGGGTGACTCCCCTGTTGCAAAGCCTGTTGGAATAAGCAGGGGAGCCACCAGCTAAAAGAAGAATAGCTTCCAGCCATGGTTTTAACCTTGTTTTAAAGGCTTTGTGTTTGGATTTTAACATCCACTTTTCCCATTGGTTTTTATGGATTATTTATTTATTAATCTTTGAAGCACTGCACTTTATTTGGACACTATAGTTTGATTGTTTTTAATACAAGCACTTGCACACTTTACACCTTCCCCTTGGCTCCATGTGTGATTTGTCCTCATCTGCCAGTTCATCTGCTTACATTACCGATGGTGTTAGGTTCAAGAGGCTCCCAAAACAAGAAGAGGGAGCATGGAGCAGGACCTGCACTGTCACACCAGGGTCTTTGTGAAGATATCTGAAGCTCACACACACACACACACACACACATGGCTGCAGTCTACATCCCCAGTAACCAGCCATGTATATAAGAAAGTTTCCCTGTTGCTCTCAGAGTCCTTTAAATGTAATTTGGCAAACTTCAGGAGGGAGATAGCCTTTCTAACAAAAAGTGCTGCTGAGTAGGTCTTTCTTCCAACAGGTTCTTCCATCTCAACAGACTTCTGAAACTCTGTTAGTGTATCCATTGGGTCCTTGGTCATCTTCCTGATCAAAACCCATCTTGTCCAGTCACTCATTTTGGCCAGATGGCAAACTCTAGCAAAAGTCCTGGTGGTTTCAACCTTCATCTATTTCATAATTATTGATGATCTTATTTTTGGCATTATTATGATCACTGAAAGCTTTAGTAATGGTTTGATACCCCTGCTCTGATCTATGTGTCACCATAATTTTATCATGGAGGTCTACAAAGAGTTCCTTGAACTTCATAGCTTGGTTTTTATCCTGACATTCAGTGTGAATTGTGGGGCCTTCTATACAAGGGTATGTATCTTTCAAAAGATGTCCAATCTATTCAGTTTGCCACAGGTGGATGCCAATCAAATTCTAGAGGCATCTAAAGGGGAATTAAAGCAAACTGGTGGCACCAGGTGACAATTTGAAATAGCAAAGCAGAGGATCTGGAAACATGAATGACAGATTTTTATTTTTAATAAACTTGCAACCAAATATGAAAACAAGTTTTCTCTTGGTTATTATGGTTATTTAGTGTAGGCTAAAGGACAAAAATGGCAAATTTATCATTTTGAAATTAAATCTGCAACACAGTAAAGTGTGCAGAAAGTGAAGAGCCCAGTTAATCACAAGCATCACTTGGGAGGACAACTTGAAGCTGCAGTGGACCCCAGGATTGGAATTAAGAGCCACTGCACAGGAGTGAAGCCCATCATGCTTGGCACTTGCAGATAAAATGTCACTCATTGGTTTCTCATTACTTCTCACATTTAAAGAAGCAAACAACAAAAAATGTGATCAGTGTAATAATTAATAAAAAAAGGTGTGAAAACATTCAGATTTATGAAAATTATTATAGTCACTGGCAGAAGTTGCAGTGTGTTTAGAATATGGAATTCAGCATTTGGTGGGTTTGCATGGAGAACACGTTTAGGGTATTGCAGCAATGTTTATTATACACTGCATATGCCCTGTGCAAAGCTTTGAGTTTTTTATATTTTATATACATTGCACAGAACAATGTCATAAGATGTCATGAAGCTGCCTAAAGAAGAAGAAAAGATATAAATAATGTTTTACTTTCAAATTTCAAAAAGACATTTCTATTATCCAATAAAATACTTTGTTGCATACAAGAGCTGTCTGGCAGTCTGGGCCAGAATACACACATTTTCACAAAAAGAGGACAGATAGTGTGTTGGTGACAAAATCTGGTGTATTTATATTTGGGAAATATTCACACATACACACACTCTTGTGATCCTTGCAAAAGTTTTCTTTCACCAATTAAAACACTTTTCTCGCCTTCCCACTTTTATTTTCTAGCCTTGTGTAGTTCTAACCCTTTGGCTTAGTCGCTTCACTTATGTTTTCAGGTGATGATCTGGATTTAAGGAATAAATCAAAGATATATTGTCACCAAACCATTAGCATCCTTCTTCTGAACATACATCTTTGAATATTTAGAAAAAATTGATGGTCACTTGTTAAAAATCTGTTGGACTCATCTTGAGTTAAAGGTATCTATAGAATCCATGATGCACGCATGCAGACTCTCTATTTTGTCTATAACTTACAGTGTGTTTCTCCTACATGCATGTGCTGGGATGGCACTGACCTAACCAGTCAAAAAATGGAACAGTTCTCTAAGTTTGCTGTTCAAAATGCAGAAATTGGAGTAAGCTCGGCCATCACTCCTACAGTGTAATGTTTCCAAGAAGATTATGTGACCAAAAGGGCGTTCTTGAACCTTTCTGCTCTCGGAAATATGAAAAAAATCCCAGGTGAAAAGAAAAAATTATGTATGTTAACAAATCCCAAGCAATACAAAGATTGGAAAAACAGACGGAGTAATATAACGATACCACTGGGCAAAATTAGAAAGACTACTGCCTCTTGGTGTATGTTCAAGCCAAGGTCTCTGCCCTGTATGTTATATTATTTAGTAGATAGATAGATAGATAGATAGATAGATAGATAGATAGATAGATAGATAGATAGATAGATAGATAGATAGATAGGATACTTTATTAATCCCCAAGGGGAAATTCACAAAAATTATGTTATTAATTCTGTTTTTGGGTTTGTTCTTTCTGTTTTGTTCATTTAATTATGCCATCCATCCATCCATCCATTTTCCAACCCGCTGAATCCGAACACAGGGTCACGGGGGTCTGCTAGAGCCAATCCCAGCCAACACAGGGCACAAGACAGGAACCAATCCCGGGCAGGTTGCCAACCCACCGCAGTTTAATTATGCTGTTAATTAATTTTGAATTTTTTATTCTATTCATAAGGTATTAGTCTGATTTGTTTTCTGCCCTGTCCTCTTCATATAGAGTCTTGGTGTGCAGGGCAGCTTCAGCATTTTCTGTGTGATTCCTGATTTTGGTTTTAGATTCTTTCTTTGTTGGATTTACTGGCTTTGATCCCTGTTTTGATTAAGACATTGTTAATTGGCTGCTGTTTTATGGATTTGATTTCTTTTTTCCTGCCTTGCCTTTTTAAAAAGTCAAAATACTAAATGAACTGTGTTTTGTTTATATTGAACCAGAGGTTTTACAATTTTCCCCTCCTTCCTTTGGTGAACGTTTGGATAATTTGAACTGTAAATGTCTTGGCCCCATTGAGTTTGAGGGTTAGGCTGAGCCCTACTCTTTTGGCCCACACCTGTAAAAAGGGCAAGTCTGGCTTTTGTGTTGTTTGTTGAAGCCTGTACCCACCTTTTTACTAATTGTGAATAATACTTATAATAATAATAATAATAATCTTTACATTTATATAGCATTTTTCTCACTACTCAAAGCACTTTACATAGTGAGTGGGGAGCCACTTCAACCACCATTAATGTGGTGCACCCACCTGGGTGATGCAGTCATTTTTGTGCCAGTACACTCAGCACCCATGAGCTGTTAGGTGGTGAAGCGGTGAGAGACAATTAGCCAATTAGACACAGGGAATGATTAGGGGAGCAGAATGAAATCAGGATACACTCTGCTCTTTACGAAGGATGCCCAGAGATCTTTTATGATCTCAGAGAGCCAGGACCTCAGTTTTACATTCAAAAGATTGTGCCATTTTTGCTGCCCAGTGTTATTGTCACTGCACCGGGGCATTGAAATCCACACACAGAATAAGCGCCCCCTGCTGGCCTCATCAACATCTCTTCCAGCAGCAACCCAAGCTTTTTCTGGCTCGTCTCCCATCCAAGTACTGGCTAGGCCTGAATGTGCTTAGCTTTGGATGGATTACCTGTTCTGATGTGCATGTTGCATCACAACACTCAGGCTTACTTAACCCATTGAATTGTCTCTAACTAGACCCATGGATTTGCTGGCCAACTTCTGATTATAAATATCACCACCAAAATGGCCATTCTCATCCTTCTTTCCTTCCTTCCTTTCTTCCTTCTCTTCCAACATCTCCAGCCTGTTATGTTTTAGTAAGGGTTTCTCCCCTGGCTTACGTTTATATTATCTTTCTTTGTCTTTTTGATCATTTTTTAATTTGATTATCTACAGTATTATGATTATGTATGTTATTAAAGTTTTGTTTATTTATCATTCAGTTGATATTTTTAATGTATCATTGTTTTTATTATGTTTAAGAATATATGTGTACTCTTTCTTTAAATCTCTTTATGTACCTTGTGTTTTGGTGGTGGAACCTCAGGAGGCAGGACCACCTCTGATTTTACTACAAGGGTCCACCCCAGCCCAATTAAAGGAAAGCTGGAAAGTGTACTCCCCATGGTTCATTAAATACACTTTGGTGGATTGTGGGTTTTCTGTGAGTGTTGTTCTGTTTCTTTATACTTACTGGTTTCTTTGACTCTTTCTGGCCTCTGTTTTAGGATTTTGACTGAGGACTTTGTATCGGTTCTTTTTTGTTTTCAGATTGCTTTGCTGGCAACTTGTTTTGCTGTTTTGAGCATTTTGTTATATTTGTTGTATTTTTTTATTTTTGTTTTGTATTGTTTTGTTTTATAAAGATTCTTTTATAGCCCATCTCCCTACAGGCCATGGGTTTACAGTGGTCCTCCTCCTTGTAAGGGCACTTTATTTATTTTTTGGAACTTCATAGCATATGTTTTAACTTTGAATCCAATGCCAGTAGGCAGCCAGGCTCCCTGGGAGTGAGCCTTATGTGGGCAGACTAGTAGGGAGTCTGGCCTGCTTTTTGGCTATGTTTTGGAAGCCGCACACCACCTTGGCCATTTTGTACTTCTGCAATCACAACATAACCATTTTTTGGTATAAACAGATGTCAGCATGTGAAACGACTGTGGTTTAATTTTTCTTACTTTTCAATCTAAACATTGGAATGAACCAGAGTATATAATAGGACGATTAAGTAAAGAATTTAAGATTTCTGTCTTCACTATGTCCTGCATGCTGTATATGCCGTATATTTGTACATACTCCTATTTCTAGCAAGATGGCTGCGTGTGTAGACATAGCAGCTGCTCCGAATCAAAAAAATGTGTTAAACGTCGTCTCTTATATGAATTGTGCTGTGTATTGTGAAAGCCATGGGGACGCACAGCTCCCCAGACCTGGACACAGACAGGCATAGAGACATACATGTGCAAAACACCACACAGTTTATTTCTTCCTGGGGTAGCTCTATTTTCTGCTCCCCACGTCAGAGCCCAGTACACAATTATACAGCACAACACTGCTGTCCCTTCTCTTTTTCTTTCTTGTTTCTTTCTCTCTCTTTCTCTTGTCTGCTACCTCCACTCCTCTCCCAGCAAGCTTTGTCCTCTGCTTCCCAACTCTGGCTCTTCGAACAGAGTTGGGGTGGCCTCTTTTATAGTACACCCGGAAGTGCTCCAGGTGCTCCTGGATCCTCTTCCAGGTGTGACGGAAGTGCTGTAGTTCAGGGCTCTGGAAATGTCCAGGCTCCCCCTGGCAGTGGGCAAAGGGCCCCAGCAGGGTTGAGCTTCTAAACTCCCAACCCGTAGCTCCGATGTAATCCGGGGAGGATTGCCCTCTTGTGTTCCGGGGGGAGGTATTGCAGTGAATATGTCCTCTATCCTGGTCCTTCCATCACAGGGGCATCCCAGTATACAATGCAGAATACTGCCCTCAGACCTGCTCCTAGTAGTTTATAAATATGCAGTACATTGTTGCACCTGTTACTACTGTTGTCTTTTATTTTTAGTTGTATTATTTATTTATTACTTCCTATTTCAAATTACTACTATCTATTCACTTACCTACTATTTATGATCTATTTTTAGTATAGTATAGTTTTTTACCTGTCTCACTTGTGTTTATGAGGAACGTTATTTTGTGCCACTGTATTCTGCAGTGGCGCAGTGGGTAACGCTGCTGCCTCGCAGTTAGGAGACCCAGGTTTGCTTCCCAGGTCCTCCCTGCGTGGAGTTTGCATGTTCTCCCCGTGTCTGCGTGGGTTTCCTCCGGGTGCTCCGGTTTCCTCTCACAGTCCAAAGACATGCAGGTTAGGTACATTGGCGATTCTAAATTGTCCCTAGTGTGTGCCTGGTGTGTGTGTGTGCCCTGTGGGGGGCTGGCGCCCTGTCTGGGGTTTGTTTCCTGCCTTGCACCCTGTGTTAGCTGGGATTGGCTCCAGCAGACCCCCGTGACCTTGTAGTTAGGATATAGCGGGTTGAGTAATGGATGGATGGATGGTATGCTGCAGTGCTGTGTATGGTACGATAATGAAGCCGTATGACTTGACTTGATTTGAAATGCTGTATTCATTTAGAGCACAGGACTGAAATTCTTAGTTCATGTTTTCACCACAGATGAGCCCAGTGACTTTGCTTGCTGCTTTAATAATTCGTTGCAATTCCATTTGTTTTGCGCGGACCTACTTCAAAAAATACAGATGAGACAAAACGACAGACTGCTTAGTAGAACAGATGAATGCAATGTTTGTAAAATATAGTAGCTACCACATATCTTAACATGCAAATGGTACAATTATAAAACATACTAACAACATTAAAATAAAAACAATTATTTAATTTCTTAATAGAAATTATGCAAATTAGACAAATGTAGAACTACCTTACCCAGTGAAACCTGAAAATCTCAGATAATGTAAAATTTTCCAGAATGTTTTGTGAGGATGCTTAATTTACTAAAGCATCCTTCCATTCAGAACCAGACCCAGTTCAGCCAGTTCATGGTCATGGCTTCTGAAAGCCTCTCCTGGCTGCATCACGCACAGTAGTCCAGATTTAGGCAATCTAAACTGACATTTAGTTGGGATACTGAGGTTTACTTTTCTGTGTCCACTGTTGATTTAATTGGACAATGTCAGACTCTGGTAGTCAGGGTACAGCGCATGTTTTCAGTGTAGGCACATGGCCGATTCAGGTTCTCCAGGAGTATTTTAAAAAATATTAAGTCAGCGTATTAGGAAGGAATACATAGTGCCACTCACTTCCCTACTCTGCATTCCAAAGAACTTTGGTCATTAGGCAATTTTAAACACCTTCTTGGGCTCACTATCAGGATTGTGTGATCTCTAGTGATGAGACTGTGCTGCGTTGTCTGATGTTTCCTCCCAGGCCTCACTGTTTCAAATTGCAGAGTCAGTTTGCAGAGCTTTTTCAACAGGGACATACAGTATCACGCTGTGTAGTTATGGTAGAAGACAGGTCCAGTTTTCCTTTGTTTCAGTTTTGATTACGGTGACCTCATTTATATGAATGCATCTGATATGATATTGAAGTTTCTTAATGCTGTTTATGAGAGTGAACTCTGCTTTATTACTGTCGTTGCTTATGGAGGTCTTCATTGTACTCTATATTTAAAGGTGAGATGGCTTTCCTTCATTCAAAGAAGAACATGTCATTATCTGATTCTTGTTTAAAATGTCATTCTGAGTAATATAAAGGCAAGTCCCTTGCTGACTGCCTGGGCAGAGGGACAGCACTGGTGTGTATGATCTTGACTGAGGCTGTGTTCCTTCTACTGGCCAAGAGGTGTCATTGTTTCCCCCTTGGCTTCAATTTCTGACATGCAAGAGGATCATGCAACTATGACTTCACTTACACTCTAGCTGCAAGTCCTTCGTCATCCACCTGAAGCTAAGCATGTCTGAGCCCAGCTAGTACTTGGAAGAGCGATCAACCAAGAAAAACTTGGGTTGCTGCTGGAAAAAGTGTTGTTGAGTCCAACAGGGGGTGCTTACCTTTTGGTCTGAATGTGGAACCCAATGCCCCACTGCAGTGACATGTCCTAAATGATGAGATGTAAAACCAAGGTCCCGAGTCTCTGTGGCCATAAAAGTTCCCCGGGCTTCCTTTGTAAAGAAGAGGGTGTACCTTGATGTTCTGGCTAAATTACCCACCATGGCCTAGTCATTCTCCCCCAATCATCCCCTGTCCCTAATTAGCTATCTCACTCAATACCACCTAGTAGCTAATGTCTGGTTAATGCTACACATTAGGGGATGATAAAGTGGCAGCCCACTCACTATGTAAAGTGCTCTGAGTAGTGAGAAAAGTGCTATGTAAATGTAAAGATTATTATTATTATTATTATTATGCTCATGCAGGTGTTAATGCTTGCTGCTCTTGGAAGACATCCTGCCTATATACAAGGCATACCACCTCCAAAGGAGGTGTGGAGGTTTGCAATGGGATTTATATTTGTTGTGTGCCATCCTAGTGGTGCCCCTGCCTCTGGCAACATCATGTCAGTAAAGCACCTCCCTCACACTGTACATTTTTATTTTTCTGACATTTTCTGCTCAGTCCCCAAGTATCCACACATTAATAAAAACTAGATGGTGGGACAGAGTGGATCATAGTGGGTTGTTCCATGCTTATGGATGTTTATTTCTGTATCTTCTATTATTTTTTAAACTGATTACCAAAAAAACTACATGCTATAATGAAAGAACCACATTTTAATCTTTAACAGCTTAATTTACTGCTCCTGCCTATTACAAAGTTTGGTAGCTGTAAAATGCATTTCTTTACCAGGAGAAGCAGTACGTGACAATGGAAGAGTTTTCGCTCAGCTGTAATTGCACTCAGGATTTTGAACAGTAACGGATGGAAGTTCTAATTTATTTTGACAGACCGGAGAGTAATAAAGTCTTGTAAACATCCATTGGAGAGTCTTTCTGGTGTTTCTAAATTTAATCTGTGCCCCTCTGCAGAGTGCTGATATAAACTGAGCACTAAATGATATTTATTGATTTAAAGTTTTATTATCTATCTGTTATATGGTGCCTTTCATTTCTAGCTATCCTTCTATCCATCGTATTTGACTTATTACAGAGTAATTACTTTAAAATTGATGTAGAAAGGTATTGCCATAATGCACAAATATTATTTGTATTTTTTCTCCCAGAGCTGTACTAGCCAGTTTCTAATGTGGGCTGGAGGCCAAGCCAGGGTATTTGTATGATGATTGGGAATGCGACTTTTCTTCTGAGCTTTGAAGAATTTCCAGCAATGCTCATATGACTTGCTACCAGGCCAAATGTCTGTAACAGAAGGAGACGGGTGTTGAAGAGCACAGTGTCAAATTGCTGTCCGGCAGATACTGTATCACTTTCCCTGAATATACGGTGTGTAATTAGTTGACACAGTGTATGGCGGTATGCTTCCAGAACTTCATCCGGGTATATTTATTTGACATTTGCAGAGACATGCACTGCTTTTGTTATATTTGATTTTTTTTTTCATATTATTTTTACCAAATCCATACAGATGAAGCCATATATCACATATTCTGACATTCATATTTGATTTTTTTTTTGCATCTTTTTAAAAATCTCTTTCTTGTGTACCAAATTGGCTGCAGTTCATTAGTACTAGACATTGCAACTGAATTATTATGGAAAGTAAACTGAACCCAAAAAAACAGGCTTGGTTTTTGCTTGTACTTTGCATCTCTGCTTACAAAAGGGGCTTCACTAACTGAGTGGGTTTGAGAATTTTATGTTGTATTATTTCGACAATTTACAATGTGAAAGAGAAGCAGAAAAAAACACTAATTACAACCTTAGTGAAACAAACAACAGAGTGTAATTGCAGACTGCAGTACCTATGAGGTTAGTCATGTAACACCCCATCATCATGAAATGCCCTCAAGCGTCAGTCACAAAGTGCCCATTGCATGACCCCGTTACACTACGGTTAAGATTAGGGCTGTGGGAGGGTTATCTGACTTGAAGGGCATTTCATGACATTGTGGGCATTACCTGATCTACGTCATATGTATTGCAGGCTGCAGTTAGACCCATCTCGAAACAGTGTCTTTCAAGTTAAAAAATGAAGAGTCCATTTTAGGACAAGTTATATAAACACAGACACACACATTATTATAGTTAATAGTCCTAGGAGAATTTAATTTTATAACACTCTGACAACAGCAGCTGAGCAGAAGAAAATGTTAAGTCTTATCATTAAGCAAGGCTTGGCAAAGGCTGACTGTTGAAGACTGAAATGACCCCCGTAACCTAATCAAGCAATGCTGTGTTCCATTTACCTTGGAAAGTGGATGTCGGAGCTGGGAATGACATCACAACCATGTTGATCGAGTTCTAGTAAAACATTCAGGAAACCAATATGGATGTGTCCAGGAAAACCTTTGTTGTGCTTGTTCCACAGGAATGAATAGCAGTTGATAACATCATGTTAGTTTCCTCCCACAGTCCAAAGACATGAAGGTTAGGTGGATTGGCGATTCTAAATTGTCCCTAGTGTGAGCTTGGTGTGTGGGTGTGTTTGTGTGTGTCCTGCGGTGGGTTGGCACCCTACCCGGGATTGGTTCCTGCCTTGTGCCCTGTGTTGGCTGGGATTGGCACCAGCAGACCCCCGTGACCCTGTGTTCGGATTCAGCGGGTTGGAAAATGGATGGATGGATGGAACATCACATTACATGGTATTTTGCATATCCATACACCACAGCAACATGTTCCATGGATAGGAGTTGGACAGACCTGTGTGTACGACTAATTTAATGAGACACAAACAGACAGAAGTGCTTATCTTTATATATAATATGCTACTGTGGCTGTTCGTTTGTCTGTCCGGGATTTTAAATCACCTGTAGCTGTTTGAACTATTGAACTGAAATTTGGTTCACGTATACTACGTGATGTCTACTATCCACTTTCGGGGTGATGACTGACCTCCAAGGTTATTCCACTTTTTATTTTTATTGTAGAATCAACTCTCGGCAGCAGGGCGGTGTGTGGCGTATGCCTATGGACGCCGTTCTCATCCCTACCACCTTCTCTATCCCTTCCCCTCCTCTCCACATGTTAAATCATTCTTAAGGCAGATTGAAGACTTACAAAAGATTTAAAAAAAACCCTCAAATATTTGGGGAAATATCACTTTACCACTGCTTCATTTTCAGAAATGAGGGCCGAATCTTAATTATTTCTGACGGAATGGAGAACTAATAAAAAAATTATTTTTTGGTGTGCTGTATTGAATGATTTCTCTTTATCTTTACTCTAAAGTTTACACCATAGGCATCATTTCAGTGCGATTTAATTTTTTTATGGTACTATGCATACAACATTTATGTCACTATTAAAATATACATTTCTGGTGAAGAAATATCTATGCAAGTGAAGAAAATGCTGAATTTGACCAATATATGGAAAAAAAACTATAACAGAAAATATAAAACCTATACACCAAGTATGGAAAAATATTTACTATATTGTATACTATAAGTGATAATATGTCCTTATACTGTAGTTATTGTTATGATCTGCATAAGATCAAGAAGGAGACCAGGAAAAATGATATAAAACAAAAAACCCAACTAGAATTCATTCTTTGGAAGGGCCTTTTATCTTCTAGTCTGAGAAGCAGGGAACTGAAGAAGGCTGCCCACAATCATGAAGGTGGTGAAAGCACCAGAAGAAAGCAGGCAGTGCGAAGTCCTAAATCAGGCAGCGGTCAAAATAAATAAATAAATAAAGGAAGGAAGAGAAATCATTCAATTAAAGCCAACACATACAAGAAAGAAAATGCTGTAAAAGGTTCTTACACTAACAATTGCAGTCACCCCTAATACACACTAATAAAAATGGGTCTGTTCAAATTGAATCCAGTACCTGGATGTATGAAGTTGTACCCTGCTGTCTTTTATAGGTGGTTTATGATGGCCAACATGGCCTTGTGAGAGACAGTGGGCAATGCGGCAGTAAACAAGATGGCTGTGACCGTGTAAAATAAGGCCCCAAAATGGTGGTGAACATCTAAACACAGAATACAAGCTTGTTTTGATGGACTAATGATAGAAAAAAATGGTACAAAGTGACTTTATGAAAATTACAAAAATATAGATTACAACAATTATTGTGAAGAACTATGCATAGAGCTGAATGATTACTTTCAAAAAAAATAACAAGGACCGTTTTATGGTTGATATGGCATTTCACAAGACATGATTATATACTATCATCAAGACAGTATAACTCATTTAGTTAATCTGGTTCCTGAATATTGTACGAATACTAACTGACTTCTTGTGTATTCTTACCTCTAAGGCATAGTAGTAGTCACATTCGTGTCAGAATGTGAGGCGGAGCACACAGAGTCCATTGACCACCTGCATCTCTGTCTTGTCTGGGGACTGTAATGTCTCAGACCAGATTTCCCTGCAGAGAAAGGTGAGAGCAGCTGAGAAAATCATTGGAACATCTCTCCTTCTCTTAGAGGAACTCTACAGAAAACTCAACAGGGACACCAACATTATTGGAGACCACAAAGGGCTTTTTAGCCTTCTTCCTTCTGGCAAGCAGTACTGAAGAATATGGTGTAGAACTGCCAGATTTCATAAAAGTTTAGGTGTGCAAGCCATTAGACCTTTAAGCAATGATCAGTCTGTTAATAAACTGCTAGTCTGGTAATATGGTGCAATATATAAGTCATTTGTACAATGCGTTTTGATGATTTTCTGTTGTTTAATCTTGTTTTTCTAATCGTTACTGTAGTTGTTATTCTTGTTATTTTTGTCATCTATTCTTGCACTTATTCGGGCCGGGTGAAGCTGTTTTGTTCTGCTGTGGTGTGACTTTAAATGGAAAACAAAGTTAACCCTAACTCTTAACCTTAACTTAGGAGCCAGGGTACAGCTTGGTTCTCTTGAATGAGACACAAATTCCCCTGAACAGGAGGAAAGGTTTGCCGATTAGTTTTATGATTTCTATTGGCTTATGTTTTAACATTTAAGTATAAAGCATATTGCAAACTATTTTTCTCACAATTTTTTGCAGTGCAGCAGCACCGCTATCACTGAGAAAAATTAGATTTTCAGGTGAAATGCACAAAAATTTGCAGGTCAGTTTCAATCAAGAGTTTTCTGTGCTGAGACCTGTGACATTCATTACTGTTTCATTTCTTTATCAAGCCTGTCAAAAAGCCAAATACAGAACTTTTTCCTTCTTTTTTTTTTTTTTTTTAAAAAACAACACATACTGCAAAATTGGTCTGGTACACTAGGGAATGTACCACACAACACCACAACAGACATTGTTTTAGGAGATTTTGATCTTCCTGCTGTACTTATCAATTTGAACATGCCCACCAGCCACATTAGCATCATAGAGGAACAGGCTGATGCTCTTGTGATCCCAGTCTGCAACCATATAACATCATACATTAAGAATGAGCACTTAGGGAATTGAAGGAGTGTGTGTGTGTAACTCATTGCTGTTCATCAAAAATGTGGTTCATCCACAATATCTTGAACCAGGCCATTCTCATTCCTGGTAAAACAGTAATAGGCCGCATTTAACAAGGCGCATTTGTAGCAGAGTATAAGGAGTTGCTTAAACGATCATTTTTTAAATAAGGGACCACATGTTTTCCTTAAAATGCTTGTTCTTATATGCTGTCTGTTGTAACATCAAGGATTCCTGTAGACAATCTGTTATGGTTTACATGTGTTAATGTATTGCTGTTTTTGTAATTTTTTGAGCAATTGTGTTATTTTTATGTATTTTCTATTTTGATTATTATTGTACAGTCTCTTTAATTTTACTTATCTTCCATGTTCTTTGTGGGTGGAGCCCCAAGAGGCAGGACCACCCTGATGTCACGACTCCTGAGTGCTCCCACTGGCTATATAAGTAAGCTAAGAAGCCTTAGGAGTAGGAGATCATTTGTTTACGGTGGCATTCATGAGTACTGCTATTTAATGCAGTTGGATTTTCTGATTATTCTTGGTCTGTCTTAAAGATTCTCATTTTTTGATTTTCTGATTTTCATTTTGGGGACTTGTTTGCCTAGGATTGCCTTTTGAAGCAAATCCTTGTACCTCTTTTTGCTCTGTTAAGCTTTTTTTTATTTTTCTATTTTCGCTAAATAAATTCTTGATTTATAAAGATTCCCTTTTTCCTGTTTTATACAAGCCAAAGGTTTCTGGTCATCCTACCTCTTGTGGGGCTTTCGTTAGATTTTCCTATATTTCTAATTGTTTTTCCAGCTCCCTATTTTGGGGGTGTTCCAGGTAAATCCAGCAGGTAGTATTAGGGGCCTGACTGAGTTCCAGTTAGGAGTCTGGCCTACTCCCTTGCTTGTGTTTGGAAGCCTCACACCCTTTTTGCCCTGGTGAAGTCTCCACATTACAGTATAACAATATCCACCTTCAGCCTGAACTGGATAAGTGACAATGAATAAATGGAGTGAATGTCATTGTTTTTCTCAAGCTGCATGGTTGCTGCTCAAACTAACTTCCCACTTTATAATTGATAAATTTTCAAACCATAAGTTTGCTTTGTGAGCCAGTTTTTCTATTACAGGATCAGAGCACATGAACAGACCAGCACTGGGCACAAGGCAAGGATCAACTATGTTTGGTACGATGGTCCATTGTGCTATTAATGTGTATTTGGGAACATTTCTTTTTTAATTTGCAGTCATATGACCAGCCATTTTTCTGTCTGATTACCATACACTGCAGGCTGTGGTCATTCATATCAATACTGAGTAACCAATGAATATAAAAAGGACATTTTTTGGCAAATGGAAGGAACCTGGAAAAATCCTCCACAGGCTAGTGGGGAACATGAAGACAAGACATGGACACATGGATTTTGACTGCGCCAGCAATTGAACCGAAGACACCTGAAGCTCTGAGACAGCAGCATGGACTAATGGACCATCCTGTGTTCAGTGCTTTAGAGTCGAGTTCTTTGATAAAGGCAGTATGAAAGACGAGTGTGTCACTGTAAGTCTTAATGACCTGTTTGTGTTTTACAGTATATACATTACATTTACGCACTCTATAGTTATAGTTTTTATGAAGTGAATTGCTTTGCAAAGCAAAATTTAGAAAGTTATCTATGGTTAGAATATTTCAATTAAAAACATTGCTAATTCAAGTCCTGCCTTTTCCAAGAAACTACTCAGCCCCCTTTAATGCATCCTTCAGCTATGTGATTTATTTCAGGTTGCTGGGCTCTCTGTGTATTTGGCACCTGTTGTTTTTTATTGCTGCTATTTGACTTCTAAGGTAGCGTGTCGGCAGCCTAGTACATGTATGGATTCCACAGAAATAATGTAACAATTCACTGTAAAATTCATGGCAATCAGTCACTAGGAGCATTTTGGTAGCTTTGAGCTATGCTGGTCTGAAATGTTTTGCTTCTGACCACATTCATTTGCAACCGTTATATCGGCAGCAAAGTAGCAGAGACTTCGCAGGAACATCCTCAGAGCAGTGACTTTTGCCGTATCACACTGACTTGGTTATACATGAGGCAAATCTCTTCTGCTCAGTGTAAAATTTCAAGCGTTACATAAAATGGCAATCTCAGGCTAATTCAGGGCTTTTTGAGGGGCTCCAAACCTATCCTGGCAGCATCGAGAACAAGACAGGATACACTCATGCATACTCCTTTTGTAAAACGCTGCACTCTATTTTCTTGTTTTCTTATATATTTGGAGAATGGCAAATATACAAACACTCTATTTGAAATTTGCGTGTTTTTTACTGTTCAAAGTAAACTTATATCCCAAATGTCAAAGGCATATGTCATATCCAATTTTTATGTCAAACACCTTGCTTATACTCATTTACTAATTATCCAGTTTATATGGTAACCGTACAACTTAAATGGAACATTTTAAACATGTGGAGAATATGTTCTAAATAAATTTCATGTCTCAGATGTACTTGTTAAATGTGATGTTTAAATGCTTATGCTAGTTCCTAGTTGTTAAACATCAGAGCTAATTTTAAGGTAATTCCCAAGCACAAAAATTACTCAGAAAAGTACATGGCAAGTACATGGCACATGTTCAATCATAAACTTCAGGTTAAATGTTTTGCTAATTTCCTTCAGCATCACTATCAACTATTTCCTTCAGAAGGTGTTCCACCAGTAGACTGTAACTGCAGTCCACGATCCCTATGATGTCACTCAAGTCACCCCTACTGTATGTCACTTGTGACACACTGACTTAGTGGAATCATTCCAGACATGGCCATTCCATGGTGCCACCTGTGTAATGTCCACTGTAATACCCTTATACATTTATCAAGCAGATTTTTTTAATATAGAAAAATGTAAATAAGAATTAGTAAAATGTAATTACAACAAATTAATCAACATCTTAATGTACAACTTGTGCTGGTCTTTCTTATGTACTCAATACATTGATCTTCTTTAATGTTTATTTACATGGAAAATTAATTAGAACTTGTTACAATATAAGGTACTTTAAAATTTCTCTTACAATATTTTTTCTAAAAGACAGAGTTACTGATCTCAGGGTTGTTGATGTTATAGGTTCTGATTTTTTGTCTAGTTTTATTATTGTTTTCCTCTTGGGGATGTTCAGTGTCATTATTGTTATGTTTTTTTATTTTCTTCAACAGCATTTTGTTTTTCAATGGGGCAACATCATTTTGGGTTGCAGTTGCTAAGACATGGGTTCTGGTTGCTAGGCCACAAGGAAGTCAAAATCATGCTACTTAAGGCAGTGTTGCACTAAGATCCTTGTCCAAGATTGTGGATAAGCTCTAATTGACTTTACTTAGGTCTGAAAACACTCCAGGTTTTCTGGCCAGGGTTTCTTACTTTTTTACATTATGCTCAACCTTATTGTATTTGTTTTTTATTTTCATTTACATTCATCCCCCGGTTTTTAAAATCAGCCTGCCATTCTCCTACTATTTGCAGAGTAGAGTCACATGATGTATGGACATGCAATCTACAACTAAAAGCTACCCCACCTTGAATTTCAGAACAGTATCACGGAGATGAGCCTCTTTTTATGACCACACAGACTTCTGTGCAGGAAAACAGAAGCTACTGGCTCATTCACTGTAGTGGTGCTGACGCTGCCTTCAACAGTCACCCTGGCCTGCTAGAAAAAGCTTAATATAAGAACCAATGTGGTTCGGAATAGACATTCTCAAGATATTAAAAAAAAAAACAAAAAAAAAAAAACCATGTATATCTTTAACCTTTTAGTTGAGTAACTTATTTTTTTTTATAAATATGTATGTGTGTGTGTATTGTGTGTTTGCTTTTTAAAATAATGTTGAACATAAAGATTTTTGTTATTCATCATTAAAATAACAAACATTGGCAATGTAAGTAAAAAAATGTTAATCATATAAGTAAATGCATTTTTATTTATCTATATTATATATTATTAAATTAAAGAAAAAGGAAAGCAATGCTCATTACATAATGGAATTCCCTTTTAGGGTAAAGATTATAAAAAATAAGTGGGTAGATTTGACCAAAAGTGTACCACTGGGATTGTCTGAGCAAAGCTTTTACAGAATGTTAGATAAATACACAGTAGATTTGATCATAAAGGGCCATACATTCTAGACACAGAACAGAAAGGAAGAATCTGCGGCAAGACTATTATTTTTCATTATTATTTATAATTTAATTTATTATTTATAGTTTAATATACTTTTATTATTGAAGCTAACAGATAAGGAATTAAATAATCTAACATAAATGCTTTATTGTTTTCATTTAAACTTATAGTCTAATCTATTCTCTTTACCCCCACAATTGTAAGTGCCAACACAACAACAGACTTCATAGCCATAACTCCTGGCAAAACTGGAAACTAAGGTTAAAGCTATCGTATGTAATAATGAACTACCTTAACTTAACACTATAAAATGTCAAAAAAGTTCAGAAGTAATGTTTCTATTACCAAACAGTGAACTTTGTGAGCTGGAATGTCAAAGGTCTCAATCATGAATTAAAGAGGAAGAAAGTATTCTCTCATGTAACAGGTCTAAATGCCAAGATTGCCAAGTATTTTTACAGGAGACCCACTTATTAAGCAAGGATCATTTTTGGTTGCAAAAAGATTGGAATGGCGAAATATTCAACTCCAGCTATACAAAGAAAACTAGCGGTGTGGGACTCAGATACTACAAATGAAAATGTTCTATGTATTAAGATGTAGTATCTGACCCTGAAGGGCAATATGTAATGGTGATGAGTAACTTACTTAACTGTAAAGTGATTCTGATACATATCTACGCACCCAATGTGGATGATAAAGACTTCATCCAAAACCTATATGCATCCATTCTTAATGTGAACCCTCATAAAATTATAATAGCTGGAGGCTATAATTGTGTTATAAATCCTGACCTGGATGGGTCTTCAGCTACAGGGGTGATAACACATAACACTGCAAAAACAATTGCACAGTTGTAATTGATCATAACTTATCAGACCCACAGAAATTTCTAAATCCAAACATAAGAGCATATTCCTTCTTCTCACCAGTACATCATTGTTACTTAAGAATTGATTATTTCTTTATAGATAACATTTTTTTGCCCATGATCAAAGCTTGTAAGTACAATGCTATTATTATCTCTGACCATACCCTTCTGATTATGGAGCTCAAATCATTATGCCCCACATACTCATCTCGCAGCTGTTGTGAGCTATTAACAAGGAGTAGAGACAAGAACTGTACAGAATTTGTATTGAAGCAAATTGATTTTTTTAGAGACAAATGCACCCTCAGAGGTCTCTGCAGAAATACTATGGGAAACTCTGAAGGCATTTTTAAGAGTTCAGATTATTTCATATCTCTCCCACACAAAAAAAAAAAATCAGAAACCAAGAAGGTGTCAGAATTAATCAGTGAAATTACAAGAATAGATCAAGAACATGCCAGGTCTCCAAATGAGACACTTTATAGGAAAAGACAGGCTTTGCAAGCAGAACTCAACCTCTTAACAACAAAATAAATGGAAGAACTAATTTTTAAATCACGGCATTATTACTATGAACATAGACAGAAGGCTAATAAGATTTTAGCTCAATAAATCCACAGGCAGGAGGTTTGCAATGCAATATCAGTAATTACCAACACAGAGATAAATCATTGACCATCAAATATAATGCACATATTTAGAAACTATTATAAGTCCTTATATTCTACTCAGGTTAAATAAGACAAGACACAATCTAATGTGTTTTTGATGCATTATGGATACCACCGCTAGATACTCTCAGTACAGAGGAATTGGATAAACCTCTGTCACTCTCAGAATTACAAGATGCTATAAATTCACTTCAGAGTGGGAAAGCAGCAGGCCCTGATGGCTACCTTGCTGAATTTTATAAAAAAAAAAAATTTAAGTTAGCTCCCCTTTTATTAGCTACATTTTTAGAAGCCAGAAGCAATAAAATTCTACCTCAAACATTTTGCCAAGCATTAATTATCCCTAAGAAAAATCATACAGACCAGTCTTGCTTCTGAATAACAATGTTAAGATACTCTCCAAAGTTCTATCTAGAAGGTTTCAGGAAGTGCTTTCTTTGGTAATATCACAAGACCAAACTGGATTTATTAAAGGCAGATACTTCGCTTCCAAACTTCAATGCATGTTTAATGTAATATATGCACTCATAAAGTCTAACATCCTGGAGGTCTTATTATCTTTGGATGCAGAAAAAACATTCGATATGGTTGAATGGGACTACCTATTCTAGGCATTGCGCAAATTTGCATTTGGTCCGAATGTATGTGCATGGATCAAACTACTTTATATCAGTCCAGAAGCTTCAGTTTGTATTAACAACATTACTTCAGACTACTTCAAACTATAACTTGGTACTAGACAAAGATACCCCATGTCACCACTGCTACTTGCAATTACCATTTAACCATTGGCTGTTCATTTTAGGACCTGAACAGAAAATATCACTATATGCGGATGATATGGTACTGTATATATCAGACCACAAAATTCTGTACCTGAAGTCCTAACAGAACTAGTAGAATTTCAAAAGATATCTGGACTCAAAATTAATTTGAATAAAATTGCTTTTTCCAGTGAACTCTGTAGCACACATTAGATTGGACACCTTACATTTTATCATCGTAAATCAGTTGTCACAAACTCGAGACAGAGTCATATAAAGGTTTGGGGCAGCCACCCGTATAATTTGGTATCCTGGCTGCAAAGCTGCTTTTCAATAATAACACAGCACTGATGTGCACAAAACCGAGTCCAAACAGAACTGAGGGAATAAGGAAAAGGTGCAGGTTGTTAAAGGGGAAGAGAAGGAAGTGAGGTCATAGGGATCGGGCTCATGTTCTTCAGCCATTGGTTCGAGCCCGGACATGACATCACAGGGGCCAGAGCTGGCAAGGTTTCCTTCCATAGGCTCAGTCCCGGAAGTGATGTCAAGAGAGTCAGGTGGAATCTCCCGTGAATGGTCTACAGGAAAGGGAGAAAAAGAGTCAGTGCACTCTGCCACATCCCAGCATGCCTCAGAACTGCCCTTACTCAAGCCCTTTAGCTGCCTCCCATGCGCACGTGTGTGACACAGTTTAAATACCTAGGGGTAAAAATTACAAGAAAATATAAAGCTCTTTTTCAACAAAATTTTGCTTTCTGCATGGAAAAACTTAAACAAGATGGTCTACTCTCCATCTCACGTTACCAGGAAGAATTAACACTGTCAAGATGATTATCCTTTCTAAGCTTCTTTTTCTATTTCAAAGCATCCCCATATACTGTACATTAACAAATTAGATTAGAAATTAGATTCAATCATAACCTCATTTATTTGGAATTCACAACCTGCATGCATCGAAAAGACTAAAGCAGAAGGTGGCATGGCTCTACCCAACTTTCAATTATATTACTGGTCGGCAAATATACAAGCTATAAATATGTGGACATTGACTCAAATAGATGAACACACACAAGCTTGGTCCACAATATAATATAATCCTGCTGTAATTCTTTATATTCTTTGCTTTGTATCCAAGTAAATACAAGCTGTTGTCAATAATACTAACAACACAATTGTCCTTCATTCACTTAAGAGTATGGAAGCAATATAGGAAGCACTTCAAGATTGGGAAGTTTTTATCTGTTGCACTTATACACAGTTACCAACTTTTTCCACCCTCTCAAACTTTCACAGTTTCTAATGCTTGGAAAACGTACAGGATTAAATCATTTAGAGATTTGTATATAGATAATGTCTTTGCATCCTACGAACAATTACACTGCAAATTTAGCTTTCCGTCAACACAATTGTTCTACTATCTTCAAATTAGAAACTTTGCTAAATGAAATCTGTCCAATTTTCCTCACCTCCCACCTATTTCTATTGCAGAAGAAATATCGATCAGACTTGAAGACTGAAATAGTATTTCTATAATATATAAGAACATTTTAAAATCCCTTCCTTTCAACGATCCCAGAGTATAGTGGGAAAAGTATCTCTTACTCAAAATTTCTGAAAAAGAATGGAAGCCAGCCATGCATAGAACTCACTTTAGCTCCATATTCTCAAAACATTCAATTATTCAATTTAACATCTTTTATAAAGCAAATCTATCTCATTTAAAATTGTCCAAAATGTTTTCAGGGCAAGATCCAACTTGTGAACGTTGCAATCGAGCTCCAGCCTCACAGGGCCACATGTTTTGGGTGTGCATCAAATTAACATCATTCTGCCTATCAGACAGCCTTAGTGTCGTAATCCCTCCTAATCCATTAAGAGCTGTGTTTGGTATACTCCCAGATGGGCTTAAAGTGGAGAAGGACAAACAAACTGTAATTGTGTTTACCTCACTACTAACAGGTAGACTTATCTTGCTCAACTGGAAGAATCCTAGCCCACCTCTTTTAAGTCAGTGGGTAACCTGTGTTATATACTATTTGAAATTGGAAAAAATCAAATTCTCACTTAGAGGATCTGCTCAAAACTTTTTTAAAACCTGGCAGAATGTAATTAATAACATTTTAGAACATGCATTTATATTGGGGAAAAGGATTCTCTTCCCCCTTTTTTACTCTTAAAGTTTTACTCTGGCTGTTTGTTGAATTGAATTTAGTCTTTTTAAGTTTGACTTGATTGTATGGAATGTTACTTGCTTTTAATAAAATCAAGTAAAAAATAAATAAATAAATAAACTCCTAGCTGAAGGGTATGTCAGACATACATTGCTATCTCGTTGCCGGACCGTGTCAGTTTAAAGCACAGAAACATCACTGAGCATGTCATATTTTACAATCATGCATTGACCTTCCAGCACTGTCATGCTCACCCCTTTCTGTGACAGTCAATAGCTGCCTGACGGAACTCCTGCTGTACGAAAGGTTAAAAGGTACAGTGAGTTCGGCCACAATTTCTTTTTTTCTTTTTTTGTTCTGCAGTGGTAAATTTAAGGAAGGGGATACCCCCTCAGTTGCGTCACAAACACACTGGCATGTGAAAGTCTGGGAAATACTGTTCTATGTATGAACTTGAACTATTTGGTTGTCAGCTTTCATGCACACAGAGAGCTCACCTTTTACCACTAAAGATAAAATCAAATGTGTTGTCAGAATGAGTTTCAGACTAGTTGGAGTGAGTCATTAGCCATGTCACATAATGTAATTGGCTTCATGGGAGTGCACCATTGACTGTCTCTGACTCGCTGATATATTTTGTGAACTAAGGCTATGACTAAAAATCTCTGTAAAAGTTATGTAATGTGATATGGCCCTTAGGAAAGGAAATAGGGGACAATATGGGCTTCAGGCCTACAATAAATAACCAAACCTGTTAAAGTCCCATTGCCGGGTAGTGGGCCCAGAGGTCTGGAACTGCAGGGTGAACCTTAAGAACCCTAAGCTCACCATTACCTTCACAGAGGGTTAACCTGGGTATACCCCCAGACCTGGCTCTAGAGTTGCAGAGTTAGGGCAAACAAAACATCACCAGCTAAAATGGCTACTTAATTGTATGTAATTGCTGCTGTAGTATCCTGTCATAGACTGGCACTGCAGCTCTAATTACTTAATGGACAGAAGACAGTAACATGCCATTTGTAGGGTAAAGCATGTTCAAATATGAATATAGAAGAAGAAGATCATTTTAAGGGGGTTTCCTTTTATTTTTGCCTATTTTATAGGCTGAGTGATTTATAACACTATTTTTAAAGATTATATTCAGGGATAAGCCAATCCAATTTTTTGGCTCTCAGGGGTTCTAAACAGTTGATTATGGGTTTTTTAAAAGCCCTAGGACCCCCTGTCTTTTGCACCCCCCTGAATTCCTAACTGGCCTTTAACTTTTTTCCATCCCAAAGGTTCACTGTAGCAAACTCATTCATCTTTGTGGCACCTGCATGGAGTCTGTCCACTACTGGTACACAACAGACTGTTAACTAGTAAGGAGCAATCCCTGCTGAATTCACATTGTCAAATGAGAATCACGGGAATGTTCATTAACTTTGCCAAACTCGGGGAAAAGCATTGAAGTTAGTAGGGAAGAGTAACTGAACTAATACTGACTGAATTATAATGGCACAGTGGTCTTGTAAGTGTCAATGAGGGCTAAGGAGCATCTCCCAACTGGGCTAGACTGATCATTATGGTCAAAACTGTGACCTGAGCTATGAGCCGTGCCTCCCTCAGATAAAGTGAAAAGATTTAAATATCAGAACGGTAAAATTTCTTTACATAGTGGCAGACAGGAAGCATGATCCCATTAAGATTCAATAGCAGGTAACCATCTCTCTCTAACTGAAACGTAGTTCATTTTATTTTTCCTGGTACTTTTGCTCATTCACTGTCACTACTGCCAAATGCATAACACACACGTGAATTCTTCACTCCTTCCTGTTTGCATCAACAGCACAGCACTCTGGGTAATATTAAAGAGACAGGCTCATTTATTTCACACAGGTGACATACAAGTCCATACAAAAAGACATTAACTTTAAGACTCGAATACGTTGACACATTTCCAGTTTCCTTCTGCTTGCGTGTTTTGTTTCTAATGTATTCACAAATATTCCATTAAATTTAGCTCACTACTAAGATCAGCGTTATTTATATAGTCCTTCATACTTAGCCCGTACAGCTCTGTGATGTCACACTGGCCGCACAAAGCATCATGGGGTACAGGTAAAAGTCAACTGCATGGTGAATTTTCAGGAAAATATATGGGAAGCCTGATCACCAGCAAACACCGCAAATTTGCAGTAAAAAATGCTTTGGTGAATTGCAACGATCTTTCTTGGTTCTTTGTTGTCTGTTGGGGCTGCGATTTTCACATTTAATGCTCTATTCTTGCACTACTACTGTTGCTTTACCTTTCCAGGGATGAAACTTATAAAATTTAATCAAGAAAACCAATATACATTGTTTATCCTGTAAAATGTTAAAACCTTTCAGAATGTAGTATGCTAAAGAGTTCCATCAGCCCTATAATAGAACTTTTTCAATAAGAACATTTGTGAACAGACTCTAATGTCCATCCATCCATCCATTATCCAACCCGCTATATCCTAACACAGGGTCACGGGGGTCTGCTGGAGCCAATCCCAGCCAACACAGGGAGCATGGCAGGAAACAAATCCTGGGCAGGGCGCCAGCCCACTGCAGGGCGCACGCACACCAAGCACACACAAGGGACAATTTAGAATTGCCAGTGCACCTAACCTGCATGTCTTTGGGGAGAACATGCAAACTCCACGCAGGGAGGACCCAGGAAGCGAACCCAGGTCTCCTTACTGCGAGGCAGCAGCGCTACCACTGTGCCACCCGGACTCTATTGTGAACTTGTCATATTGTGTTTTTGTAGGCTGATTGTGTAACTAGCCTGTAGATACAGATAAAAATGTACATTTGGTTGTAGTGTATATCTTGTGAGATCTCTGTCAATGTGTTGAACTTTAACATTGCATTCAGTTGTAAGTAATTGTTATTTGGATAGGAGTAGCACAGCGGTTAGCACTGCTGCTTCAGGGTTACAACCTTCTGCACCCAGTCATTACTAATGGGGAGTATGCATGTTCTCCCTGTGTATATGTGCATTTCCTTCCAGGGTTTCCACTTTTGCTCCCGTACCTCTAAAGACAAGCAAGTTAAAATGAACAGACCTGTGTGCAAGTGTGCCCTGTGATGGACTGGCATTCTGTCTAGTGCTCTCTGGATCCCCAACAGGATTAAACAGGTTTCAGAATATTTTTTATGTATGTACAGTATGTCTGTGTTTTTCCATCGTTATTCATGAATGTAAAGAAGATTAGCATTTGGCAATATTTGGAAATGGATCTTAAACAAAAGCCTGAGTGGAAAATGTTTCAGACATGCCAGCTTATTTTGTGTTGAATGACTCATGAGTAACATGCCAGGAACATTCAGTGAGCGGGCAGTTTTTTGGCAGAGCACATTGCAGTGCGTTCAAGCACCTGATTCTTCCAAATACCAGTCTTTGCTTGGAATATTCCTATCGAGCAACTTCAAAGGACAATCCATTCTCTCTAATGGTGGTTTTATTAAACATAAAGTTGCTCACATATTGCAATTTTTAAATTAAAAACAGGTAGTAACTTGAAATCCTACTATTAGAAAGCGACTCCAGAAAGTCTTCAGATGGTGTTGTATAATGATTTTTAAATATAGACAGTATAAACGTAACATAATGAAATGCTAAGATGAAAGTTAATGAGATGCAGGGTGGCTTAGCTAAAGGAGGACTACTGTAAATCACTGAAACACACAATGGCATAATTAAAGTAAATTAGAGCCGAGGTGTGCAGAGCTGAGAGAGATCATGATGAAGAATGAGATGAGTTTGTGTCACTTCTGAAATATTAATAGTATTACAAATAAGAGGTCAGCGTTCCAACGAGACACTAATGAAAACCAGGGGAATAATAACAGACAAATACATCAAACTGAATATTGCAAACATGAACACAATGAAGGTATACAGCTTTAAATTTTTTTTTAAATAAATTAGGGAGGTGAGATAAAATATATATATATCAATAACTTAAAGACATAATCATGGCTGCTTGTAATTTTTAGACGTCACCTTGCTTTGCTCACAATATGTGCAGTTACAGATAATGGTAATCATGTTACTTAAATGAATACCACAATGTTTTACAGAATTTTCACATTTTTTTGTTTACAGTAGCAGATTATCTCAGCAGCACTGAACACAAATTAACTGCTAGACTTGGAAAGACTTGGAAAGAATGCCAGCCCATTGCAGGGCACAGTTATGCCTATACCAATACCCACTCACACTGAACCAATTTACAGACTCCATCTATCTGAAGTAATGCTCAATGTGTCTAGTTCACATTTCCAGAGGCTGCAGCTTATCCCAGCAACATCAAGTTTAAGGCAGAAAGCAAATGTCGATGGCTTGGACTGCTGGACCACACTTACTCATACGGGGCCAGTTTAGAGTGGGCAGTTAACTTGATGTGATGTGGAAGCAACGCCAGTGTGACCAAAAAAAAAACCCAGATAAACTTTGTCAGCTCCACAGAGTGCCTGGGCCATGAGCTGTGAGCCACTGGGTCAGCTTACTTGCAGACACCAAGTAACCTAATATGCACAATATGGGATGTCTGGTGAATCTCAGAGAGAACCCATGTGTACAGAAAGGAATCATTCAATCTACACACATAAAATGGCTGTAATGGCAATCAAACCCCAATTCTGCAGCTACAGGGTAAAGTACTAACCATTGTGTCAGCATATTTACAACTATACTGGGCAGAAGAGACTCAGATATTCACTGCTTTCATTTTCTGGAGTCACACGTTCAGGAATATAGACAACATAAGAAATTTAACAAACAAGAGGAGACCATTCAGTCCATCAAACTTATTTGTTTAGCATTACAGGTCCCCAGGGGGAAATTTGTTTTTTTACAGAAGCTTTTTGGATAGATAGATAGATAGATAGATAGATAGATAGATAGATAGATAGATAGATAGATAGATAGATAGATAGATAGATAGATAGATAGATAGATAGATAGATAGATAGATAGATAGATAGATAGATAGATAGATAGATAGACTACATGGCTCAGTAGTGTGTTCCAGAGTGCTTTCTGATTGTAGTCGTAATTGGTATCTGGTATCCTTGAGTATATGATTCACCACTACCATGAAAGAATTCTACTGGATCTACTTTATCAATACCTTTGAGAATTTTGAAGACCTGAATTAGGTCTCCATGCAGTCTCTTCTGCTTGAGACTAAACAGGTTTAATTCTCTGAGTCTGTCACATGTCCTTAAGACATGGAATGCCCCTGGTAGCCCTGTGCTGCTGTGTCTTTCTTGTAGCATGGTGACCAGAATTGCACACAGTACTCATTATGAAGTGTGAGCATACCCTTCCTTGATCTATATTCAACAGTTTTTATGATATACAATAACATTTTATTTGCCTTTTTAATTGCTTCCGCACATTGCTTAGATGATGAAAATGTTGTATCAACATAAACCCCTAAATCCTTTTCTGAGGTTGCTTCCCATATGACAGTGTCTCCCATCTTGTATTTATAATTGACGTTCCTGCTGTCCACATGTAGCACTTTTCAACATTAACGTGCATTTCACCAGGGGCCTCGTGTATAATGCTGTGCGTAGAATTCATAGTAAAACATGGTGTACGAACAAAAAAATCCAGATGCATAAATCTGTGTGTATGCTAACTTCCATGTTCTTCTGCTACATAAATCCCAGTCAGCGTGAAATGTAATGCACATGAACACGCCTGACACCCCACCCTGACTCCTTCCAGAATTACGCCTCTTTGAATATGCAAATCAATATAAGTAGTCCCTTAAGTTCAGTGTTCTGTGAAAAGACAATGACAAAATCATGGAGTAAAAAGAAGAATTTCAGTGAATACCAAGTGGAGGCAAGGAAAAACGAGCTATTTGTTGGTTTAAGCAGTGGTATAAACAACAAAGGGAAGTTGATCGAGTGACACAGAGTGGCAGAGAAACTCGAAACTTCAAGTGCAGAAACTTGCATAGTGCCCGAAATAAAAAACAAGTGGTCAGATATCAAAGTCACAGTGAAAAGACAAGTCATAGCTCACTGTCTGAGTGTCATATGGAAGTTTATTAGAGTACAGAGAAAATAAAAAAATAGGGACACAGTGGAATAAAAGCACGAAATGTCAGCGTTAATCTCAAAATTTCAACTTTAATCACAGTTTATTTTGTCATTAAAGTAGAACGTCGTGAACTTCATCTTAAAATCATTTAATTTACTAGTTTCTCAAATCCCATCATAATTAAAGTAGTACATTAAATGCTTCGTATTCTGTGTGTTCTTCTATGTATTCTATATGTGTGAATCACTACTTGCTTCTTAAACAGGATTTCTTTTATGCCAACAGGACACAGAATACATTACATTCATGATATTACAGCTCTCTGAACCATTTAAATACTAAGATGTATACTTGATATCATTTTTATGATAATAGGAGTTAAAGCATGTATAAAACATGGGAACATGGTGGCACAGTTGTAGCGATGAGCTGGTGCCTTGTCCAGTGATTGTTCCTGTCTCCCACAAGATGCTCGCTGCACCGTGTGCGACCCTCAAGAAAATAATTTATTGCATCAATACTGTCTCTTTCAAACGTACTAACTCCGAATTCCTGTCCTTAACATTATTTAAATGAAGTTAGAAATTTCCTCTTCTATAATACACTACCGTGGCTGTTCGTTTGTCTGTCCAGGATTTTAAATCACCTGTAGCTCGCAAACCGTTTCACCTATTGACTTGAAATTTGGTACACATATACTATGTGTCATCTGCTATCCGCTTTCGGGGTCATGATTTTATTACTCTTTTTATTTTTATTTTATTTTATTTTATTGTAGAATTAACTCTCGGCAGCACGCAGCAGGACGGCCGTGCGGCGCATGCGTATGGGCGCCGTTCTCATTCCCTACCACCTTCGCTAATCATTCTTGAGGCAGATTGAAGACTTAAGTGCCAGATTAAGTGAAAAATTAAAGAAAACATACTAAGTAATTGCAACACAAAAACTAACTTAATCAGTTTTAACGCGAAAAGATGCCGACGAAAGCAGAAGCAGCGGGCCACTAGGGTGGAGTAAAGAAGAGCTGCTCAGGAAGCAGCAAGCACATCAACCTCTGAGCAAACGAATGCTAAACGTACAGAGAAAGAGGATGAAAACTAGGAATGATCAAGTCAAGTGTATTCAATGCATGTTATCGTGCAGTGCACCATTACTGGTATCTGTATAATGTAATATACGTACTTTACTGCATTTCATCTTAAAAATTATATCAAGAGCTCCAAGAAGATAGCACTTGGAAATCTGAATCAACTTAGAAGCCAGCTGTCATCATATGTAAATATGCGCTCTCTTCTATTGAATTGAATTGAATTCCTTTATTGTTATTGTATGGAACATTGAGATTCAATATGCAAATCATCCATAAATTTATTTTCCTATAAAATTATAAAATAACAGTAATAATAATAGTAATAATAATATGATAAAA
Organism: Erpetoichthys calabaricus; assembly: GCF_900747795.2. NCBI lineage: Eukaryota > Metazoa > Chordata > Cladistia > Polypteriformes > Polypteridae > Erpetoichthys > Erpetoichthys calabaricus. Next base: position 50,894,768 of record NC_041397.2, on the reverse strand, counting down.
AACAATGAAAAAATACAATATGAAAGCATAAGTACAATATACAGTACATGTACATATAGTGCAGATAGTGCAAAAGGTTCATAATGTGGCTCAGGTTGTGCAATATTACAACTGCAGTACAAGTTTACATTGAGGTAATTGTACTTATAAGTACAAACACTTGATGGACTGATTGAGTTTAGTGCTCTTGGGATGAAACTGTTTGTGTACCGCGAGGTCACTACAGGAAAGGCTCTGAAGCGTTTGCCGTATGGGTGTTGTTCAAATAGACTGTGCGCAATGCTGGAGGCAGCGTGTGCTAGATGCTGTTTCTCGATAATCCTCTTTCCGATCAGCTGATGTACAGCTGTTTCCACACTAATCCACACTCGGATACATTGGGTTTAAATACTCTCGAGCGGTGCTAATGCAGCTATGGTTTTTGGAATAGTTTGGCCATTCCATGCATCATTATATTGTTACAGGTTAATTACAATCAGATGCCTTATTTTCAGTGTATTTGATAAAGCCACGTCATGGATGTGAGTCTACAAAATAAAGGAAAACCACACAGGAACAATAGCACTACTTTGACGCTGGGTGCCACCAGTTTGCAAAACTGAGCCAGAAACTTGTGAACAGAATGGATTGAGCTGGCGTGAGAATGTGCATGGCTTTACGCCAAGTTTAGTTTTTATACATCATAATGTGAGCTTGGAAACGCAAGGTTTTTGTGCGTATGCACTGTTTATGCACGAGGCCCCAGGTGTTCTCCCAGTACTGAAGCTTGTCCAAGTCTTTATGAATTTTTTGCTGCCTCCTCATTTTCTGCCTTGCTCTGATTTTAGCATCATCTGCAAATTTCACAAATATGCTAATTACACTAGAATCCATGTCATTAACAGAAGTCAGAAAAAGTAACAGTCCAAGGACAGGCTCCTAAAGGACCTTCTTTCAGACTGGACTAAACTTTCCTTTACAGCACCTTAAATAGTTTGCTGGAGCTCCTATGCTAACTACCACCAATTAGCAGACAATCAGCTCTACAGGGCCACCAGTGCAGGAACAAAGAACCTTTGATGTGCCCCTGCATTGACCTACAACTGATTTTAATTAAGCAGCTGTACCTACAAAAATGCAAACTAAAACTCTGCTACTAGCAATTGAAAGCAAAATAAAATAAAAATGATCCCAACTTACTTGTCTTGCTCGTTCCTGAGGTACCTTCTTTCAGATTGAGGGTCTATAGAGGGTCTGCCTAACATGAATGTCCTTCGAATGTGATGATAAACCACAGTACTTGTAGAAAACCTGCACAGACATGGTGAGAACATCCAAACTCCACACCGAAACAGCACCAAATGCTGGGCCCAGAATACAATGGATTGGAATGTGCATGCAGGCCATTCATAGAAGGACTGGTGGGGTGGGATGCTTTAACTTTTAAGCATCCTTAGTTGTACTGTTGTGCACAGTAGTGTTTGTTAACCAGTATTCAAATGGGAGTGAGACACCAGAAGAAGGCTTTAAAGTAAGCATGAACCTGAACTTGACCTTAACCGTTACTGCCAAGATACGTAGGTGCTAGGAATTTGCCTAGATGTTACAGCCAAACATAATGGACAATAAAAATGTACAATATGTAACTCCATCACAACATTAGATACAAGAGTAACCAACATTACCATACGGCACAGAAAAACACAGTAAATACAACAAATATGGAGTCCGAAGAAACAGGAGACACAAGTAAAGAGGATATAAGTTGATCAGAGGCCTAAGGCATTACAGAATTTCAGAAAGAAAAAAATAGTGAGTCAGACAGGACAAGTTTACAGGAAAGCGATTTCCTTCTTAATTCTCTGTCAATAAGCACTGTAACCTTGATAGGTACTTATAGGATCCTGTTCATTATGGGATTCAGAACAAGAAACAGATCTTTGTGGCTTCATCGCCCACCTTGCTGCAGCATTTAAATATATGAATACACCGTAAAAGAGTGCATTTGCACACAAAAACTGTCTTATTCATACAGAGCCAGAAGAATCAACAGTTATGCTAACATAACTGAACACGAACATCTCAGGGACTGGGGGAGTAAAACAGGGTACATGCAGGAAAGCCCATATAACATGGACACACCACACAGACAGGACTGTGACAGTGATTTGAACCTTTGATTCTGAACCTGATAGACAGCAGTGCCACCATACCATCAGGTTGATCAAGTTTTGTTTTTATATGATATGCAGAGCACACTATCACAAGGTACTTTACAAACCAAATAAGAGCACAGTTCAAAGGGCGATAAACAAGAAGAGTAGACCCTCCTTTGTGATGCACACCTTGCTCCCCTGTTTATTAGTAAGTTTTACTAAATCTCCCAAGGTGACAACACACCGATCAGTCACAACATTAAAACCACTGACACATGAAGTGAATGACATTGATGATCTCGTTGTAATGGCACCTTTCAAGGGGTGGGATATATTAGGCAGCAAGTGGACAGTCAGTTCTTGAAGGTGATGTCTTGGATGCAGGAAAAAGTGGCAAGTGTTAGGATCTGAGGGCCTGTGACAAGAGCCAAATTATGATGGCAGGACGACTGGGTCAGAGCACCTCTAAAACAGTCCTATGCAGAATTCCCGGTATGCAGTGGTTAATACCTACCAAAAGTGGTCCAAAGAAGGACAGCTGGTGAAATGGCAACAGAGTCATGGGTGCCCAAGACTACATTCATGCATGTGGAGAGTAAGACTAGTCCATCTGGTCTCATCCAGCAAAAGAGCTACTGTAGCACAAATTGCTGAAAAACGTAATGCTGGCCATGAGAGAACGGTGTCAGAACGCAGAGTACATTGCAGTTTGCTGTATATGTGGCTAGATAAAGTCAGAGTGACCCCTGCTCACTGCTGAAAGTGCCTACTATGTGCACGTGAGCAATGGAAGAAGGTGGCCTGGTCTGATGAATCACATTTTCTTTTAGATCATGTGGCCAGCAGGTGTGTGTGTGTGTGTGTGCGTGTGTGTGTGTGTGTGTGTGTGCGTGTGCGTGTGCGTGTGTGTGTGTGTGCGTGTGTGTGTGATTTTCCTGAGGGGAAGAGATGACAGTAGGATGCAACATTGGAAGAAGACAAGTGGGCAGAGGCAATGTGATACAGGGAAACCTTCATGTGGATGTTACTTTCACATGTACTACCTCCTCATAGATTGTTGCACACCTTGTATACTCCCTCATAGCAATGGTATTCTTTGATGCCGGTGGCCTCTTTCAGCAGGATAATACACCCCTGCCACTCTGCAGAAATTGTTCAGAAATTGGTTTGAGAAACATGACAAAGAGTTTAAGGTGTTGGCCTGGCCTCCAAATTCCTCAGATCTCAATCTGATCAAGCATCTGTGGGATGTGCTGGAAAAACAAGTCTGACCCATGGAGACCTCACCCCACAATTTACAGGACTTAAAGGATCTGCTGCTGACATCATGGTGCCAGATATCAGAGGACATCTTCAGAGGTCATGTGGAGTTCATGCCTTGATGGGTCAGAGCTGTTTCTGGGGCACAAGGGGTTCCTACACAATACTAGGCAGGTGCTTTTAATGTTGTGGCTGTTCGGTGTATTATGAAATGTAATCTGTCAATGTGTTGCATAATTAAATTATCTTTAACCATTTCTCAATGTATTATAAAGCTTAATTTTTGTTGTATTTGCTACTGTAGTTTGTAGTGTCTGAATCTGGAGAACAGCAGTTGGTCAGCATGTATCATAAACGTTGCGGGAAAAACTCTTTTATATCTTCTTCCTCTCAGTTGCATTTTTTACCAGTTGCTATGGAAACCAGCATGCAGGTTAGACAGGAATAAATCTAATAACATACAGTGTGCCTTATAAAAATGCACAAAACCATTGTTTCACATTTCGTCTTTCATTCTGTGAATGGTACACATTCTCCATAAAGGAAAATCCTGAAGTAAACCTAAAGAAAATATATGAGGATCAAATGTCATACAGATATTTTGTTTGTCCATTTATGTTCTTGGCTTATTAGTGTTAAGGAGGGCAGTTGACCAACATAGCAACAAAAGGGGCAAATTAGGAACTAAACCAGGGTTCCAGTCCATCTCAGGACCAACACACAGGCCAATCTGGAGCCATCAGTTCACCTAAGAGCAAGGAGAAGAACAGGAGGAGATACAGCAAACTCCACACAGACTGGAAACTGAACCCAAGTCCCTGCACCATCATCATTGTTCTGCCCCGTATCCAGTGTAAATGAAAAATGCACCAACTGAGCAAATTGTTAGAAACACCTGTGCAACTGCTTATGCATGCTGTTATCTAATCAGCCAATCATGTGGTAGTAGTGTAATACATAATGCAGGTACAGATCAGGAGTTGTAGTTAATGTTCTCATCAAACACCAGACTGTGGAAAAATCTCAGTGATTTTGACCATGACGTGAATGTTGGTGCCAAATGAGTTGTTTTGAGTATTTACTTGTAGGAATTTGATGCACATGTCTCTAGACTTTGCTCAGAATGGTGCAAAAAACAGAAAAACACATAGTGAGTAGCAGTGTCTGTGGACACAAACACCTTATTGATGATAAAGGTCAGAGCAGAATGACCAGACTGGTGTGAGCTGAGAGAAAGGCTACAGTAACTCAGATAGCCACTTTGTACAAGCAGATCAGCATCTCAGAATGCACAGCACATCAAACCTTCTGTTCAGCAAGAATAGGAAGCTGTGGCTACAATGAGCACTGGCTCACCAAAAGTAGACAACTGAACGTAGGAATAATGTAGTGTGGTCTGGTGAATCATCTTGATTTCTGCTGAGGCACACAGATGGTAGAATCGGAATTAGGCTCTGACAGTATGAATCCATACACCCAACCTGCCTTAAGACAACAGTCCCGGTTGTTGTTGTTGTTGTTGTTGTTGGTGTAATGGTGTGGGGAATGTTTTCTTGGCCTATTTTGGATTTGTTAATACCAATCAATCATCGCTTGAATGCTATGGCCTATTTGAGTATTGTTGCTAACCATGGGTATCCCTTCATGGCCACAATTTAACTATCTTCTAATGTCTACTTCTAGAATGATAATACACCCTATCACAAAGAAAAAGTCATCTCAAACTGGTTTAGTGAGCATGACAATGAGTTCAGCGTTCTTCAGTACCCTTGCCAGTCACCAGATATAAATCCAGTAGACCACCTTTGGGATGTGGCAGATGGGAGATTCACAGTATGACGGAACAACTGACAAATCTGCAGAAATTGTGTGGATCAGAATCATGTCAATGTGGATCAGAATCTCAAAGGAATGTCTTCAATATGTCATGAAGAATTGAGGCTCTCTTGAGAGCAAAAGTAGGCCTTATCCAGTATTAGTATAGTGTTCCTAAGAATTTGGTCAGTGATTGTATATTCATCCTTTTTAGATTTTAAAGTTTCTATTAAAAAGCCTTTAAATAACGCTTTTATGTCATTAATCTGTAAAGCACCACAGTTTACTGCTATCAACAACAAAGTACTTTGGTTCTACTGTAGAAACAGCTTTACAAAAAGGATCTGTTTAGAATACATTGAAGTATTTTTTTATTGGCAAACTTTAAAATAGGAGCCACATTTTCTTTTACATCATTTCAATTGTAGGTCATGTTCAAGATAGTCCTCAGTAATCCGACCTTGGTTCAGTTCTTCTCCTAGACTTTTTTCCTGCTGAGCCATTCAAAGACATGCTGTTAGCTATTATGAGACATGCTACATTGGTTTAATGTTAGTGAGGGTGGGTATGTGCCCAGTACTGGACTGCTTTCCATTGATGTCATGATAGACCGTGACCCTGGATTTAGAAAATGAATGTAAAATTAGCCAAAGTATAAAAAGTCAGTGACTTTGCTAACGTGATGTATCTGTCCTGCCACAGACTGGAAAAAGACAGAGAGAAATGGTTTGGAAAGGACCAGGAGATGGGGAAAACTAATTACATGTTCAAAATACAAAGCAAGGGTCAGGGAAGTCAAAACAGAAACCAAATGACAAGGTAGAAATGTCACCCACATCCAAATTTAACAATAAATATGCAGAAACCCTCAAATTCCTCAACACTGCAAAAAAAAAATCTTTTCAGAATCTCAGACACCAGTAATGGGGCATCACCACTTTAAATACCTTCTGGGTCGTGACGTTATGATGTGAGACCTCATGGTAAAACAAAATGGATGGTCACAATAAAACAAATGATGGTCGAAAAATAATAATGAACTGCAATTTCAAATCACAACCTAAATAATAACATTTAATCTCAAAGGTCTCAAAAGTACTATTCCCATATAACAACTGGAGAAAATCATTACAGTATGGTTAACACATTTTGTTAAGTGAGGAAATGTTTGATTACTTTTTCTTCATCATTAACAGTGCATTTCTGAAAGACCAAAAATATACTGTGGTAAGACAGCCCCCCCCTGTACACAGACACAGTCGCCTCCACGTCTCCAGTCGCAAGCTCCATCCTCTGCCTTCCGACACCGGCTCGCTTGCTGGAGTGAGGCGGCCCCTTTTATACTGCCCCGGTTGTGCTCCAGGTGCTTCCTTACGATCTTCTGATGGCACTTACTGGTGTGGCGGAAGTGCCGCATGAGCACCCGGAAGCACTCCGGGTGTACCTGGAATCTCTTTCGGCAGCACTTCTGGTTGTGGCGGAAGTGCTGCAGTCCAGGGCTCCATAATCCTCCAAGCGCGCCTTGGTGGTTGCCATGGGCCCCAACAGGGATGAGCTTCTAAGCTCTGATCCCATGGCCCCCATGCAGGGGGAGTTATTGTCTCTCTCTCAGTCCTTCCAGGCGTCCCAGCTCGGCAGGATCCCCAGCCCTCCGCCACAATACGTATTGTAGATAAATGGGGCATACATCTGGTTTCTTTTTTTCTATCTGAAACTATAACATATCTGTTCATTCTTTCCCCAGTGACTGTTGGAGGTTCTTAATCTCCCCTCTAGCCTTCATCTGTTGAGAATAGGAGCTTCTGTCCTGAGGCAATCCAGCCTTGCTGTGATAAAAGCCACAAACCACTTTAACTCAACTCAAGAAGTGTAATAACAGACTGAGGATGGAGAGGTTCTGCTAATATATGCTGGTCAGTCACATTTTGCACAACCACCTAAGGGTGGGCGAACACTGTCTTGTTCTGATTGGTGATCAGAAGCAGTCTTATACTGGGGTTTTATTTGCTAACAAAAGGTCTGAGGCCTTCAGAGCAATCTCATTAAGGACTGCATTGTGAGACCATTAGGTGAGACTCACAGTACTTGTGCAGTTAGACAATGGTAAAAATGATGGGATATTTCTCTGTATTTCTGTTTTTATAGTAGGTTAAATGTTAATGAGCTTGTTATCAGTAGTCACTCGATGAACAGATTATATTACTTATGTTAATCTAACTACAAATATGTAATACCACCAGGAATTTGTAGCTGCTAGGCGGTGTTCCTTGGCATGTATTCTTCTTTCAACACATGATACAAAATTTCTTATTAGAGTTATTAGACAGTAGAGGGTTCTGTTGCCACAACTCAACCAATTTGTCCTTGTGATGCATTCACAAATGTTTCACAGCCACACTTGCAAAAAAATGACTGTTATAAATGGATGGATTAGCATCCCAGCTGGGACAGTCAGCAACATTTTACCTAGCCGGCAGGCCATAATGGATAAACTACATAAGTGGAAGTGCAACCTGGCCTGTATGAGTGGCTTGGGGAGACTGGTGATCAAGGGCAGTTTATCCCCGAGGACAAAAGTGGCAGTGCTACTCCGGTACAGTCCCAGTTTGGACTGCCACACTGTTCCATGGGACCTGCAGTTTGGAAGGGCAACCCTGTTGGGGTCCCTGAGTGCCACCAGAGGGTGTTGCCAGCAGTAGGTCTCCTTACTTTGGGTAGCTTCTGCATGACCCAGAACAATTTCCGCCATGCTATTGTCCTGAAGCTAGGAAGTCCTGAAAGCACAGGAACAAAAATACCTTCTAAAGTTGCCCACTAGTAGGAGGAAAGCACCGTCAAAAACCCAGACTAGAAACCCAAAGTGCCAAGAGAAATCTTTGTAAGATGAAAGGTTTATTTAATCAAAATGACTGCACTACAAAGCTCCGAACAGCACAAGGAATGATGTGTGAGGCAAGGCAATCCACAGTGAACAAAGTCCTAATACAAAATCTGAAAAACGTTGTCAAAACAGAGCAGAGGTTCAGGAATCATTAAACACAATCCCAATACAGAATCCAAAATTATTGTCAAATCACACGGAACAGGGTCAAAAAGCCAGAAGATTCAAAGCAATAACAAGGCACAGAAAACCAACAAACACTCAAATCCCTAATGAGTTCATAATGAACTGCCAGGAACTATGGGAGGTCTTCCCTTAAATAAAGTGGAGGGCCATTGCTGGCGGTGATTGGCAGGTGGTCCCGCCCTCTGGGGAGCCACCCACAACTCATAAGGGACACAATCAAAGCCACATTCATTTAAAAATGAATACAAAGAAAAATGTACATAATAAACAGAAGAAACATAAATGCAAATAAATGACATGAAATTAGACATTGAAAGCAAAAACTACAACTGTGAATCCCAGGCAGGGGGAAAATGCTGGCTGAACCATGACAGCTATGTCGTAGCATCAGAAGTACTCCCGGGTCCAGCATAAAAGGAACCATCTTGCCTCACTTTGGGGAGCCAGAGTTGGGAAGCAGAGGGCAAAGCTCACCTGTAAGAAATGAAGGAGTGGAACGTGTAGAACCCAAGTTTTTTCTTTTGGCCATTGTTCACCTGCCAAGGTATTGTTATGAAACAAACATCATTTATTTGAACCTGGGACTGTGTTTGGTAGAGTTATGTCTGGTGTTCATGGCTCAGGAGCGCCCCTGCGTGGTCACACCATTGGGTTGCTTTCTGAGTAGCCAATAACAAATGAAGTGCACAACTGACATGCATAACCTCTTAAACCTGACAAACTTAAGATAACAGTTCCTGAATTTGTTTGATTCAGATTGCAACTCATACCTTGCCATATTCAACAATGGATTTTAAAAATCACTCACGTGCTGACAGCTCAGGTGAAGAATGCATAGTGTGTGCTTGCACTGAGTTGTAGAGTTCATTGAGTTTTCTGTCACAAACCTTCTTGAAGAAATTCATACACTTTTGGCAGTCTGTGTCTTTCTATTACAGCTGAATAAAAGCATATACAGTAATCCCTCCTCTATCGCGGGGGTTGCGTTCCAGAGCCACCCGCGAAATAAGAAAATCCGCGAAGTAGAAACCATATGTTTATATGGTTATTTTTATATTGTCATGCTTGAGTCACAGATTTGCGCAGAAACACAGGAGGTTGTAGAGAGACAGGAACGTTATTCAAACACTGCAAACAAACATTTGTCTCTTTTTCAAAAGTTTAAACTGTGCTCCATGATAAGACAGAGATGACGGTTCTGTCTCACAATTAAAAGAATGCAAACATATCTTCCTCTTCAAAGGAGTGCGCGTCAGGAGCAGATGATGTCAGAGAGATAGAGAAAAGCAAACAAATCAATAGGGCTGTTTGGCTTTTAAGCATGCGAAGCCCCGCGGCACAAAGCTGTTGAAGGCGGCAACTCACACCCCCTCCGTCAGGAGCAGAGAAAGAGAGAGAGAGAGAGAGACAGAGAAAAACAAACAATCGAAAATCAATACGTGCCCTTTGTGCTTTTAAGTATGCGAAGCACCGTGCAGCATGTCGCTTCACGAAGCAGCTGCACAGAAGGTAGCAACATGAAGATAATCTTTCAGCATTTTTAGACGAGCGTCCGTATCGTCTAGGTGTGCGAACAGCCCCCCTGCTCAATCCCCCTACGTCAGGATCAGAGAAAGTCAGCGCAAGAGAGAGAGAGAGAAAAGTAAGTTGGGTAGCTTCTCAGCCATCTGCCAATAGCGTCCCTTGTATGAAATCAACTGGGCAAACCAACTGAGGAAACATGTACAAGAAATTAAAAGACCCATTGTCCGCAGAAATCCGCGAACCAGCAAAAAATCCGCGATATATATTTAAATATGCTTACATATAAAATCCGCGATAGAGTGAAGCCGCGAAAGGCGAAGCGCGATACAGCGAGGGATTACTGTATTCTGAAGATTTGACCTCTTTGTATAAATGTCTGCTATTAGCACTTGTGTGCCTTGGAGGTAGCATGCAATAAGCAAAATAGTCATCACAGCACTAGTGGCAATGATCCACAGTGAGGTCCTGAATATGCCACAGATTTGAAGAAAAAGTTGAAGCCTGTCTCAGCAGATAAAAAAGGTATGTTTGAAATCTGCCTTCCATTCCTGGAAAGACAAATTTAGTAATGTTTCACACATATCACAGAGTATACTCATGCACACATCCATATTGAAACCGGGCCAACTTTGACTTTATGCACATATCTTTGGTAGGTGGAAGGAAAAGCAGAGTCCATAAAGAAACAAAAACCCAGAGACAGTGATGGTTAGAACAAGCAAATGCCACACAGACAACAAGTGTCCGCAGGATTTAAACCCAGGGTGTACTAACCAATGCCACAATGCCCAGCAATTGAGACATTGGGTTACTTAAACCATTGTAGTTTTAAACTTTTACCTTGAATACAGTTCTGCCAGTAGACACTTTGAAGGCATTGAACAAAGTCCTAACCTGTAAAGATGTCATAATTATTAATAGTTTCAGTTACTGTAAGTTTTCACTGTAAGTTGATGTCATTTTAGGAATTAGTAACTGAGGTTTCTTTCTGTCATGAGCTTAAAATTACTATGGTGGTGTGTGCACGTGGAGCCATGCTTTGGTATGATAATGCTAGATCTAGAAGCAGATGTTTCAGCTTGTAACCTTACGCTTTATAGTTCATTGTAAAAGCAATCCATAAAATTGTTGTTACTAATATTAGGATGCATTTGTTATGGCAATTGTGGTTGTGTTAAATTGTGTATGTTATATATAAATGTCTACGCATGGAACTGTGTGTATCTGTCCGGCCCGGAAGTGAGACGTGGAGTCGGGGTAAGGGCTCCGCTTCCGAGAAAACAGAAAACTCGCTTAGCCGCTAATAACATGAGCGAGGCCAGCACGTGAGCAAAACGAAACCTCAGAAGAAATACAAAGTCGCTTAGCCACTAACATCGGCAAAACGGTATCCCTTTTACTTTTCCTCCCACTGCTAATACACAAGCAATGCGAGCACGTCGACAAAACGAAACCTCTTAGGAGAGAGATGCCCAGAGTAGTTCCTTTCAATTACCTGACATCTCTACATTTTCAATTTTTTTTCTGACTATTTCAATAGTTTCTAGGACCCCAGGCTTTTTACAGCATGGTCTTACACAGCTAGTTAATGATAAGCACATACCATCGCATAGTTGTGTTCCCTTGAGAAGGGACTTGTGCTGTTTTTAATCAGTGCAAACTCTCACACATTAAGTCCAAAAACAGACATTTACACTTTCAAGCCGACTCTCGTGTCTGTAGGATGCTAAATTAGTTCTAGCTAAAAGGGCTTGGCCTAGCATCAACTGGTAAGGTGCATAGACTCCTTGTAGTCATCAAATTTGAAGTACCAGCTACAAACATAAGTACAGCAATGGAGTGTAAGAAAATCTGGTGTTCACCTTTTTCAAAGGGTTGGATCCATTTTCTTCTCTTTCATCATCAGTGAGTAAAACTGTGGTAATTCCGGGAACAATGCTTTTGTTTAGAATATGAACACAGAGGCACGCTAAAGAAGCTCTAGTGGAAGTGTTTAACCATTGATGATGCCATTCAGAAGAAAAAATACAGAAATGTGAAAAGGGCCTATTGTTAAACAGTCAAATAAAGAATGCTCTCCTGAGTGGCCACTTCATGCGTCATAGGAAGGGCTTCCTTATAATATTTATAATATTTACTTTCCTCAATCCATGTCGAGTGGAAATTTTTTTAATTTGTTCCATTGCACATCTGTGCTATACTACTTTTAAGTATTCTAATTAAAGGGCCCGTGTACCATTAATGAACTATGGAGAATTTCTTTTCACTCTAACTGCCATTGTTTTTGTAGATGAGCTATAATTATTTCTAAGAAGATCTACATTGCTCTCAAGGCTTGGGGATGAGGCTCAGAGTACTGATGTGGCACTCTTCTGTTTATTGATAAGGACATGAGCAAAGTTAATGAAACAATAGTTTGAAAATGTTTCATAAAGAACAGTGATGATTTTAAATGGATACTGTATACACAAATGCTTTGAAAACATTCTGAAAAAAATGTACTTTTGTAATGTCTACATTGACCCCAAAATGCAGAAACTGGGAAATAACAGCTTTTTTAGTTTGACTAGGAGCATAAATAGGTTGGTATAAAAACTGCAGCTACATGTGGTCCCCCCAGCAATGATTCTGGAAACCACTCTTCTAGAGGACATTATTCAGTTTTATATTTACTGTAACAAACTCTATTTACTTTAAAACTTAACAGTATTATGCCTTGAGGTGAAAAAAGTCTGGTCCTGAAAAAGACAAATCAAAAAAATATCCAGGAGATGAGCAAAGTCATAGGTCAGGGACAAAATTTAGGTAGGACTTGTTACCAAAAAAGGCGAAAAGTAAAGATCACCAAAACCCAACATGAGAGACAAAAGCCTTAGTCAAAAAGTACAAAACAAAAGTTAAAACTAAAACTAACAAAAAGGATCCCTAATAATTAAAAAGGCACCACCAAATACCCGAAACAACATATCTACACCTAGGTCCAAAACGAAGGAAATGAGGAACCGATAAAATCCTAACTGTTAATGTAAAATACGTAAAAGCTGTGTTCAGATGTCCAAAAATGATCCTGATCATGACGTTGAGCTGCCACAGCAACTAGTGCTGCTGTCTAACAATTCCATGGCCCTGAGGTCAAATCCTGGACCAGTCTGTATCTGTCAGGCAGTTTCACACCTACCTTTGTTTGTGTTGGTCATTCAGGGGACTCTGACTTCCTCAACCACGTTTCAAAGATGTGCAAGTGAACTGATTGGCAGCTCAGTCCAGTATGAGAGCCTGTGCCTGATTCGAACTTGGGCTCTATTTTGCCCTGATTCTGTTTACAGATAACAAGTTGAATGAATTTTATGCAGTCCAAGTCAGAAACCAGTCCTGGATGGAGTGTCAGTCCATCATCACAGGCCCAACTCACACATTTTAGAATCACCACTTATCTTAAAGTGCATGTATTTGGGAATGTGGGGGGACCCACACAGACAAAAGACTTCAAACAGACAAGAGGGAACGAGATTAGTAACCAGGACTCTGGAACTCTGAGGCCGCAGCACTAGCCACTGTGCTCCTCTGCCACTTGCCACTTTTACCATGGGTATTTTCATTTAAGAGTGCCCATTTAAGTCCATTTAAATACTGACTTTCTAAGTACCTGCTAAAATTGTTAAATAAATCTACCGAATTGAAGAAAAAGAATACAACAGTAAAACTGTTGAAAAAGTGTGATAATGTATGCAAAAGTAAGTTTTTGTTTCATGAAAAGCTGATATGAAACAGATAAAATGTTTTAAGCCAACTCTAATAATGATGAATCTGCTGAGTTATGATTTTTACGCCAACTTTGTATTATTTTTTGGTCACATATCAGTTATATCAGTTCAATAAGACAATGTATGAAATAATTAAAAACCCAAAAGACAGATTTTGTTTTATTTAATGAAAAACTTGTTAGCGCATAATGCATGCGTATAAGCTTATGGAGAGCACAGATAACATCTTTTGTTGATACCATTTTATTTCTGGATATTAAGAACCTAACAGAAGCTCATAAAAAGTACATCTTCAAACTTTGAGGTTCCTCTGACAAGTATGCAATGTTGGATACAGAACACCATTTCATTTATCGTGGGAATAAGCCTACAGCAAAGAATCCTTTCATTCTGCACAGCTTTATCAAACACACATTATAGGAGTGTTGTTATGCCAGTTTTTAATAAGCAGGATGAGCAAATTCTGACCTTTGCTTACAAAATATCAATAGCCCAGCATCATGCCACTATAGTAAGGGTGCCATATTTCTGTCTGCATTGACTTGACAGTCCGTTTGTCAGTAGTAGGTTAACTTGCTTAGTTGTTACAAAATCAAATTATCCTCAAGTCCTTAAATTTATTTGTTTTTGTAAACATTTAATAAGTACGATGACTGAACATCCTTGCTGTTAACCAGTTGTCATTTCCGTCATCCCATTTTCAGCGTCTCCCTGAAACAGAACAGAAAACATAAAGTAAGTTGATTTGTCTCCCACCCACCACTCTCTGCCTTTTTTACAATTCTGTATTTTGTATTAGTTTTAATTTCTCTTCTCCTTGTTGACTCTCTTAAATCTCTGACACGTTCAAAATAGAACCTTTGCACAATTTTGACAAGAACAGGCCATTCAGCCTAACACTCTCACTGATTCTGTTCATCTAATTTCTCCAAAACATCATCGAATCAAGATTTGAATGTCCCTAAAGTCCTGCTATTTACAGCACTGTATGGTATTTGACATTTGGAAATTTATTGAAATTAATTAAAGTCAATTTCAAAGCCAGTGGCTAGCAAGTAGTATAACCACAGCCTTTTGTGACGTAAGTATAAACTGATCAGCCACAACATTAAAATCACTGACAGGTGAAGTGAAGAACATTTATTTATCTCGTTACAATGGCGCCCGTCAAGGGGTGGGATATTTGACAGTTCTTGAAGGTGATGTGTTCGAAGCAGGAAAAATGTGCAAGCACAAGGATCTAAGTGACTTTGAGAAGGGTCAAATTCTGATAGCTAGATGACTGGGTCAGAGCATCTGCAAATCAACAGGTCTTCTGAGGTCTTCCTGATATGCAGTGGTTATACCTACCCAAAGTGGTCCCAGGAACGACAACCAATGAACTGGCGACAGGGTCATGGGCTTCCAAGGATAACTGATGCACATGGGGAGTGAAGGCTAACCTGTCTGGTCCAATTCCACAGAAGAGCCACTGTAGCACAAATTGCTGAAAAACCTAATGCTGGCCATGAGAGAGAGGAGTCAGAAAACAGAGTGTATCGTACCTTACTGCATATGGGGCTGCAGAGCCACACAATGGTCCTCCACCAAAAGCACCTATAATGAGCACATGAGTTTCAGAATCGGACCATGGAGCAATGGAAGACGGTGACCTGGTGGTCTGATGAATCACATTTTCTTTTAAATCATGTGGATGGCTGGATGAGTGTACATCATTTGCCATGGGAGGAAATTGCACCTTGGGTCCTGGCATGTGGATGTTACTTGTGGCTAGTTATGTATATATATATATATATATATATATATATATATATATATATATATATATACAGTGGTGTGAAAAACTATTTGCCCCCTTCCTGATTTCTTATTCTTTTGCATGTTTGTCACACAAAATGTTTCTGATCATCAAACACATTTAACCATTAGTCAAATATAACACAAGTAAACACAAAATGCAGTTTTTAAATGAAGGTTTTTATTATTTAGGGAGAAAAAAAATCCAAACCTACATGGCCCTGTGTGAAAAAGTAATTGCCCCCTTGTTAAAAAATAACCTAACTGTGGTGTATCACACCTGAGTTCAATTTCCGTAGCCACCCCCAGGCCTGATTACTGCCACACCTGTTTCAATCAAGAAATCACTTAAATAGGAGCTGCCTGACACAGAGAAGTAGACCAAAAGCACCTCAAAAGCTAGACATCATGCCAAGATCCAAAGAAATTCAGGAACAAATGAGAACAGAAGTAATTGAGATCTATCAGTCTGGTAAAGGTTATAAAGCCATTTCTAAAGCTTTGGGACTCCAGCGAACCACAGTGAGAGCCATTATCCACAAATGGCAAAAACATGGAACAGTGGTGAACCTTCCCAGGAGTGGCCGGCCGACCAAAATTACCCCAAGAGCGCAGAGACGACTCATCCGAGAGGTCACAAAAGACCCCAGGACAACGTCTAAAGAACTGCAGGCCTCACTTGCCTCAATTAAGGTCAGTGTTCACGACTCCACCATAAGAAAGAGACTGGGCAAAAACGGCCTGCATGGCAGATGTCCAAGACGCAAACCACTGTTAAGCAAAAAGAACATTAGGGCTCGTCTCAATTTTGCTAAGAAACATCTCAATGATTGCCAAGACTTTTGGGAAAATACCTTGTGGACTGATGAGACAAAAGTTGAACTTTTTGGAAGGCAAATGTCCCGTTACATCTGGCGTAAAAGGAACACAGCATTTCAGAAAAAGAACATCATACCAACAGTAAAATATGGTGGTGGTAGTGTGATGGTCTGGGGTTGTTTTGCTGCTTCAGGACCTGGAAGGCTTGCTGTGATAGATGGAACCATGAATTCTACTGTCTACCAAAAAATCCTGAAGGAGAATGTCCGGCCATCTGTTCGTCAACTCAAGCTGAAGCGATCTTGGGTGCTGCAACAGGACAATGACCCAAAACACACCAGCAAATCCACCTCTGAATGGCTGAAGAAAAACAAAATGAAGACTTTGGAGTGGCCTAGTCAAAGTCCTGACCTGAATCCAATTGAGATGCTATGGCATGACCTTAAAAAGGCGGTTCATGCTAGAAAACCCTCAAATAAAGCTGAATTACAACAATTTAGCAAAGATGAGTGGGCCAAAATTCCTCCAGAGCGCTGTAAAAGACTCATTGCAAGTTATCGCAAACGCTTGATTGCAGTTATTGCTGCTAAGGGTGGCCCAACCAGTTATTAGGTTCAGGGGGCAATTACTTTTTCACACAGGGCCATGTAGGTTTGGATTTTTTTTTCTCCCTAAATGATAAAAACCACCATTTACAAACTGCATTTTGTGTTTACTTGTGTTATATTTGACTAATGGTTAAATGTGTTTGATGATCAGAAACATTTTGTGTGACAAACATGCAAAAGAATAAGAAATCAGGAAGGGGGCAAATAGTTTTTCACACCACTGTATATATATATATATAATATACTGTATATATTTTTTTTTATAATAAAAAATCCTGGGACAAGACAAGACGTTTTAGCCTAGGATGAGATGTGACTTTTTCAGAGAGATAAATTCACGTCCCGTGAGACGTGACTTTATGCCAAGAGATTTAACCACACCCAGGGCCGGAAATTAAAGACAAAGACTAAATGACAAAGTAGAACTTCGTAAAGAATTCAAAAACGTTGGCGCGAGACACATGTAGAGCAGGTTAGAGATAATGAAAGTACTAAAATTCGAAAGTCTCAAAAAATGATAGTAAAGATTGCATTAGCGCAAACAAATGGAAATTATTACTCGGTGAAATAATGCAACAGCGAAAAGAGATCGAATATATATTGTTCGGATTTAAACTTTAAGTCAGAGACTTGTAGATGGTCTAATTTGTGTTGCCATTAGGGAAGAGTAGTGTTTTTTCCCAATGAAGGGGCGTATCCACGATGATTTAAAAGATTTGTTGTTTGGTGAAAGTGAAATCCACATACGCGAGCGTCAGAGACGCGAAGTGGCTGGCGCGTAGCGCAGGCAGTGGGGGTTGGTGAACAAAGTGAGCAGGGGGTGAAGCCCCCTAGTATATATATCCATCCATCCATCCATTTTCCAACCCGCTATATTCCTAACTACAGGGTCACGGGGGTCTGCTGGAGCCAATCCCAGCCAACACAGGGCACAAGGCAGGAACCAATCCTGGGCAGGGTGCCAACCCACCGCAAGACACACACAAACACACCCACACACCAAGCACACACTAGGGCCAATTTAGAACCGCCAATCCACCTAACCTGCATGTCTTTGGACTGTGGGAGGAAACCGGAGCGCCCGGAGGAAACCCACGCAGACACGGGGAGAACATGCAAACTCCCCGTTTGCAGGGAGGACCCAGGAAGCGAACCCAGGTCCCCAGATCTCCCAACTGCGAGGCAGCAGCGCTACCCACTGCGCCACCGTGCCGCCCACTAGTATATATATATAAAACTAAAAATCACCTAGCCTAGCACTGCTTATTTCATCATCCATTAAGCTTAGACAAATAGACTTTGTGCAATTCCGTCTTTCATGAGATCATTCATTAATAAGACTACCTAAGACATTAACTGTTGATTGTAGGCTTCATTAAAGTAGCAAAAATATTTCATTTGAAATTAAAACTTTTTATGTTGGCAACACATTTTGACAAATGGTCATTGATGACAGCCTCCATCCATCCTTCTATTTTCTGAACTGCTTGCCCTGTTCAGTGTTGAAGGGAGCTCAGGGCCAGATGGGTACCAATTTTGAATGAGGCCATAGTCCTTCACAGGACACACTCAATCATACTGGACGAATGTGAAGTCACTCATTAACCTAAAACACACGCACATCTTTGGCATATACTGGATAAAAAGGCATAGGCAGAACAGGCAAACTCTACACAGATGGTGAATGGCCCAGGATTCAAACTCAGGAATACTGAGCTGTGAGGCAGCAGCGCTAACCATTGAACCGCTGTGCAGTCACATAGGGGATGACTTCGTTAAGATTTTACAACATAAGAATGCAAGAAATTTGACAAACTAGAGGAGACAATTCAGTCCATCAAGCCAGTTTGTTTAGCTAATAGATAAGATGTCCCAATGTCTCATCCAGATACTTATTAAAGGTTGTCTATGTTTCTGTTTCAACTACATGGCTCAGTAGTTTGTTGCAGATTCCCACAACTCTTTGCATAGAGGAAGTGCTTCCTGGCTTTAGTCCTAAATGCACTCCCCCTCCCCCTTAATCTCCACGTTTGACCTTAAGCATGTGATTCATCCTTCAGTTGGAGGAATTCTGCTGAATCTATTGTACTTTAATCATTGCCATTGTGCATTTTGAAGAGCTGGATTAGGTCCCTATGCAGTCTTGACACTACACAACTCTGGGTCTGTCAGAGTAGGACAGGTCCTTAAGTCCTGGCATGAACATCTTTGCTCTCCTCTGCACAGCCTCAAGTGCCGCCCTGTCTTTCTTGTAGTGTGGTGGCCAGAACTGCAAACAATACTTTCGATGTGGTCTCACTAGTGGATTATATAGCCTGAGCGTAACGTTTCACTATTTATATTCAACAGTTTTTATGATATAGCCTAACATTTTATTTTCTTTTTTTAAATGCTTTCTGTATGTACATTGCTTAGATGATGAAAACATTGTGCCAACATAAATCTTCAAATCCTTTTCAGAGATTGCTTTCTGTAGGGCATTGTGTCCCAGGTTATATTTATAATTGACATTCCTTTTGCCAGGTGTAGCACATTGTGCTTTTCTAAATTAAACTGCATCTACAGTATTTTGAGTTGAACATCTTTGCTTCTGTGCTGTGTTTGGCCAATATAGCCACTGTGATGGTCCTTGACATTGCTCTGGATTTTGCTTCAGACTTTGCCTGCTTGTGCTCCTGTCTTTGGCCTGTCAGTATGTCAGAGCAACTGCTAACTTTTTATAGAATACAACTCTGCATTTGTGTAATAAAACCTGTCTAGGTTTTTATTGGTCTCAAATCCTGAGCTTGGTCATGGTCAGTTTGAAGTTAACATGTCCTTATTTCATCTGCAGGGGTTCAACCCTGGGTACACCAGATTTTCACTCACATCTCCCAAGACCTGCTAATTAATTGATTTGGCCTTGTGTGTCTAAGTGAAGCCTGTGAAGGACCATCTCCCCATATAGGAATTATCCCTGCCTCATGTCCAACACTGCTATGAGAGTCTCCAGGACTCCAGGGTTTGAGAAAATTACAGTCTGTCAGATTTTTATTGACCTGCTGTATCGTGGTCTCTGTTTTTTGACAATGGTCATTTTATCCTGCTGCCCCACTCAATTTGTCCTTAACATGAATGCTCTACACTAAGCATTGCTACAGTTGATGTCACAACGATCTGGTGGACTGGCTTTCTATCTGGCCATTTGCCACTATGAATGGACACAACGAGAGGACAGTATACCTCAAAGGAGGAGCTGGTCAGCATCGAAGCAACAACACTGAGGGCTTCTGTGCTTTCAGATTAGACAAATAGCAGATATCTGTCAAATGCTACGTATATTAACATTCTGTAGTTTTGTGTGGCTTACCACTCCAGGCCTCGGAATTTGCTGAGAAATAAACTGAGCCAAACCTTTCTACAGCACCCTTCTTTATGCTGGCAACAATATTTAGTCATGGATAAGTCTGTCCACGCATTGTCTAGCCACTTTGTTCAATTGAAGGTTGTGAGAAATTGAGTTTATCTGGGCACCATCTGTTGCAAGGCAGCCCCAAACCTTCCTCCTAACTAATATCATCATTTCTTTTTTCTTTTTTTTTTGTAAATGTCTTATCTTTCATAATAATTGTAATGCATTTAATATGTGAAGACACATAGCACAAAAGCAAAGTGACTAAGATGAGATACAGCAGCCTAATTTATATTTAAATGGAGGATTAACAATTGAGCAGCTGCAAAGCTGTATTTAATTTCAAAATCTTCAACAAACCACTCCACTAGTATCATATATCCGCTAGCCCTGCTGCTGTTCTAAAATGTAGTTTTACAGTAATTTGACATATTCTGAAAATGTACCCTCTCTGCTTTGTAATGTGTTTTCTTTATTCAACATCTCATGCTCTGCAGACTGTACTTTGTGGCCATGGCCTGTGTAATAATCTCCGGCTAGCCACCTACAGTCATCCACTTCAAGATCCCTGCTTTTAGTGAAAGTGCTTCGCAGGCTTTTGTCTACCAAACAGACTGGGAAATCAAATTAAAGTCTACAAATACTTTTGGGAAGCAAAGCTTTGACAGTGTATGCACAGAGGAGTCTGCTACCAAGATTGCTTTTGCCCTGTGGTGTCACCAACTTGCTCAGCTCTGGATGTCATTTTGCAGTTTGAGGGTCAGCGTTGAGTTAGAAACAGCATGAAAGGCTCACACTGCCATCTGCTGGAGACAAGGAGCAGCTTCAACAGCCAAAAATGCTTGCTGTTCCACAACAAATTGTTCTCATTGATTTGACACAATGCCAATGCTGGCCACTCAGAAAAGCACAGTTTGTACTTGAAGTTAAATTTTTTCCCTCATTTATTAAAAATGCAGTCCTCAATACAGATGTAACAAACTGTGCTTAAAGTCACACAATTCATTTTGATTAATTAGTTAAACCTTATTCAACTGTACTTTTATTAAATCATGCATCTAATCTAGCAGCAGTTTCTTCTTTATATTTACAGCATTGCTTTCTTTGCACTGTTATTTAATTGTCAAGTCTGCTTTATAGCATAATTATGTAAAACACGGAGGTATGGAACACTGAGTTCTGTGTAATTCTCAGTTCAGCAGCCTGATGCCAAGTTTGCATAAACTCCTATTCACTCAGAACATTTTTTTACTTTTAATGAAATCCAAAATCACCTCTAGTTCCTAAGTTGAACTTGTTATATAATATAATTGGTCTTTATAACTTGATACATTTTGGACAATGGACTCATGTAAGATTAAGGAGACTTCAGTTTGGCCTAAAGCTCATGCTTAAAATTCTCAAATGCGAACACTTTAGTTTAGGTACTGCAAAAAAAGCATTGATTTACTCTTATGTAACAAGAACTTATCATTTGGACTTCATTACACTTATTAAAACATCAGTAGATAGGTTATTCATCTCTGTGCAGTGTGGTACATTGACACGATGGTAAAATTGCTTAATATACTAAATGTGTAATATCAAGAGAAATGTGTCTCAGTTAGGCCACCACAGACCACTTCAAAGTGAAGTTTTGTTAGTAGGTCACATTGCAGAAATGAATAAACACTTTACTGATGCTTTGTAAGTGTGATGAAGACCCAAAGAAGTGTTTGTTAAGGTCTTGTTATATAAGAGTAAATGAGTAATGGATGCGTTTTTGCAGTACAAAACTAAAGTGTTACCAAGTTGATTTAAGATGTCACCTCAGCCCAACAATTAAGCAGGCCGTGGAGGGCACTGGTGGATAAATAAGAAACTAGGAAACCCTTGGAGGATAACAGATATCTATAGCAGGCTGCCTGCTGTTACTGTTGATGTAGATACTGTGCTATGCCTGGAAAACGTAAATGGATACTATTCAGCTTAAATCCTCATTAGAGTGATTTTTCCAGTTGGAATGAATGATTCTCTGCCTTTTTAAATATCGTCATACCCTCATGATGAAGACTTCAATAATGCAGAACTTTCAGTGTGGTAATGTTTTAATATTACTTTGCCTAAGTGAGCATTGGCCATTGAAGCTGGAACAAGAAGCAAAGCTGAGAAAAGCAGAGATGAGATTGATCAGGTGGATGTGTGGAATGAAACCAGAATGAATGCTGGGTTGTGTGGACTCTACTGCATATACAGTAACTACTGTTCGAGGTCTTTTCATGAAGCTCCATCAACTGTACTATTTTTAATCAAAGCTCTTCACTCTTGTGTAGTGGACCAGTTCTTCTAATGGGAACTCTCTAAATGTGCACCACTTCAGTATATTTTAATGTAAGTTCATTTGATTCCCTATTTTAAAAAGTGAATTTTACAAGCTGTCTGTTCCTACTCTTCCTTAGTACTACATTCCAGTTCAAAATGAAAATCAAATCATTTTACTACTGTTTTTATTTTTAATTGGCCTCATGTTCTCTGCTCAGTAAAAATGTAACACACTATTAATAGCATTATACAAATGGTTGGTAATAATGCCAGCCGTCCCTCACAGCAGACTGACAAATTCTTTGTAATTCTTTGTGCCAGTCACATAGCCTTTACTGTACATTTAAGTTCTTATTAAATTATGCATAGCTTATAATATACCTAAGTAAGTTGTTAATAATAAAGATGCCCTGCAGTATTAGTACAAAGTGCCCCACTGTATTTGTGCTCATATGTAAGTCTTTTTAGATATACTGCAGGCATCTGATGTTTTAATAATATAACAATCACTCAGAAACACAAGGCAACCTCCTGCCTGCTTCAAATGCACCTTAACGTTTATAACATTTGTGCCCAAGAGTGACTGACCTCTAGTATGGTGACCTGATTCAAATGATCTGTCCTGTGTTTGCTATTTTGGTATTATTATCGTTCTCCTGGCTATAATTTGTGCAAATGGTGGGCAAAATGTTTAATGAAGATGAACCTTCAGGCTGAGGTTACAGTAGGGACTGAGCAGAGGCAGATGTATCTTTTGCACTAGATGATCAGCCATACCAGTCCTACTAAGCAAATACTTATTGTACTTCGATTAGCTTGGCTATAGTGTTGAGTTGAAAATTTTAGTTTCCAAAAATTAACTTGTTACCCTTCTCTCTTATGATGTTGGGTTAAGCGCTGGCTTCTGATGATACTGAATTAGATTAAACAAGTTTATGAAAGTTATGTTAAATCTTTGCACAGTGTTCTTCCCATTGGGCAGATTTAGAGCGCTATATATACAGTAGATACGCTATATGTCCCCTCTTGAATGGGTTCACTTGAACCCATTATTAACAGGTGCATAAAATCAAACACATAAACTTGGACTCTCCATTGATAAGCATTGGCCGTAGAAAGTATCATACTGACGAGCTCAGTGACATTAAATGTGGCCCTATAATATGATGTCTCCTTTGTCACAAGACAGTACATGCAAATTTCTGCTCTGCTAGATCTGCCCCAATCAACTCTAAGTACTATTGTGAAGTGGAAGCATCAAGCAGAAAACAACAGCTCAGCCCATAACGTGGTCAACCACACAAACGCAGAGAGCGGGAGCTCCAAATGCTGAAGCACACAGTGGGTAAAAAATCTCATACGCTCTGTTACATCACTGCCTCTGGAAACAACATCAGCACAATAACTGTGTGTCAGGAGCTTCACATAATGGGTTTCCATGGTCAAGCCTAAGAGGATTATGTGCCACACCAAGCATTGGCTGGTGCAGTGTAAAACACGCTGCCATTGGACTCAGTGGAAACGTGTTCACTCCACGCTTCACAACCTGGAAGTCTGAAGGATAAATCTGGCCAGAATAATGCTACCTTCAGAACTGCATGCTGGGGGAATTATAGTCTGGTTCTGTTTTTTAAAGTTTGGAGTCTGCCCCTTGGTTTCAATGAAGGAGACGGTTAATGCCACAATATAAAAAGACATTTTGGACAATTGTAACAGCAACTTTTCTGTTTCAGCATGACTGTTCCACTATCCACAGGTCACTATAACATAGTTTGACGAGTTTGGTGTGGAGGAACTAAAGTGGCCTGTACTGAGCCCTGACCTTAACCCTATTGAACACCTAAGGGATGAATCAGAATTCCGATTGTGAGATGTTCTTGTCCAACTGACCTCACAAATGTTGTTTGGGCTGAAAGGGCACAGCTTTCTATTGACACACTCCAGAATCTGGCCGAAACCCTTCTCAGAAGAGTGAAGGCTGTTATAGCCGCAAAATGGGGGCCAACTCCATATTAACGGTACAGGTTTTGTAACTGGATGATCAACAAGCTCATATACAGTAGGTGTGATGTACACAAAAATAGACCGAATATTTAAAATGAACAAGAAAAAATGTATTCGTTTAGAATAGTGTTTAGCCAAGTATTTATAACTTTAAGTGTTCATTTGATATTTCTGCACTTCATTGTGATTTTAGAATGAGTGTCTGATGGACTGGCTTCCCATCCAGGGATGGGTCTTGTGTTGTGTTTAAAACTTGCTTCAGCTCCCCTCAACCACTTGGGAACATTAAGAACATTAATAAGCAGGCATCCTAGAATAATGTTTAAATATCAAAACATTTGTACCATGGTACTATTGGTCGCCTTTAGCTGCCAGTTTGCTTTTCACATTCTGAATTTCTGAGAGGTTTACAGCAGGTCCAGGAAGCTTCACTGCACCTGGAAGATGTTTTTTCTCTTCTGATGTCACTGGAGACACCTGGGGAGGAATTAAAAAAGGCAGCACTTGTTAACGTCCAAACTTAGTCATCGGCAGAAAATAGCAGCATGTCTATTTTTTTTTCCTTGCATTTCAAATATTCATTGCACTTTCATATTGTGTGTATAGTGCTAGATGTGAAGCTAAAATCCTCTCAATTTAAAACAAGGTTACAACATGGCTAAGTAACTTTAAAGAATTCATCTACACCTTTTACAACATATTGTGTTGCATTCACAATAACAATGAAGGCTAAGTTTGTGATTTTCATTTTGTATTTGACCATTCCCTGGTTAAGGCAAGCAGAGTGTCCAACAGAGATAAGGTATGTAAAAAGAAAGAAATATATTTCTTATATTTCTATATTTATCAGGGACTTCAGTCTTGCACTTCAGTTTTATAAAAAGCTACTGGAGGTCAAGTGATACCATCGTGGTTACATCTAGAAAAGCAATGCAATAAATTAGAGCTGCCTCTTTCCATTTTATGAAAATAAGCAAGGTTAGAGGAGGAAATGCTATTTATATTTGTTTACAAGGCAGATCAGCCAAACAAGATTACAACATTTGAAACCTGAATTTGAAAATAGAACAGTACACTATTAAAATCCCAGCAAGCTGAGCCTGAATGGGGACCTGTTCCTTCCCAGATGTGTAAGCTACCCATGCCATGTGCACTAATGCACCCCCATACCATAACAGATGCTAGCTTTTAAATTGAGTGCTGATAACAAGCTGGATGGTCCCTCTCTTCTTTAGCCCAGACGATGTGGTGGCCATGATTTCCAAACAGAATTTTAAATTTTGATTGTAAAGCCACAGAACAGTTTTCCAGTTCAGCTCAGTCCATAAGCTCTGCACAAGAGAAGGCAGTGGTGTTTCTGGGTCATATTTATATATAGTTTCTTCATGGTAGAGTTTTAAAATGTATTTATAGATGCAGCCACGAACTGTGTTCACAGACTATGGTTTTCAGAAGTTGTTCCTGAGCCTATGCAGTGATTTACATTTGATATGTTGTCTTTGCTCTGTTATCAATTAAATATGAGTTTAGATGATTTGCAAATCATCAGATTCTGTTTTCATTTACAATTTACAAAACCATATATAATGAATATTTTGAGTACTGCCAACTTTTTTGGAATTGGAGATATACCAGTAGGTTCATCAACTCTTAGATTGTTAATGTCTTGTCTGTGAGCGACTTAGTCAAAAATGTCAAATGCTCTGGAGCTGTAAGAATAACAAATCATGGGAATAGGTGGTGGGACTGAACGAGAATCCGTCTATGGTGTTTGATTTCATTTTTTAATGGGGCATAATTATTAATTTATTCAGTCCTTTGAAATTAACGTTCTTCTACTAGATTCGTACTTTCATTGTGTAGCTTTCAGACGAACTATGGATGAAAGTTTTGGTTAATACAGTAGAATATAAAACTGTCACTTTTAGAAAAGCTTAAACATTATGTAGCTAATATATATAAGCCTCAAGCAATAAGACTTCCAGCACTGTTTCAATCAATGGAAGATACGAATGGAGCAGTGTAGAGATTGGGAGGGTGAGTAAATGGAAGGAGACAATGTTTAGAATGCTGTAATTCATTAATAAATTTTTTTTTTACCAATCCGGTTATTTTTGTGTCTCACCTCGCATATATATATATATATATATATATATATATATATATATATATATATATATATATATATATATATATATATATATATATATATAAATTTTAAACTTGTCTATTATTCTGCATGAACAAATTAATAGCTGGGATGAAAAGGAACAAGTACTCTTGGAAACAACAGTCTGTGCAAGGTAAAATGTCTCCCTGAAATTGTTCTAAAAGCCTCCTCCGTATTTGAATAATGTCCGTTTACTGCCTTGTGAGTACTACAGGTATGTCTTACCTCCTCAGTATCTACAGAGTCATCTTTTCTCTTCACAGGATGTCCAGCTCCAGGACGGAAAGCCTCCATCGGAATATTGATGTTGGCCTACAAATGAAAAAAAGCAACATCAGTAACCAGGCTAAGAGGAAAACTGCTGTTCTGAGATGGATACTATGGAACTGTCCTCTTGGAATGTTTGAACTTTATAACTACAAAAAAGGAAAGTTATGAATTTATAAGTTTAAACACAAAAGTCATTCTGCATTATTCCTAATATATGAAAAACCTAAAATAAGCATCCACAGTAGGATGTAGGCAGGGTCTTTGTCTGGTTACTAAATAAATAAGAAGTGTACGGTACCACATGGTGATGCGTTTCAGCTGATATTTTATTTTTGTTGAATAGCTTTGGACAGCACAGTGGTACAGTGGTTAAGCAATGCAGCCTCACAGCTACAGAGCTCATTTTTGATTGGTGTGATGTCTTTCTAGTGATGGCACCTGCTCCTTCTGTCCATATGGGCTTTCTCTGGGTAGTTTGATTTCATCCCCGTTTCCATAGACGCATATGTTAGTTTTATTTGAATGCACATCCCATCCAGGCTTTGTTCTTGCCTGTCCCTCATGATGCCAACATTGGCAGCTGCTTCTTGTCTCTAATGGAAAAAGTGGAATTTCCAGAGATGACAATGGAAGCAATAGAAGTAGCAGTGGCATCCAAAGAATGTGAATAAGGGCTATCAAGATGGTTGAATCCATTCATTCATTTTTTCTAATAGAGGGTCAAGTGGTTCAAGTTACTAGGTGTTGGTGAATGTGAGCATGTGCTTCTTCTTCTCTACCTCTTCATCTTTTCCCATTTCTATTTGGGATCAGAGTGCTTGATCATTCTTCTTCAAACAGCTTGGTTCTGCACCTCCTCGCCCTTTTCTTCAGATTTTCTTTTGCTTTATCCATCCACCTCCACTTTTGTCTCCCTCGCTTTCTCTTTCTCTATACTTCCATTCCCATCACTCTTTTGCCCACACATGCATTGTTTTTCTTATCACATGTCCATACCACTTCATCTTACTTTCCTAGATATTCCTCACAGTTCTTTTGTATCTCTGATTGTCTCATTCCTTATTCTGTCCATTTTTGTAACTCCAAACATCTTTCTCCACATTTTCATGTACTGGAGTTTAAGATGTGATGGTTTGACACTTGACATAGGATTGGTTCCCACCTGGTACTCAATGCACATAGAATTTGCTCTGGCACCCCAAGACATTACAATTAGAAAAACTAGAATGGATGGATGAGCACGCCAACAGTGGCCAGAGCTTCTTCTGGCAAAAATGAGTACAATGAATGAAGGAATGTTAGTCCTTTACATGGCACAGTCACTGAAACTCTCTGAGATAAAGTCATTTAGAGTTGTCAGTATAGCTAGCCTACTGTATTTAAATACAGAAAGAGCATGCGAACTCTATGCCGAAGGCACCACAGCAAGACTCAAGTCAGTGTTGAGGTGACAGCATTACCCTTTTTTAAATGCAGTGTATGTATATGCTTAATGGGACAACATGATGTCAGAAAGAGAAAATAACAACAGTAGAGTATTGCAGAGACAGGGAGGATGGCATTGCATAACAGACATGGGGGGAGATTAGGCTAGTATTAATGCCAAGCTAAAGGGGTAGTGGAAGAGAAAAAAGAAGATTTGTGTTTACACAGAATAAAGGGTCTGTTCATTCATCTGTCAATATCTGTAGCCAAATTTTGAATTATGGGGTTAAGGGAAACCAGAGGCTTTGATGGTACCTATTCAGTATATTAAAAGTATATAAAAGGCTAATATAAAAAATTAAAAAAATATCAAGATTTAGAAATGTTCGTATTTATAAACAAGAATTTTGATCTACTGATAGACTGATAGCTGGATATTTACAAATGGGAACATCGTGTTTAAAAGCTACTGACTTGGTAGAACATTTATAAGTTCTTTCAGGGTAGGCGCCAGAGCAAATTTAGCAGGGGGGCATTGGATTTCACAGGCGGACTAATGTGTGATTACAATATAAATAAAACCACTGGTATTTTTGATTCACAACAAATATGCCAGTGAGAGAATATGTAACAGACGGGAGCAGTGGTCCTCAAGTTCAGTCCAGTAGACTGCAGATTGTCATCCCAACCAACTTACTTTTTTAATTGGACTCCTACATTAATTAATCAAGCTGTTACTTCTCACTTTGCATTATGTTTGTATCAATCCAGAAATAACTAATTGGATATGCTAAATGTTTACTGAAAGAAGCAGGAATTTATGTACTGGAATTCATTTTTAGCTTTTAAATATTTTATTCTTATTAGTTTTCAGGTGATTTATGTCACTATTTATTAATAGGCACACAAGTGGAAATGCCAAAAAAGCTGCCCTTTGGCATTCAGGGTTGTTTGCCGTGCTTGCCATTAATTATCAGTAAATTAGTTAAGCATGTAAGATGCGCCAAAAGAACAAATATTTTTTAGTTTCTTAGAAGTGTAAATTTAACACTAATACACTTTTCTGAATGCAAAATAAGACAAACAATAAATAAAAAGACCATCTAATTAAACACAGAAATCAATTCAAGGTAAAATTGGTTTGCTGATTGTGAAACTGATTGGAACAAAAACCTGCAGCCTCACAGACTGAACTAGTAAACCACTGGACTTGAGCAAATAAACTTCATCGTACACAACTCTCTGCTACAGGCGCACAGTGTCTCTCAACAAGCTCAAAACCCAACAGGCGTCATATTTATGAAGGAGGTGTAGGACGGCACCTGTAAGTGCAAAGGCTCACACATATAGGAAACCCTACAGACATCACTGAATGTCATTTGGTGCAATGAAAGATAAATGTAGACTTAAAATTCAAGAACATTTTAATAGCTTAGCCTACCACTGCATGCAGCTAGCAATTATGCCCATAATAATGTTAATACACTGTTGGCTTCATGTTTAACTGGCAAAAACAATTCACCATAGATAAAGTATAACTGCACCAAGACTACTGGGTAATAGTGTTGCATTAAAACACACATACAAAGTTAAAGTACTGAACTTACCATTAGAAAAGTTGGATTGAACTCAATGAGTCTGAAAACTGAACCTCTCCAAAAGTTATGTCAATCTCAGAATTGTGATAAATGTGCTCAACAATGTTTAAGCGTTTCATGTAAGGTGAATCACCCTTGGTAATAATTTCTCTGCTATGTACTGTATACACTGCAATACGCATACAAATTCAATTTAATTTATGATACACAGTGCTTATAAAATCTGTTCACCGAGTTCACATTTTGTTGTTGTACAACATCACAGTTGGTTTAATTTGACTTTTTGACATTGATCAACAGAAAAAAAACACTTTAATGTAAAAGTGAAAACAAATCTCTGCAAAGTTGTCTAAATTAACTACAAATATAAAACATAAAATAACTGATCAAATAAGTATTACCCCCCTTTCAAGTCAGTATTTAGCAGATGCACCTTAGGCATGGGTCTCTATCTGCTTTTTACATCTGGACACTGCCATTTTTCCACACTCATCTTTACAAAACTTCTCAAGCTCTATGAGGTTGCTTGAGGATGGTGAGTGAACACCCTTCTTCAAACCCAGCCACAAATTCTTAATTGGATTGACATCTGGATTCTGACACAGCCACTCCAGCACATTGACATTGTTTTTTTTATGCCATTACTGTGTAGCTTTGGCTTTATGCTTATGGTCATTGTCTTGCTGGAAAACAAATCTCCCATGGTGCAGGTTTCTTGTGGACTGTATCATGTTTTCCTGTAGGATATCCATCAGTTTTGCTGCATACATGTTATCCTCTACCTTCACAAGCCTTCTATGGCCTGCTGAAAAGAAGTATTTCCACAACATGATGCTGCTCCCACCACCACCAAGGGGATAATCGGCACTGTAGCATGGCGTTTAGCCTAATGGCCAATAAGCTCAGTTTTGGTCTCATTAGAAAATAGTACCTTCTTCCTGCTCAAGATAGTATAATTCAGGGATAGAAGGAGACTGCCTCACAAGGGGCAGTTGCTCTCCCAGAAGAATGGGTGGCAGCATTTCTATGGTGGACGTCTCACATGTACACTCATGGGAGTTGGACTCCCAATATGCAGCCGTGCTAGGAACTGCAGGTAGGAGGATTCTGTGTATTAAAATGGCTGCAACTGACCTGGAAGTTCTTCCTAGGTGCAATATTGTGGCACTGAAAGTACTTCCGGGTAAGACATGAAGGAAGCCAGTCCACTTCACCAGGGGGAGTTAGAGTCAGAAGAGAAAGAGTAAAACGTTCATTTTGGAATTGGTGGAAGAGATAGAATTGAACTGAAAGAAAGAAGCCTATTGTAAAGGTATTTTCATTAATAAAAAAGGTACTTGAACCCACTTACATGTCCTTGTAATTGTGGTTGAGGTTTAGGGGTATAAGATGTCCCCCAGTGGCCATAATGTATAAAAATGTTTTTAAGAATTTGTGTTATGGGTCAAATATGTCTGTATGGGGGATGAAGCTGGCCCCACAGACCCCTCTTTTGAGCCAACCATGGGTCTCTTAAGTTAAATACACCTTGTAAAAGTCTTGAGTGTCATATAATTAGGCAAACATTCTGTGTTACTTCTTAAATGAATAAGGTGACATATAGGAGATATACAGTATGAAGAGAAAAATGAAATAGAAATGTTCATCTTAGATGTATCATAAAAGTCCATAAAGGGAATTGCATGGGTTTTTCAACTTTTTCTGCTACCACAACTTTCAGGCCAATATAATATCAACAATTAGCTTAACATACTGTACTTCTGGGGATGAAAGGGGAAAGCCCACACTGACATGGGGAGAATGTGCAGGCTTGACACAGAGAGAGAGACCTGGCCGACAGCTCAATTCAGATCCCTGAAGCTGTGAGGCAGCAGCATTCGGTATGCCACCCTGAAATCGACTCATTCTAATTATTTTACGGTTACGGTATATCGAAGCGATTACACTTCAGGCACATTTCATCTGCCTGAAGTGCCTTTTGTGTTTATCTGACAAGTCAGTAATCATTTATCCCTCTGTCCATCCATTTACAGAGCGTAGTTAATCCTATTTCAGGGTCTTGGGGGAACTGAAGCCCATGCTGGTATTATGAGTTCAAATACACTGAGTTTTAAAAGGGAGCACTCTTTTCATGCTTTGCTTTTTCAGTGAAAGCTATTTGCATGGCTCTAATGCTAAATATGCAAATCTGACTTCAGCCGGAGACCTTTTCAATTTCCTCAGCCACATTCCGAATACTAAGCAGGAACTTTATAACATAAACATCTGAGGATGAGTCAGCACTACCCGGCTGAAAGGGAAAACGAGGCAGCCTTCTTAAATGAACACAGAGTACATACACTATTAGGCACGTGGAGAGAACATTAGCTGCGTTTGATAACAGCTCGGCCCACCGACTGGGGTGGGAAGAGGGCTTAGGTAAGGCACAAAAGCCTGCAGGGCATGTTTTACACAGCTGCTGCTCACAGAGCTCTGCTGCTAATGTGCAGTTAATTTGGTTAATCTTTAAAATGAAATTACATTTGACCAAAATGTGT
This sequence comes from Erpetoichthys calabaricus, assembly GCF_900747795.2. Lineage (NCBI taxonomy): Eukaryota > Metazoa > Chordata > Cladistia > Polypteriformes > Polypteridae > Erpetoichthys > Erpetoichthys calabaricus. The sequence continues at coordinate 50,862,283 of NC_041397.2, read as the reverse complement.
TCAAAGACAATCAAGTTAAAACATGAGAAACTGAATTATAACTTAGATAAACAAAGCAAAACAACATACATATAGTTATTTGTCTTTGTGGGTCATTTTGCTTGACTTCTTACTACATCCATAATGGCTAACACGGAGCAACACCCTAGTTCTCCATACAACAGCCTAACACCAAGTTTATGTTTTATTAACTGGATTGAATATTGGTGGCACAGACACACTGTAGTTAATGCTACCGCCTCACAGCTCTGAGAACTTTGAACTCTTTCCATGTGTCCACCTGAGCTTTTTCCTGGTTTGCCTGAGACATGCATGCCTGATTAACTGTATGATATAAAAATCTCAAATTTGTTTAATCCAAATCAGGGTTGCAGGAGGCCAAATCCTAATCAGCAGTCAGCCCTGTTTCTTGCTGTAAGTGAGCCAAGCGAATACTTAGGACTAGTGGGGTTCCACGGCCCATACCTAGACATTTGTGTTTCTGGACTTCATCCATATAATCGGCAAGCTGCTTAGGGCCCTAAATGTCTGGAAACAGCCCTGCCAGCAGCACTGGGTACAAGGCAGGAGACAGCCCTGGATTTGGCACTAGTCCATCACAGGGTCCTCTCAAACAAACACACACCCACATTTCATACTAAGGCCACACTCACAATGCAGGATTTTAATTTACAAATGTTACTTTTCAACAAAAACAATCTACAGTGGTGTGAAAAACTATTTGCCCCCGTCCTGATTTCTTATTCTTTTGCATGTTTGTCACACAAAATGTTTCTGATCATCAAACACATTTAACCATTAGTCAAATATAACACAAGTAAACACAAAATGCAGTTTGTTAATGGTGGTTTTTATTATTTAGGGAGAAAAAAAATCCAAACCTACATGGCCCTGTGTGAAAAAGTAATTGCCCCCCTGAACCTAATAACTGGTTGGGCCACCCTTAGCAGCAATAACTGCAATCAAGCGTTTGCGATAACTTGCAATGAGTCTTTTACAGCGCTCTGGAGGAATTTTGGCCCACTCATCTTTGCAAAATTGTTGTAATTCAGCTTTATTTGAGGGTTTTCTAGCATGAACCGCCTTTTTAAGGTCATGCCATAGCATCTCAATTGGATTCAGGTCAGGACTTTGACTAGGCCACTCCAAAGTCTTCATTTTGTTTTTCTTCAGCCATTCAGAGATGGATTTGCTGGTGTGTTTTGGGTCATTGTCCTGTTGCAGCACCCAAGATCGCTTCAGCTTGAGTTGACGAACAGATGGCCGGACATTCTCCATCAGGATTTTTTGGTAGACAGTAGAATTCATGGTTCCATCTATCACAGCAAGCCTTCCAGGTCCTGAAGCAGCAAAACAACCCCAGACCATCACACTACCACCACCATATTTTACTGTTGGTATGATGTTCTTTTTCTGAAATGCTGTGTTCCTTTTACGCCAGATGTAACGGGACATTTGCCTTCCAAAAAGTTCAACTTTTGACTCATCAGTCCACAAGGTATTTTCCCAAAAGTCTTGGCAATCATTGAGATGTTTCTTAGCAAAATTGAGACGAGCCCTAATGTTCTTTTTGCTTAACAGTGGTTTGCGTCTTGGAAATCTGCCATGCAGGCCGTTTTTGCCCAGTGTCTTTCTTATGGTGGAGTCGTGAACACTGACCTTAATTGAGGCAAGTGAGTCCTGCAGTTCTTTAGACGTTGTCCTGGGGTCTTTTGTGACCTCTCGGATGAGTCGTCTCTGCGCTCTTGGGGTAATTTTGGTCGGCTGGCCACTCCTGGGAAGGTTCACCACTGTTCCATGTTTTTGCCATTTGTGGATAATGGCTCTCACTGTGGTTCGCTGGAGTCCCAAAGCTTTAGAAATGGCTTTATAACCTTTAGCAGACTGATAGATCTCAATTACTTCTGTTCTCATTTGTTCCTGAATTTCTTTGGATCTTGGCATGATGTCTAGCTTTTGAGGTGCTTTTGGTCTACTTCTCTGTGTCAGGCAGCTCCTATTTAAGTGATTTCTTGATTGAAACAGGTGTGGCAGTAATCAGGCCTGGGGGTGGCTACGGAAATTGAACTCAGGTGTGATACACCACAGTTAGGTTATTTTTTAACAAGGGGGCAATTACTTTTTCACACAGGGCCATGTAGGTTTGGATTTTTTTTCTCCCTAAATAATAAAAACCATCATTTAAAAACTGCATTTTGTATTTACTTGTGTTATATTTGACTAATGGTTAAATGTGTTTGATGATCAGAAACATTTTGTGTGACAAACATGCAAAAGAATAAGAAATCAGGAAGGGGGCAAATAGTTTTTCACACCACTGTACGTCCACAATATCATTTTCACATTGTTTACAAAAGTGTATTCGTCCATATTTAAATGATTATAAATGCCTATGACATAAATGGCTACACTGGGCATGCTTGCAGCATAGATGCCTTTAACCGGGCATACAATGTGTCATTTTGGCACACTTTTAAGCCCAATTTGTAGTGATCAACTGATTTTCTGATTCAGAATGAATTTCAGTTTTTTTGACAATTGCTTCATGTGCTGAATGAGAGGGGTTGTGATGCCCTATTCCACCTTAACGATTGGGCTGCAGCAGAAGAAATTTAATTCAGCTGTCTTGTAGTGTTAGCAGTCTCAAGAGCTGATTTTCTGATGTCGCCTTCAAATTTCCTGAAATTCATTGCGCAGTGACCACAGTGAGTCGAACGTACTTGAGCAGTTTAAACATATTTGTAATCTAGCATGCAGAATGAGTAGTTGTGTTTGCACACAAAATTCAATTTAGATTCACAAAGGTAAGCAACACAACAAGCACCATGGAAATCAACTTATCTATGTCAGAATATGTTTTTCTTCCATGAATGGTGACCAGTCAGAGAATAATCCATTGTATAAAGCAAGGTCCAATCAGGTAAAAGCATCGTACTAAGAATGAACCAACAAGTGCATGATGGAGTCTGCTTTTTTCAAAAATCCTTGCTTTTACCCGCCAAAAACTGAAACACTATGCTGACGTTTTTAAATGTATCTGGCTCTGAACAGTATTTTCAGAAACATTTGTTTTCAGTGGTAAAAAAAATGCTGGTGTAGTGTGGATGAGAGGCGAAAAACAAAGACGAATGTCTGCATCTTTAAACCAAAACAAAGTAGTTTGTGCTGGACCTGAGTGGTGCACCTAAATTGGCCAATTAGGAATGAGTATCCTCTGACTCGTTGTGCTGTTTGCATATTACTCCAAACTTTGCAAGCATATTCATTAAATGTTTTTTCAAAGCCCAAACACATGTTGTTCTGAGGACGGGTGCTTAAAAATCTGGCTTGGTGTGCGAAAGTGTAGGTGTGTGTGAATTCCCAGCATTCCTTTCAGAGACGATTTCTGTCTTATGTCCAATCCAGATCATTGTTGGGAAAGTTATAGTATATTACACAAGTGGATATATTTAACAGTTTATTATTATTTATTATTTAAATCTACAGTTGATTTCCCTTTATCTCCATATTTTACTATATGTCAAATATTGACCTGAAATTTCATATGAATAGCACTGCTTTAAAATGTAGTGAAAAATTCAGGATTCTTATACCTGTGTTGGCTCTGTGCATTGCAAACCACAAAAGATCATATTAGTAATTTTAAATTTATTTGTGCAAATGTTAACAAAAATAATAAATATCTTTTCCAGCATATTAGTAAAATACATATTTTAGTCTTTACCTTTACATAATACATTATATGAATTGGTGATTTTTATTTCCCTATAACTGAAGAAAAAGGTTTTGCTAATGCTCCAATGTTGCACTTTATGAAAAATGCACAAGATTTTCAAATAAGAAAAAGAGGATATCATGGTAGTTTCTTAAATTAGTAAACTATATTAGGATTTATTTTTCTATGATGTATATTTCACAAAATACAGTATACAAAATGATTTTAATACTTTTAACTTGAAACATAAGAGTTTTTACCAATGATACTTATTGGTAAGGGATTTCTGCTAATTAAAGTGCCACTTAATCTCTACTCATAAAAAATTAAACTGCTTGGAGTACAGCAAGGTTTATTCTAGTGAGCGCTCATCGCCATGCATTTGTCAGCAGACTTTGTAAGGACATTCTGTACCAATGTTGTAACAAAAATTAAATATATAAATATGTTGTGTTTTTAAGTTGTTTTATTCTTCTGAGATTTTATGTTCTTGATGTTAAGCAAATTCTTTCATTAATAAATTACTAATTATTGCCTTGTACAATAACAAAATGTAATGTTTTGTCATAATAAATTAGATTGAACATTTTATGACAGTTCTTAATTGTAATTTATAAACAAATATGCATTGATTATTTGATCTCATTTAAAGTATCTATTTAGTAAAGAAGTACACTAACTCCCATATCAGCCTGCACAACATTTCCAGTTTTCACTTGAAGTCTTCATTTACATAATCCTAGCAAACTGTGAACAGTCACAACACATGTCTGTGACCACCAGTCATACAGTGTGACAGCTCCAGTGACAATTTTGTAATAACTGTGGAGCCAGACAACTCCAATGAATGTTCAGCTGGAAGTACAATACATAAAACATCCAAAAACAAGGGAGAGCCTAATCAGAGCTGCAAGATGAAGAACAGAGAAGAGCAATGGTGGCCTCAAGAAACTCCAAAATGGGAACATTCAGCACAAACGTTTATTCAATGCCTCATTTTTGTCCCACCATGACAAAGTAAAGAAAGAAAAAAGATCTTCCACATTGTTTGGCTGCCAAAATGTGTAAACCTCACCATACTTTGGCAGGACAACAGGAAATTTCAAACTGTGCTAGAAGTCATGAGGGAGTCATGTAATTGTGTAATCTATCATCCCCTGCAATTCCTAGTTGTGTAATCTGATATCCACAGGGCAACGATATCCATCAGCAGCACTTGTAAAGTGTGACATGCTCTCAAGCTTGAAGTCATGTAGTGTGATGCCGGCCTAAGACACATAATGAAGACACCCTTAGAAATTCTTCATTTTGCAGGTTATGTGAGTTAAACTTGTTCAGGTTTGAACAGAAAAGGCTGCATGGAGAACCAAACAATCACTTCAAAAGGATTCAAAGTCATTGATAAATATGATCAAGCAGAATTCTTTAAGTTAAATAGTGAATCACATATAGTACTTGAGAACACAGATGGAAATTAAGGAGCCTAACAAAAAACTATGTGAATGAAATTTTAGAACACCTTAGCTAGGAACTAACCAAATGAGCCTGATGGACTGAATTGTCTTCTCTTTCTTTGTCTGATTTTCTGTTTCTAATGTTTTGTTTCAGTTTTTATTTCTTTTTTTAGTTCCTCTAACTTTACTGGTATTAGAAAAGTGTGCCAAGCTGTACATATCTCCTTTCATGCAGTTTTCTTTTAGGCCAATAGAACTGCTGCTCCCTCATATTTGATCAACAGCATCTATAATGGAAATACTACAAAATCTAAGGTTAAGGCAAAATTAACTTAAAGATCAAAGAAATACAAATGCATTTATTCTAAGTGATTTGAACTATAAAGGTAAATTGCAAATGCTCTATAAAAGAAAATAAAAATATTTCGATATGCAAATAAAGGAAATGCCTTTTCTGTGAAACAGTACTCGGAGACCTAGTAGCTGATGGCCTTCATATCAACACCATTTCCAACACTATTTGTGACTTACTTTACTTAGATACCCAGAAAATTTTTAATACAGCTTCATGCACCCAGAACTAATTTTACTTTGTGTTTTTCATCAGGTGATGTGTTTTTTGTTATCTTTTTTACTGTATCCTTATTGTTTTGTACAGTTTTCTTTTTTTTTGCACAGTGGACATGGAGAGCAACTGTAGCAGCTGGTGCTTCGGGACTGGCATCTCAGCAACAATGGATGGGTATCCCTTACCCCACTGGGAAGCCAGCATATCAAATGGACAACCTGGATGGTTAAACAACCTAACTGGGATGGTTAGCAGTGTCTTTCCTGGTCAGCAGGCTAGAAATGTGAGAAAGTGGGAGACTGCCTCCTATGCATGGATTGCCAGCCCATGCTGAGTGGCAGCACCCCTTTTGGAAAGCTCCTCTATGGACACCCACAGGGAAGCCTGGGAGTTGTGGTCCCATAGGGCTCCCCTTTTGGGGTCTGTGGGTGCTGCCAGGAAAGCTATTGAGTAAAAGAAGCCTGTTTAAGGTATTCTGGTAAATGAAAGGAATTGAATTGAACCAGCGATTGTGTGTAGTCTAATTATGTCTGGTGTTTGGGTCTCAGTGACACACACCACAGGCCACAGGATATTTCAGACTAAAACATTCCCAAGCCACCATTCTAGACCAAAACAGGAAAAACAGTATCTATCTATCTATCTATCTATCTATCTATCTATCTATCTATCTATCTATCTATCTATCTATCTATCTATCTATCTATCTATCTATCTATCTATCTATCTATCTATCTATCTATCTATTTCAGATGTTAGCTTAAATGTGTCAGGGAATCTGACACTTGTCATCTACTGTATATTTTTCCTCCTCCTTCTTCTTCTCTTTGCAAATATGAGTACTCTATTCCATACTATGTTTCTTTTGGCATCTGTAGGATAGTGACCATAAAATAAACCATAAAGAGTGATTACTTCTGGAAGAATTAACTTATGAATCTACATTACTGGTTACTAACCAGTGGTTAGTTGGCATATGATAACAGCCTATTTCTCTATATGATTTGGGACAAAAAAAGAGAAATGGTTGAAACAAATTGATATGACAGGCTTGGCAGAATCTCTTTCAGAGAGTTTCAACTACTACAAGAACAAAATGAAAAAATGTTTGAGAAGCAAAGCTAGGGTCTGATAAACTAGAAGTACTAATCAAGAATTAAGAGGCAGCAAGTATGAGTAACAAATGTGCTCCTTTAAAGAGTAAAAAATTAGAAACAGGAAAGTTACTGTATGTGCAAACAGCTCGGTGCCAGGTTGTCAGAGAATGGCTGCAGCTTAGCCAACTTTGCTTTTTCCCATGCCTCCCAATGAATTCACTTCAATGGGAGATGTTTTATTTTTAAACCTAAGGGAAGTTGCACCCTCTGGTGACTCATTATATCCTAGGTCAAGTGTCAGGAATCTTCCTTCCCTGGTCTGGAATGATCTATTATTGTGGCCTGTTCTGGCTTACAATGTGTCAATACACAAATCACCTCCTGGTGTTCCAAATTCATCCCTGAGACATATGACTGTAGAATTATTAATAAAAAGGATGTATGTCAGTATTGTGAGAAATGATTCTGCTGGTATAGGTTCCAGCCCTCCTTGTCTCTGAATTGGACCTAGGCTGATTTGAATATGGATAGATGGATGGATAGATGGATGGATGGATGGATGGATGGATGGATGGATGGATGGATGGATGGAATCAATAGAACATTTTTAAAACTTTTTTGTTTTTTATTGCTGCTTTAATTTATTGGGCTCGCCCAATGAAAATTCAAAAATGGGGCACAAGTAAATGGGGCACAAGTAAAATCAAGAGAAAATGAATAAATAAAGCAGGCAAAGGACAAAACCTTTTAAATAGAATTACTCTGATTAGCGTTCCAGTACATCATCCATATTTTTTTATAACCACAGTGAAGTGTCTATTTAAAACATCTGAGATTACCACAAGACATTAAAAAACCATCACATTTCAAAAAAATCGTGCTTGGTTGTATTAAAATGTGATGCCACTAAACAAAGTGTCAGAATCTCCACAGAGACCCTCATAAAGCACTGTCTCCATGCCCATAAAAAAACTCACGCTTCCAAAAGGTATGAGAACATAGACCTTCAATAAGAGCCCCATAGCAAACGAGACAGAGCACCTTCTGCCTCTCCTTCAGAACTATTTGCCACATTCAATGGTGTAGTCTCAGGAAAGCATCAACAAATTTACAGCTGTAATGCATATTATATCAAATACATATATAACTTTAAAATTAGGTTAAGCATACAGTAAAACTATCCATCCATCTTCCAAATCTGCTTTACCCTGAGTAGAGACATGAAGACAGTATAACTAAGCATATTCAGCTTGTTTAAAATAAGGGTCATGACAACAGAAATCCCTTAAACATAAACCCATAAATATAAAATATTATAATTAAGGAGGAGAGAAGCACTTCTCAAGAAAATAAAGGTTTGGGGGATCCACAGTCAGTTATAAAAGACAAAGTCAGATAGTGGTGACCTAGGCCAAATGTCCGCCCACCTGGGCATTTGACAATATTATGTAAGCTCATGCTGGGCAGTCAAATAAGAAGATTAACTCCTTTCATCTCTTAATTCAAAGGATCCCAGTATCCCTAGTGTTTTTTCCCATGGACAGAGGTAACAGCTTGGAAATACAACCATAGTACCAACTGCCATAGCAGTATACTAACAAGATATTCAATAAACTTAAAAAGCAAAACTCCGTAGGATAATGCAAGTTGTAGTCCAAGTCACGGTTAACTAATTTTATTTAATCCTTGATTTAGCATTTACAGAGATACACGTTTCTGAAGTGTTTCCATGTGTATTTTTTTTTGTGTGTTGACATGCATTTTATAGAGCATTAATTCCACATGTGTCTTTCTGTCAATTTGTACTTAGAGGAATACTTCATTCAAAAATATGTTCTTAAATGTTACCTCATGTAGCTTGTAGTGATGGCTGAGAAAAACTTTTCATGTAGAACAGAGATAACAAAGTTTGTGATGGTGACTAACACTGAACAATAGCAAACAATATAAGAAACATCCATTGAGAACATCTCATATTAATCATATCACATAATCTACATGTCAACTCATCCAGTCATATGCTCACAATGTCCCAAAATAATATATTTTTGCTTAAACATTGTCATATAAGCCATTTCCAAAAAAAACCTCTCCTGATTGAAAATGTAACATAGTCAAATGTGACTGAGTATTTGAAGTGAAGACCAATTTCTTGAAAGCAAAGAGAAAAAAGATGAACATGAAGATTATTTTCCAAATTTTCTCTTGCATAGTCTTTAGCAGATTTAGGCCTACAATTAGGCTGACCAGATTTATGTGTTTCCAGAATGGGGCACAACTCATAAATCCATTGAGTACAGCAGACATAAAATTGTATCAAACTCCTCTTGGAGTAAAAATATGTGTGTTAAATTATACTACCTCTTGGAGCTTCATGCGCGTTTGTTAAATGACCGGCCAATTAAAAATGTAACATTTTCTTAAATTTCAGGATGCAATGCATAAAAACAGGATGCCTGGTTAACCTAACTACCATAACTTGCCTTTACACAGTGGAACTACAGCTAATTGAATGTACATTTTTCATAATTTTAACATTTTGATCGAAAGACTTAAGCTGCAATGCTGTCTACATATGAATGTCTTTGAAAAAAAAAAAACAAAATAATAAATTAAATTAAATGACTCCAGACTAGTGGTTTTAATTTAGAACTTTGACAAAACCTAGAGAAGGAAAATGTTGAACCACAATCATTATATCATTGTAATTACTAAGTGTGTCTCTTTAGAAGGTAATTTGTGGAATTTTCTTTCCTTGTTAGTATGTTTTAGCCAATTTGTTTTGTCCTGAGAAGGTGGTGTGGGTATAAATAACTCTCTTTGGTAGAACACAACTTTTTCAAATAATAATACAGCAAGAACAGCTCATCTAAGCAAACAGTAATGACAGTCCATCAGTAGTTTAAAAAAATGAGTTGTTGATAATTCAAAACATTAAAAGTCTCTTCAAGCGCAGCTTCAAAACCCATCAGCTGCTATGATGAAACCATCCCTCATGAGAACCACCACAGTAAAGGCAAACCAAAATTGAACTCTGCTTCAGAGGATACGTTTATTAGAGTTACCAATTAACTGTGGTTCAGATTACAGTTAAAATAAATGCTTCATGTCAGCATCATCTGTTCCATGGAGACTGTGTGAACCTGGCCTTCATGGTAGAACTGCCACAAGGAAACCACTGCTGAAGTAGACAAATAAAAAGAAAAGACTTGCTGGGCAAAGGAACACAAAGAGCAAACATCACACTAGTGGAAATTTGAGTTTTTTTCTGATGAATCCAAGTTTGAGTTTTTTGCTTCTGTCTGGAATGTCTTTGTGAGACTCTGAAAAAAGCAAACTGTGGTGTCTGCATGTGTGTACCTACAGTGAAGCATGGGGGAGAAGGTGTGATGTTGGGGTGCTTTGTTGGTGACAGTGTGAGAATCGATGGCACATACAGTAACTAGCACAGCATTCTGCAACAACACATCATTTCACCCCATCTAATTTAGTTGGGCCAGCATTTGTTTTTCAAGAGGGCAATGACCCAAAACACACATCCAGGCCATGCAAGGCATAAAAAGGAGAGTGATTGAATGCTGCAGTAAGTGTCCTGGCCACCACTGTCACCTGGCCTGAACCCAGCAGAGGTAGTTTGGGGTGAGATGGAATGGAGAGTGAAGAAAAGGCAGCCAACATTCGCTCAGCAGATGTGTGGATGTCTTCAAGACTGTTGAAAAAAGCATCCTGGTGGCTCCCCAATGAAGATGACTGAGAGTGTGCAAAGCTGTCATTGGGGTAGCATTTATGATAGTTTAGATTTGTTGAACACTTTATTTGGTAACTGCATAATTCCATGTAGTACGACAAAGGAAGGAATGTTATAACTTAATAAAGAGAGAATAATTACCACAGTATATTTTTTTAAATATTCAATTCCAGAGACGATCACATGTTGTTAGCAATTAATTTTGGAATTAGGCTTAATTAAAATAGGGCAGTCAAAAGTCATTTACAGACCTCAAGATAAATAATGTTTGTATGTAAAATGCACACAAAAAGCTGGATGTCAGGATTTCAGTAATGGACATTCTGATTTGTTTTGTTTTTAATTTACTGTCATTTGTCCTGTTGTTAATTATCAGAAACTTGTTTAAGAATCTCCTGATTATTTTTTAATTATTGTTGTTATAATTTTTTTGTTCACAGGATGCATCATGACACCTACAGTTGTATAATGGTAGCTCGCACGTACGCATGTCTGCACTTTAAGTTAACAAATGTATGACTTGTGACAGCATTGAGTTAAAGCAACTCAGGGAAAAAAACAACAAGTAATTGGTTTTGTTTGGTGGCAACTCACTTTGCCTTTTGATAAAAATTCTGATCAACATTTTGGCTGTAGTCTGATTGGAAAAGAAAAATAATGGAATGACTGGTTTAGTTACAACTTGCTTCATGATTTTTGACCAGGAAGAATTTGGAAGAAGAATTTGGTTTAGGTGAAAGAATCTTGTGATTTTCATACAACAGACTCCTGTCTGCTGAATAAAAACAACTGAGCTTTATCTGTGCCACTCAAACCCTTTAAAAGAGCACATAACTATAACTACTTTTACTTCCATCTGGAGTCAGAATTGTTACTGTATTTTTACTTTTAAACATTTCCAACCTTTTCAGAGAATTTTGGACAAACACAAGTGTTGCTACTTCAGATGTAGCCCACGTGTAGCCCATTTACTCACATAAATAAGATAATGCCAGATTGTGGAGTACAACCTAAGGAAAATAAATGGTTTTCTGAATGTAAATGGCTATTGCTTTGTAAAACACTTTCATTGGCTGATATACAGTACACCCCCAAAATTCATGGGGGTTACTTTCCTAGAGCACCCGTGAATTGTGAAAAACCGTGGTTAAAAAATGCCTATTTTTATAGTTTAAACCCTAAATATGCCCCCAAAACACTTTAATTTAATTGCAAACTCAGCTTAATACATTACCCTAAAATAAACAATGTAAAGGTATACTGTACAGTACTGTACTGATATGTCACCCACAGGGCTAGAATGTAAAATACCGATGTTACCACTATATGTACTGTAATTCATGCAAGTGCGTTTTCATTGCCAGAAGCCTTAGAAGGTGCAGGGCATTTCGGCGGCATCTTGGGGCTTTAACCCTTAAACTGCCACATACTTGGGGGTTAATGCAACACTGATCATTTTACACACTGCTAATGAACTGTAAAAACTATTTTAAAAACTACTGGAACAATATGTACAAGGTGCAACTGACGCAATGGATGAAATTCAGTAAATCACCGAACCAACTGCGCTTGAACTGGCTGCACTCAAGCAAACAGAGGTAAGCGCTGATACTGGCTGGCTAGTCTAGTGCAGCGGCGCAATCCCAGGGACAGTGAGGCTGCAGGGTGTCACGCTTGGGTCACAGAATTGCACATAAACACAGGAGACTGTAGAGACAGGAACTTTATTCAAACACTTCAAACAAACGTTTCTCTTTCAGAAGTAAAACAAGCTCAGTATGCAGTTAGTTCTCGATTAAAGAATAGGCAGACATGATAGGGGAGCACAACGGGAGCAGGACCCGCAACAGGAGCAGAGGATGTCTGGGGGAGGAGAGAGAAACAAAGCAATCAGCCAAAAAGGACAGGTGCTGTTCAGGCTTTTAAGTATGCATAGCGTCGTGTGAGAAGCATATCACGCGACAGAGCAGCTGCAAGTAAGCCCAGCAAGTAAGGGAGCAATGTGAAAGTAGTCTATCAGCGTTTTTTAAGAGGGTTTTTTTGAGGAGTGTCCATTTTTTCTTGGGGTGTGTTCAGCCCCCTACTTACAAGGGGCTGGCAGTGGTCATGAGCTGGCTGCTCAACGAATGTACAGCACTGACTGATCAGCTCCTGCATGCTCGCAAATGGCACTGGAAAACAACCATAGCCAGTTGTGGCAGTTTAAGGGTTAAGCGGAACAAAACAGAAAACACAAGAACACTCAACTGGGGATGTATCACAGTCAATCAGCAGCAAGAAATAAATAACTCTGTAGCGGTCTGGTGCCATTAAGATTCACACTGTCGAGAAGACGGCGATTTATATATTTTTATGGTGGAGACTCCAGGGATGCACCCAGCTTTGGCCCGACCTGCACGCACTCACAAACAGAGACAAAAACAAAGCAAACCGGTTATCAAACAGAAAATAAAGAATGTAATGAAAACAAATGAAATAAATGAAAACAACGATACCACCCCTGTTCCCCTATGGCGATTCATGAAAAACGGCAACGGATGAAATGTAATGATGAAAATAGATAGTCCAGAGATCCGCACATTGAATGGGAATGTAAAGATAGTCCTACCGCTAGTTCCTGAAATGGTGAAGACGGGTGGACAGGTTCAGGAGCGCTCCTATCTTTGCAGGATGGCCATGAATCCACTTACAGTCCTCATGTACACAGTCAGACAGCAGACAATCCAGACGCATGAAATGATCCAGGACAAAGTGAATAAGTACAGGTAACCCAGCAGAAGGCAGACAGACAGGAACTTCTAACACAAATTACAAAAACTTTTTTTTTGCTTTTGGTCACCGGCCCCCTTTTTAAAAGCCGCGTTGACATCCTTTGACCCCAACAGCCCCAGCACCCTCAGTAGAAGACCAATCAGAGCCACTGCAGGGACTGCTGGGAGTTGCAGTTTCACATTCTATTGGCTACTTTCACCATCCCAGCGTCTTCCTCTACAGTACAGTATTGCCACGAAAAAAGCCATAAAAATTGCTGTGGATATTTGCGATTTCTGCTAACAATTATTTAGATAGGTTCTAAGGAAAAATCTGTGAATGACTGAGGCCGCAAACTCTGAACTGCGACTTCGCGGGGGTCTACTGTATTATAATGGCCCTTCTGATCCCTGAGACATCCTTTGATGTCTTCTTGACATGACACTTGCATCTAGGGCAGGTGACCATTACTTCCAAAAAGGAAAACATTCACCTGTTTCTTTGCTCTAGTTCTGACTAGGCTTTTAAAGAAACCCATTTGCAGTAGTAAACTGGCGAACCCTAGAAATAATTAAATAATTTCTATATCTATTATTCCTTTTCAGTTCTTAGGAACCATATTTAAATTTAGTTGCTCTTAAGAAGTATAGTCTGATTTCCATTAGAAACAAAGGTCAGCTCCAATTATAAAACACAGAACATTTATTAAAAATTTCAATGACAACAGTCAAAGCACAACACGAGGTTTAGATTACGCTGTATTCTAACACCCTCCAACACAGATAAAACACAATCGTAAATTCTTTTAACTTCAGTGGCCAATACATTCTATTGCAGAGGTTTGAAAACTTAGATGGACTGTGAAGCACCATGCTTGGGCATTGTTACTTCTTCATCATCATCATAACACTAATTTGACAGCCATCTTCACGGTAGCCAGGTTGCTCCCAAATATTTTTCTTCCAGTCCTGGGAATCTACACCTATTTGTTTCATATTAGCGGATGCCTCCTCCAACCACATGTTCTTCTGCCTCCCTCTGAGCCTTATCCTGTCCCACTCCAGCTTGGTACGCCTCTTCAGTCAATCATCCTTTGCCATTCTCTCCACATGCCAAAGCTACCAGTTTCTCCTCAGCACAACACCTATCACCTCCGCACTTTCTTTCTCATTGGAATACACATTGCTATACCATGAGGAGTATTATGCTGACATGATGTAAAAGTAGCACAGATCCTGGGGTTGTTGCTCAAGTAAGAGTAGGAATTTAAACACCCAAAAAGTATGCTGTCCTGGCAATGGAGCAGTAAAATGTGTGCTAACATCTCCTCTCCACTTCCCAAGCCCATTCTCTGCTTCCTGTCACAGTCTGAGCACATCCAAGAAAACAGACTTGGAGCCAATAAAATGGTCTGAGTGTGAGCCAGCATGTTATGGGATGTTGTGCCAAATCCTGCAGAAAGCTGTCTCAACAGCTTGTTACTGCACTTCTTCTTGTTTGTAATTTACCAACATCAACTCCTAAATTGTGAACTATTTGAATTCATTTTTTCACCTGTCACTGCAAAGAACATAAACGTGTTCCTCGCGGTGCTATAGTAACATGAATATTTTTAGTCTCAAACATATTAAAAATTGGCTTAGGTTTTATTCCAAAAAATCTTCATAGGAAGCTTCTCACATACATAAAATGTCTCTTGTGATCCATTTTTATATTTTAACTTTTGTACTTTAGAGAGAAGAAATTTTAAGAATAAAAACAAAGCAAAGGTTCATAGACTAAGGAGGTATGAGAAATTTTTTAGAGGTAAGAAATCATACAGTTCAAACATCAAAGGATAATAAAACAATAAATTTTTCACTGATTTGACTAAAATCAATTGCCAATTACACTCACATATCATTGGGTTTTTATTTTTTTAAAATCATAACAACTCTTATTATCAAAGACAGATAATAAAATAAACTTGAAAATATTTGATATCTCTTGGCATTTGTGTACACTCAGCGGTGTCTCAAACTATCTTGGCCAACGTTTCCTTTCTCAATCACCTTCTCATAAAGCCTTTACTCAAGCTCTGTCATTTCGAGACATTTTTGCCTCCTGTCTGCTTTTTGACTATCACCAGTGTTAGATGAGCCCCCATTACCTGACGTGAAATCATCATTCGTATTATTGACAATGCTTCTTGTGCTTGAAAGCAACTGTCAGTGGGCTTCCTATGACTTTTCTTAGTATCCTTGTGTGTATCAGACTCTCTTGTCAAGCACTTCCTGTATAAATCATATTTGACTGAGCAACCCAAGTGAAACTAACCAATCAGATTGCTTGGAGGGAATGGACACACACACAGACAGTAGTATTTTATTAAATAAATAGATTGTGACATTTCAAAATACATTTGTGTATTTATTTATTTTATCCATCCATCCATTTTCCAACCCGCTGAATCCGAACACAGGGTCACGGGGGTCTGCTGGAGCCAATCCCAGCCAACACAGGGCACAAGGCAGGGAACCAATCCTGGGCAGGGTGCCAACCCACCGCAGGACACACACAAACACACCCACACACCTTTTGTTCAAAATTTTCCTCCATAAATAAAGATTCGGAACCTGAAATTATATCATCATTAGAAAATTAGAAGAATATTGACAAAAATAGTCCATTCAGCCCAACAAAGCTTGCCCATCTTATTCACCTATAGTCTCTGATTATTGAAGAAGCTTGAAGTCCTATCTACCACACTCCTTGGAAACTTGTTGGACGTGTTTATGGTTCATTAAAAAAATATATATCCATAGAAATATAAAGCAAACATTCAGTTGACAGAGAGCATATAGTATGAGAGGAATGTGGAGAAATAAAATTTCATTCATTTCAATTTTATGACATTTGCTCTTGGAGATTAAAAAAGTGGAATTTGGTTTTACCATTTGACGGTTTTACATACTAAACTGAGGCAGTGATTACTGTTAATGTTTCACAGCTCCACAACTCCACATGACTGGATTTTACTTTCGAGCAAGTCACTCTTTATGTAAACTTTATCCTCATGTTTCAATGGGTTTTATATTCTGTGCTCTCTCTTTTCCTCTCACACACAAACACATGCAGTTTTTAGCAGCTCTTAATTTGCCCTGCTTGAATGAATGTTAGTATTTGTGAATGTTCCAAGTGGTGAAGGGGGCATCCTCTCCAGGCTGGTTAGTTTCTTGTTCATGGTGTTGCCATAATAGACTCTAAAATGGAAAAGATGGTTCCAAATTAAAAAAAAAAAACAAACAAAAAACAGCCAGGCCTTTTCAGAGGGGAGATTTTGAAGCATAACTATAAATGGTCATTGGTGTTAGTGTCATGCAATGTAATATGTCAACACAAGTGTTGCTCGAATGATAATAAGCTGTGAGAAAGTCTGCTCTGACTGATTTCAAGTCCCAGCATTGTGGTGCCTTATCCTATTTAGTGTTCTTTTATGTCCTCGTGCACTTAGCGTACTTTGTGCCTTACTGCTTTAAGTGAAAGCTTTTTGCCACCCTGCAATGCTTCCCTTGTAACATTTCCCAAGTTGTGTGCTTTAATGACCAAAGGTACGTATATACAGTATAGTGTTAAAAGAAAACAAAACTGTTCCAAAAGATTAGTTACTGTCTGTACCATGTTTCTCATATTCATGTTTAATTATATGTTATCCCTCTAGTAGATGTTCATTCACAGCTTTAAACACTGTATGCAGCACTGTTTGTGATAAGGTGCTTCTTCATGCTTCATGAGCACCATAAGCCTATGATAAATGCAAATCATTTTACATTGTGCTCTGTTAATTGTCAGACTTATTTTATATTTTTTAAAAGTGGTTTAACATGAGCAGTCAAAAGCACTGTAACACTGTTGCCATTTGGTGTAGTTTAACTGTTTTGTTTTATTATTTATTTTAGACCATACAAATAAATGCCATCAGACTTCAGAACTGGAGTTCTTTATATCTAGAAGATAGACATTTATGGAATTAGGCATACAGGCACCCTCTGTGCTCAATTGTGTGACTCTTTAATTGGAGTATCTGTCTCTGAGGACAAACCAACACATTCTGGGGTCCCACCTCTAATAAAGTCATATGAAAAGGATTGGGAACCCCTCTCAGCCTGCATAATAATTTACTCTACTTTCAACAAAAAAGATAACAGTGGTATGTCATTCATTTCCTAGGAACATCTGACTAGCTGAGTGTTTTCCGAACAAAGATTTTTAGTGAAGCAGTATTTAGCTGTAGTAAATTAAATTAAATGTGAAAAACCAGCTGTGCAAAAATTTGGGTCCCCTTGTAATTTTGCTGATTTGAATGCATGTAACTGCTCAATGCTGATTACTTGCAAAACCAAATTGGTTGATTAGCTCATTAAGCCTTGAACTTCATAGTCAGGTGTGTCCAATCATGAGAAAAGGTATTTAAGGTGGTCAACTGCAAGTTGTGCTTCCCTTTGACTCTCCTCTGAAGAGTGACAGCATGGGATCCTCAAAGCAACTCTCAAAAGATCTGAAAACAAAGATTGTTGAGTCTCATGGTTTAGGGGAAAGCTACAAAAAGCTATCTCAGAGGTTTAAACTGTCAGTTTCAACTGTAAGGAATGTAATCAGCAAATGGAAGGCCACAGGCTCAGTTGCTATTAAACCCAGGTCTGGCAGACCAAGAAAAATACAGGAGCGGCATATGTGCAGGATTGTGAGAATGGTTACAGACAACCTACAGATCACCTCCAAAGACCTGCAAGAACATCTTGCTGCAGATGGTATATCTGTACATCGTTCTACAATTCAGCGCAATTTGCACAAAGAACATCTGTATGGCAGGGTGATGAGAAAGAAGCCCTTTCTGCACTCACACCACAAACAGAGTCGCTTGTTGTATGCAAATGCTCATTTAGACAAGCCAGATTCATTTTGGAACAAAGTGCTTTGGACTGATGAGACAAAAATTGAGTTATTTGGTCATAAAAAAAGTGCTTTGCATGGCGGAAGAAGAACACCGCATTCCAAGAAAAACACCTGCTACCTACTGTCAAATTTGGTGGAGGTTCCATCATGCTGTGGGGCTGTGTGGCTAGTTCAAGGACTGGGGCCCTTGTTAAAGTTGAGGGTCGGATGAATTCAACCCAATATCAACAAATTCTTCAGGATAATATTCAAGCATCAGTCACAAAGTTAAAGTTACGCAGGGGTTGGATATTCCAACAAGACAATGAAATAAACACAGTTTGAAATCTACAAAGGCATTCATGCAGAGGGAGAAGTACAATGTTCTGGAATGGCCGTCACAGTCCCCTGACTTGAACATCATTGAAAATCTATGGGATAATTTGAAGCAGGCTGTCCATGCTCGGCAGCCATCAAATTTAACTGAACTGGAGAGATTTTGTATGGAAGAATGGTCAAAAATACCTCCATCCAGAATTCAGACGCTCATCAAAGGCTATAGGAGGCGTCTAGAGGCTGTTATATTTGCAAAAGGAGGCTCAGCTAAGTATTGATGTAATATCTCTGTTGAGGTGCCCAAATTTATGCACCTGTCTAATTTTGTTATGTTTATAATGCATATTTTCTGTTAATCCAATAAACTTAATGTCACTGCTGAAATACTACTGTTTACATAAGGCATGTCATATATTAAAAGGAAGTTGTTACTGTGAAAGCTCAGCCAATGATGAACAAAAATCCAAAGAATTAAGAGGGGTTCCCAAACATTTTCATATGACTGTATATAAGCAAAAGTGGAAACCTTCAAGCGGAAAGCTAATAGCACTAAGAAATGTTAACAAAGAACAGGAGCAGGAAAAGATGAAATTGGCAAAGAATTACTGTAAGATACAGTAAAAAGGTGAGGCTGACTTGTGAATGGCCAGGGAAGAGGTTTATTATAGCAAAACAAGTGAGATGGATTACAAAGGTGTTGGTTAGCTGCTCAGTTTTACACTAAATTTAAAGACATATAATTTTTTTGACTTTTATTGATATGATTCCTTGGTATTGTTTGTATTGCATTTTTTTAATTGTTCTGCACCAGTGGGAGCAGATGTAATGGCAGTAAATTTAATGGAATTGGTAGTCCAGTAAAATTGATGATCTAATTATTCCTTTAAATATAAAAGTAAAATGAAGGACATACATCTGTACCCATGTTTAGTTTCTCCTTATATTCACAAAGATGAAGAGATAAATCAGATTGCCCTTTTTCAATCTCACACTAAAACTTAAAAATAGTTTTTCTTCAAGTGTGTGTGTACTATAACATGCTTCACGGAAGTGATGCAAAACAGTTAATAAAAAATGTAAATATGTTTTACTTTTGTTCAGTGAACATGAAGCCGCTAAACTGAAAATAACAATATGGAGAATGTGACCACTGAGCCTAAAATTTAAGTTTGTTATCCGCATGAAACAAACTCCTCAAAACAGTGCTGGTCTTTGCAGACTTAGACATTTAAATGAAAAAAGCATTATATATTTGGATCATTTTGTAAAAATAATTCAAATAGATTATTATAACACTACTTTCAAATTACTCACAAGGGCTCTGTTTATTTAATCGAATGCATACACCCTTTTGTGCAGGCTTCCCTAAAGGAATTAGAATATTCAAGTAAGTTCATTCATGTCTTACCTGTATGGCTCTGACGTTTGATGAAGGCTGCTTCGACATGTTGTCCAAAGACTTCCTAAATCCTGCAAGAATATGAGAAAAAAGCCAAATTCTGCTTTAGAGTGCTGAGCAGGAAACTGATAAACTGAGGCAAAATCCATTGTGTATCTTTTCTAATTAGCATGGATAGACTTTCAGGGTTAATTTCAAAGTTGCCTAGCTACTTCACTCAGGTAGCTTAAATAGCAATCATGCAAGCTACCTGAATGATTTATAGGGCGATGGGATGTTATGTCTCTGACCTCATCATGTGGCATAGCCTGTGACACTAGGATGTAAAATAACAATGGCATGCAGATGGCTGAAAGGCACTGGTCCTGTCATGTTACAGTGCTGTGACATATTTCTTTCAATGCTGCTAAGTGATTTTTTGTCTTACCACGTACAGCTAGAGTATCATGCTAATCAGCAAGAAGCTATTCCCATTCACCTGTCCTTTTTCGGAAACCGCTCATTCTAGTCAGGATCAGAAAAAGAGAAAGGGAATCATGGAGAACCAGAGCAACAGTCATCAGCAAATGAGAACCATGGAACAAATAAAGCCAACAGTACATTCATATTGAACTCATTTTGAAAGAACAATAAAACAAAATGTATTATTACATGGACAGTGGGGAGGAAATCCATAAAGGCACACAGGAGTCATAGAGAAGTTGACACTATCTTGAACTGAACCTGTGACTTACAATAAGCAAGTGGGCAATGCTAGGAGTTCCTGCCATCCATTACCACACCCATTGGTTAAGAGCTGTTTGAGATGGATCTTATCCTGGCAGCATTAGCTTCCAGGCTTGAGTCAATAACTACACACATCTTGAACGGGGCTTATTTGAATGGCCGACCAATCTAACAAGAACATATTCTTAGCAGGAGTAAACTAATGCGAAAGCAAAAAGAACATATAGACTCCACAAATTTAACCAGGCTGAACATGGGCCCTTACGAAGCTGATGCTATATATAATTTTTATTTATAACAGGGGGAGATCCTCATGGCCAACTTCTGCATCCCCAATAAATGAATAAAGCTGACCATTAGATAAGGAGCACAAAGGAGAAAGCACAAAACAAATAACAAAACAAGAGCACCGTCTACCTCTCTTGATCCTTTCATATGGGTAGTCCATGTCTGCCTGGCAGAGTGGCTTGCCCACTTATACCCTTACCCTCCTCAGAAGTACTGCTAAGCACCTCCCATTTGTGTCTCTCACTTTCCCTGTCTCTTATGACTGAGATATCTTCCTCCCATCAATATCCAATTGCAGATTCAAAGACATATCTACTGCAAGGTGCTTTTAGACCCCCAGTTGTGGTCACTTCAGGCTAAGACTAAGGAACACTCTACTAGTCTTTGCTGTCCCTATATGCCTGAGTGTTCCATATCCTTTGAGAGACCAAGTCTTTCAGGCAACCTCTCATTAAAGAAGATTCCGAAATGACTTCCTGCCAGTCTCCACCTTTAAAAGGCAACAAGATTTTATTTTTCTATACCTGGGAGTATGCTACTATGGACCCCAAGATGTTCCAACCTCCCCCTTGATAGCCCATTTCCATCTCAGAATTGGTTTCTGTTGGTTCACCAGCCCTCTAGCATCCCCAGATGTTTCTACCCTACACAAAGATGTAATGTGATATACATTTTTTTAAATCAAGTACTATTGGTTAATATATACTTGTTTATCAGGTTACTGGAGCATGGCAGGTGTGAAAGTAAAAATATCCTTTTATTATATACATGTGACAATTCTACTACAACAAATACCCAGGTTATACTTCACCCTCGTACTGGTGCCTCCTGCCTATTGCTCTTCCAGGGCACCAGACACTCATACAGGTTCACCACCGTCTATCTTCCACAGTGTCATGCCATAACAGTATGAGTCAATCTCCCCCTCTGTTGCTGTTCTTTGGGAATTTTTCCCTGTCCTTTGTCATCCATGTGTTGTTTCGGTAAAGACTTGCCAACTGAGCATCCATTCACACAGTGCTTTACCCCTGTAATATTGTTCATCTGGCAAAATATCAAATGTCTTAATTTAAAATCTGTGTGGCCCATTTTAAACTTCTCTGCCATAAATGGAAAGTTTCTTGCTTCTTGCCTTTGCACTACATAACTGTCCCACGGGATTTATCAGGAGCTATATTTAAACTAGCTCTAGATCACTAAGACAATGTGCACTCAGCAGCTTTTTGAAAATGATTAGATTAGGGAAACCCCTCATGGTTAAGTCTCCATAAATTTTAAATTTGCAATACAAATGTAAATGGTGTTACAAGTTTTACAAGCAGTATATCAAGTTAAGGAGATTTTCTAGTGCAATAAGATTCTGTTCTGCTAATACAGCAGTTTATATTCGACACAGTGTGTACAGTACTCATGAAAAAAAAACATTCATTATCCCATTTCTCTGAGTTTACAGATCCACCCATCCATTTTCTTATCTACTTACCCAATTCACAGTGCCTACCTTAGAACAGCAGGTGCACTCTCAGGACACACATCAGGTCTCCAATTAACCCAATGTGCACATCTTTAGTTAAACTTACTATAGATTCAAACAACTAGATAAAAGCAAAGCAAACTCTGAAGTTAAGTATTGTTGTAATACAACAAATTTGAGAAATAATTTACTCCGTCACCCATAAACATAATTTCAGATGATATCCAAGCGAGTAGAGCCTAAACAATCTGCACTGGAGACGGCATTTAGGTCTATGCTTCCATTTCGTGTGCCTTGTGCCCAAAAAACAACAGAATCTATAACAGTCTTCATCTGTTGCTGAAAACAAGGGCTTTCGAGAAATGATACAGGTTTTGGAACTGTGGTATGCTATACCAACAAGAAAGCAAATTGGTGAAGTTGTACAACTAGGCTTTATGAAGATCTTAAGTAAAGCATTGCCATGTCTCTCATGTCACTACATTAAAAACAACCGGGCACCTGTGGTGGTTGTGCTGCAGACAAAAGCAGCAGTCACACCGGGAGCAACCTCCCTGCTGAGATCGCTGGTTATTGCTCCAAAAACCTTTCTAGCATTTCCAATACACCATTCCATTGTGGGACCGCATCAATTCTGAATTTGTGTGTTGGGAAGTGCAATAAATGTTTCTTCTCTTTAAACATGTGGCTAGCTGTACTGGTACTGTGGAAAAATTTGCAATGCACCTCAATGCACCTGAGCAAGTGGGCAACCGTTGGAATTTTCAGAGCAGTGTGCAATACCAAAGTGAGCAGCTGAAATGAAGTAGCTCCTTAAGCTGTACTGTATAGTTGTCAGTCACGATGGCTGGTTCTTTGTCTTTTATGTTCCATTCATTCAGCACTGCTGTCAACATGCATCAGATCCAGATCCTCATTATAAAATGCTTCCTTTTTGTCGGAGGAGGAACTGTGAGGACACATTTTGAGGCTGATGAATGTGACTGCTACAACTGAGCAACTGAAGATATGTGTAATCTGTAGAATTACAGAAAGACATAAGTCTTCCCACTGTATCTTTACTTTTGACTAATTTAAGAATATTTTAAACGTCCAATAGGAGAATAAACTTGGCTAACAGTTCAGTTGAAGGGTGTCTACATGGAGATTCATAAGACACAAATAGGTTACTGAATAACATATTATTATTTAAGAAGAAATATTTGATTATTTTATAGCAATATTATTCATAAGATGATGTAGATGTTTTATAAAGTAGATGTCATTGCCTTGTATTAAAACAAGGAGCCTCCTATATGTGTGGCAATACTTGTTAGTTAAATTATAGTGAATTTTGAATGAGTGCGGTGCTGTGACATTTTTGATTTTGAAAGAGCAATAATATTTTGTTCCACATTTTGCAAATACTGATGTTAAATGTTCATTAATAATCAAGTATTGCTTCTTAAATTTAATTCCATGCTTATGCATATGTCCTGAAATCGCTTTGTAAGACATCCCTTCAAATAAAGTGTTACTGAAATTTCTCACCTTATATTAATGTTCTCTATACATGATTAAGTAATCACTAAAAAAAGCCAGTTCTTCAAACATATCAATGTACGCTAATTCAATCAAGATAAAATCAAAATCGAATCGAATCGGGACATTGATAATCGAAATTGAATCGAATCAGGACATCACTATGAATAGCAAGCCCTATTCTTAGTAACTAATGATAGCATTTAGTGAATGACAGAGTGACAGAAAATTTGTATTCAATTGAATTTATTCTTATTTGGTTCAGTCCCATGCACATTCCTAGTTCCTTGCACACAATTGCTAACATAAGAGCACTAGAAATGGAATAATGTGGTCACTGACTTCTATGAAAATTAATAAAGAACTCACTTCACTTCAAGAAAGTGGAGAAAAATCTCTTTTTTTTGGCCACTTAGAAAGTGAGAAGTAGGAGCTTTTTACTCCCTGAACAGGACTGGCACCACTCACCATGTAAGAACCAACACATGACACAACATTCAACAACTTCAAAGCATGGCACACTTGCTACTATACTTTAGATCTTGTTCTCTTCCATCATTTATATTTTGGCTAACTTTGTCTATTCTGATTTCAAACTACAATCCTGCAATTTGTGTGCCCATTCTTAGCATCCTTTTGTCACTGCAGTGTAATGTCAGCACACTGTCTTCAGATCTGGCAGCTACTGTACATTTTGCTACTAATGTTAGGAAAAACTATGATGGAGAATGTGGCAGTACTGCCCTGTTGCATAGTGTAGACCAGCTAAGACCTTGTAATATCTAATTCATGCTGCATTTACACCACACAGTAACAGAAGAGCCAGCACAAGTGCATCAGGTACTGAAACCTTGCTGGGTTTTTTATGTTTCATGCCAACCCCACTGAAATAATATTCAGCAAATGGCAGTCCCCTTGTTGCAGACAGACTGTAGATAAAAGGAGCTGATTGTAGTTGACACAATCTGTGCAGAGTGAAATATGGACCAGAGTAAGTCAGTTAACAACTAAGTACAGAGACGAAAAGAGGCATACTAGAAAGTCTTCAACGTGTATCGTTATTATGGATATGTGTGGTAGTAGACTATCCAAAAGAGTTTGTGTCTTTTTGGAAAAAAAAAATCAATGAGCTGAGGAAAAGAAAAACTGGAGTACGGGAAACATCACCCAACATGATGTATTTCATTACTTTGGATTTATACTGATGAGAAGACAAATATATGGCATGAGTCTATGCAGGTATTCTGATAAGTTTAAACAATGGAGACTAAACAATGTTTGTGGCTTAATGATGTGCTTTAATAGCACATATTGATATTAAAGCAGATTAACATTTAAAAGGCACATTAGATCTGAACAAGCCTGCTGATTCTGTATATACTGCTATGTCTTGATGCCCTATCTCTTGTGGAGGATAGAGGGCACTGTTGCCCCGTGAAACCCAACAGACAGATGCTCCGGACACAAGTTTAAAAGCACTAAGCAGATTTTAATATTCTTCTTAAATATAGTGCCTCCACAGCACCACATCCACCAAATAGACCACAAATTAATATAATAAATTTCCTCCTTTCCTCCCAGCAGCTCTGTCACACTCCCTCCCAACTCTGGCTCGCTTGCTGGGTCTCCACCAGTCCTTTATATAGTACTTGACCCGGAAGTGCTGACAAGTCACGTGAACAGAAGAGGAGAAGCACTTCCGGGTCAGATGGAGAATTATATTTTTCTTCAGCCCGGAAGTACTTCTGTTCTTCTGTCCCTGTGACTTGGAAGTACTTCCGGGCTATTTGGGAAACGAAAATCCCCACGTCTCCCTGCAGTGTCGCACGGTGGCACCCACGGTACCCAGCTGGGTTGTGAAGCCAAACTCCATCTCCCATGATGCCCTGCGGGAATCCGGGGCACCTCTAGGGTCCAGGGAAGTCACCATCTAGCATCCTGGGTGTGTCGGCCTGGTTGAATTGCCAACCATCCTTTACACTCTACATGAAAAAAGCACGGAAGACGAGCTGAAACACATCCTTGGTAGAGTGCAACTCTTAACTCCACAAATATAGGGACAGAATGCTAATGAACATCAGCTCCAGAAACCTAGGCTCTTATGTTATCATCCAAAAGATACCAAATGGTTACAGACCTCCTCTAAGTATATAAAACATCTAGAAAGACAGTATTTCATGCATTCAAAAACACATTCTCCATGTGATCAGCCAACTACTCTCACATATAATCCTTTGCTTTGTTCACTGCCAATATTGTCATTATCTTTGCCTGATAAAACCTCTTAGTCTAACTACTTCTTCTAAAATTGTATATAAGACTTCTTTAATCCAGTTTTCAATTTATAGCTTCATAGGGTTATCATTGTTGCTCCTTCTCACCCCTGGTGTCCACTTCTCTCAGAACATGCAGGTCTCTGTAAAATACCAGCAGACTAGCCTAAATTCTTGTGATTTTGTGCATTTTTATTTTTTTCCAGTGTTTGTTGCAAAATTTGTCTTTGTGTTTTAATTCATTTCTAAGGTTTCTGAGCATGAGAAATTTATTTCCTTAATTATTTTCTTTTTAATTTAAGTTTCTTTTAAGAGTCTTAAAAGTATTTCATGTTATGATGCACAGCAATTTTGTTTTTCACTGGCACTAAAATGTTGTGGACTTGTTGCCATGTGCAGTGACCTGTTGCTATGGGATGTGCTCTCTGAGGTCACGACTTGTGACATCACCAGAACAAAAGCATAAAGGTTGGTGTCACAGACCTCTTATTGTCCAAGATTCTAGACAAGTACAAAAACTGTGTTGTGTGTTTACAGTATTAGAACAATCTAGATGAGAACAGGCCAATCAGCCCAACAAAGCTCTCCATTCCTACCCACTTAAATCTTCCAAAATAACATCAAGTCTAGTTTTGAAAATCCCTAAGGTCTTATTGTCTACCACACTACCTGGTAGCTTATTCCATGTGTCAATGTGGTGTTATGGGTCCTCAGCTCTTCCAGCAAAGGCCGTTTTGTTTTAAATAAATAATCGCCGCACTCGCGGCTTAGCGAGGGGGCGTGGTAACTGTAGCGAGCCGCAGGGCGATCTGCGGTGTGGGCGTTTCTCACCTAAGTGCACAGGTGAGGGACTGCCCACATCCGTGATCATTCCTGTGGCTAATGGGCTGCAGCTGCCATGTCCTCTCCGCATATATAAAGAAGTGCGAGCAGGTTAGAGGGGAGAGAAGAAGTAAAAGGAAAGACAGAAAGAAACAGAGGTTGCAGGAAGCAGTGAAGAGAGAGAAAGTCGGTGCGGGAGAGTGAGCGTGTGCAGGCTCGTGCAGCAGCTGTACAGGTAGCTTGGGTGTTAGGCCGACACCCGAGGAGTAGCAGTAGTGGTCACTCCCGCAGAGTTGATTTTGAAGGGCGGGAGTGACCGGAAGATGGATGACTCTCCGCATAAGGCTGCGGACGGCAGCAGGAGTTAGGACTTGGAGTGTGTATTCCCCAGCGTGGGCGCCCCGGTCGCTGTGGAACCCAAGTCGCTGTCTGGAGGAGCCTACCGGAGCCAGGGGTCGGTGAGGACAGCTGCATGTAGAGCGACTCCCCTGTTGCGTGGCCCAGATGGGTGTAGCAGGGGAGCCGCCAGGCTAAACAGAAGACACCGGGCTTTTTGGTTTTAACATGTTGCTTCCTGTGACATTTTACCTCGTGGTTTTTAGAAGAGTTTTTTCTATTGGTTTTAACCTCCACTTCACAACTGTTTTATGGATTATTTATTTACATTGAACATGTGATTGTCTTTTAATAAAAGCACTTTTGCACTTCTACCATCCCCTTGCTCATTGTTATTGCCTCACTGTCTAGCTCATCAGTGACATTACCGACAGTGTTGGGTTCAAGGGCTCCCTAACAGTCGATGGGAGCATGGAGCAGAACCCACATCGTCACAGTCAATGATTCTCTTTGTAAAGAAAACTTCCTAATATTTGTGCAAAATTTTCCCTTAATAAGTCTTTCCAACTGTGCTCCCGTATTCTTGATAAACTCATTTTAAAATAACAGACTTGATCCATTGTACTTATTTCCTTCATAATTTTAAACACTTCAATCATGTCACCTCTTAATCTTCTTTTACTTAAACTGACAAGGTTCGGCTCTATTAATCTTTCCTTATAACTCATTCCCTGTAGCCCTGGAATCAGCGTAATCGTTCTTCACTGGTAGTAGTGACTTAGCATGACTTTGTGGTTATTTAGGAACTTTAGCTTTGTTTTTTCAGCTTCTTCTTTGACTAGCACATTGGGATTGGCAAGACTGAGTTTGGTAGCAACTTCTGCTTGTGCTTCGACTCTGATTTTTGGATCATCCATATCCTTGTCTATGATTCGTTTATGTCTCTGCCTTGTTCCATCATTGGCAAAATATAAAGAGTATTGGAAAGGTGCTATATAAATAAAATGTACTATTATTATTATTATTTATTATTATTAAGTGTATCTGTCTTTGTCCTTGTGAGAGGTTAGCCCAGGTTAGTGTGCATACATGTTGCAAATATTTAATGTATTTATTGTTTAAATTATATTATTGAAAAATTATATTACAGCAAGAGGTATCCAGGTGCCAAGAAGTTGGCCTGGACAAAGGCAAGGGTAAATCCTGCAGAACACCACCTGAGAGGGGACAGGGAAAAAGACAGTCATACTTGCACTTGCAAGGGTCTTACACTTGTCTGTATGGAAGTGTGGTGGCTGGTAGGAGAGGTTATGCACTATGTATATGCTGAATTTCCCAAAATGGCAAGATGAAAGGACACTAGCATTACTGAGAGAAAAAGAGAAAGAAATGCAGACTGGATGGAGGAATGTCATGTTCCACAGGACACTAGAGGAACACTTGATTCTAGATGACAAGACTTTTCTGCCATTATTAGGCCATTAATTGCAAAGGGTTTAAGAACAGGTCAACTTTGGTGGGATCTAATGTCCGATCTGTCTGATAGAGGGCAGCAGTGTGTTGCTTCTTCTAGGAATGTAGATTAGATTAGATTAGATTAGATTAGATTAGATTAGATTAGATTAGGTAAATTTGCAGTTAAGAGGGTGACTGAGTCATTAGCCCCAGTAAGGGCAGAAGGCAAACCATGGACCAACATAGGGAGTTCAGGCTGGGTGTACCTGAGTGGGAATTATACTAAAATGAATTAGGAGAAAAACTAGGGAAGAACATTCAGCTGTTGCAAAGAAGAGGACAAGAACAAATATATGTAAGTGTGCAACTGAGCTAGAAAGACAAGAAATCTAAATCAGGAAAGGAGAATTTGAGTTTTTGGTTCTGCCTTAAAGAACAATAGGACAAACTCCCCACCTGATAGACATGTTAGACACACCAACTATTTATGTAGGTCCATAGGGTCTGTAATGTCCCTATTTTCTATTTTGATTTCTATTATACTGTATGTACTCTCTGTGTTCATCTCCCTCTTTTGCTTTAAATTTAACAAACGAACCACTGTTTTTATTTGTGTGTCCTTCTGGGTATTATAGAGGAAGACCATGACGGTGTTTTCCTGCCATACAATGTAGACCTAGTTCTTAGCTTGATTTCAGATTTTAATTGGGCAGTATGTGCAATGTGTATGTGTTCTGTGTTATAGTCCTGCACCTGATTATTATCTGTGGAAATGTACATGTTCTTCTGATGTGTGTACCCGGGTCTCCCCTAATATTACAATTTTGCTCCTCTAAATTGACCAAAGTGTTAGTGGGCCCTTCAGTGGACGGGCACTTTGTGCTTAGTTTTTTCCTGCCTTGCTCTGAAGGCTGCTGGGATAGGTTGTAAATCTGCATGACCCTTTTTTAAATTAAGTGTCTTTAAAGATGTATAATACGAATGAATATTTCACCAAATAGGTAAAAAACATGCTCTAGTCCACTGCTCCATGGCCATTAATGCTGTTTCACAATTCAATGCAGTAGTCTGAAACTGGGAAAAATATAATTTGGGATTTTTGCCATGAACTTGAGTAACATGATCTTGTACAGTATTTGAAAATAATAACAGAATGTAATAAACATGTTTAATGTCCAGATGATACTTGACAATTTTGAGTTAAATCCACACTTTTTTGAAATGAATATAATAAGTATTGAAGATGTAGCTATAATATAAATCAAGACCACTCTGTTCCAGTAATTTATTTCACTTGATTATTAGTATTTAAGCTTCCAAGTACAGAGAAAAAAACAGATAATGTTCATATTGTAAGTGAGCTGCTTCACATGAAGCCTTTCATGGCCTCTTACTGTCTCAGGAGGTGGAGTGTTGTATACAAACCATTTGGCCTAATATGGTTCACACTGTGTCTGGCAACAGAAAATGTGAGATGCACCCAGATACAGAAACAAATGACACCTTTTTATATATGCTTGAAAGGCTGAGCAACACATAATATCCTAGCTGACACACTGGGAGTCTGCTCGATTAATGGAGTTGTAGCCAGCAGAGGAGCAATAAACTACAGTATGTATCACTGAACAAATGAAAAAATAAGTGTTTCAAAATGGAAAACTTTAAATGGAAAAAAGCTATAACATTAGGCAAGATGATTGTTGGAATAAAAAAGTATGATCCATTCAACAAGAAACAGAATTTTTGAAACAGACATTAAAGTATATCAATTGAAACTAAAACCTCTTTTCAGTCTCAGAAAATCATTAAATATCTCAGCTTAACTACACTCAGGGGCCAAAAACCTCAGGGAGCCCATATCCATCTTGGCTTTGTGAGGACCCATTCACTTATCAACATAACACAATGCTGGAACAATAAAAACAGACAGTGAAACTGGAACCACCATTTGAGCACATACTGTATCAGGAAACATTAATCATAATAATCATACGTAAACTTGGAAACACCCTGATTAATTTGTAAGAAAATGTTAACCTATTTACAAATCAAGTCTAAGGTCCTCCCAAGCAAACTAATCTGCTATCTTCCTCCAATTTCACATTTTGCCCATCATCTCACTGGTCCACCTTAGAAATTTCCGTCTCTACTGTCAACAAAAATGTATAGCTCCACAGATTAGGATCTTGAACTTGATGCTCCTTCATGGAGTTATATATTCTGAGCCACTGGATTCTGTTCTCGTACAAAGCCAAATTGTCAATGTCAGGCTAAATGTTTTACTTTCAGATGCGGTGAGACACCTGCTTTAGTGTGGGAGGCAATCTTGATGAACTAAATAATTTAGATGAATCTAATTTATTCACAGAACTGTATTGGCATCCTGAGAGATATTGTTTGAACACTTATATTACCTACACTGATTGGATTCTGTGATGGCTGCCGTAGTCCTATTTCTGCTATAGGCAGCACATGACTCCTAATCAGTTGATGAACGCAGTCCTGGATGTCTTGGAGTTACATTGCTAGATAGTGGTGACCCATCATAAGGGTCAGCAGTGACATCTCTCCAGTTGGTGACCAAGATTAAACTTCTCTTGAACCAATCCAACAATCTGCAGAATGCTGGGGATGTGTATGGATCTTCATGACTGCCAAATGGTCAATCCTATAGTTTAAAGTTATTTCCATGATGACTGTGTACCTCCTCAAAAAGTGTGATTTTTCATCTGCCCAGCAATGAGAGAGGCCTATGAGCAGGGGATTACATACACTTCTGCTTAGCTAATGAAGTCACCCATAGGTCTGATATCAAATTGTTTCCACTTTGTCAGTGGAAAGAGCATGCGAATAAGTACATTAGTTATCCACTCCCTTGGTACTGCAAATGAGTGCAACTGTTCAACAGGATTCTTTCAGCACTACAAGGGTCACAGTAATGACAGTATATCTGTAAAATGTACTAAAAATATCCCAAGTAGAAAGTCATTTGATGACAGTTCATTGACTTACTAACCACATAATGTCCAGCTTAAGTCATTCTACAGAGCAGGATTAAATACAACAATCTGAATAATGCCTCTCCAACAGGGAACTGTCCATATGAGTGACAAAAAGATCCACAGCAGAAGAATGTTGAGGGGAATAATGTCCAAATCTTGATAACAACTCTCTGACCTATTTTTCAGTTTTCATTCAACCAGCACAATTACAGTGCCCCTCCTGGAAGGGAATCTATCATCAGGTCCTTCAATCATTTCTCTCTTCTGTTCTTGGTTAGACAACAGTTGTGATAGGCATTTACTAAGAAAGTATGATGGGAACAGGTCTTCCGCACTGATGTGGAGCCTACCTAATCTTCATAAGACTACCATTCACCACCAAAAACTCCAGCCACATTGCCACTGGGACTTACAGTTCTAACCAGCAAAGGGAGAAACTGTCATAGCACAATGAGAGTTTCCCGCTTTTAGTGTACCTTCTTACATTTTGGATGTATTGTTCCCTTACATCCCTATTTGTAATTTCTGATCTTGCTCAGTGCTCTGAAAGTGAAGCATAAAAGAACTTAGGAGGTGTCCGTTATTTGCACTGAAAATCAGGAATATTTCACTGATAAAAATACTTGAAACTAGTAGATAGATAGATAGATAGATAGATAGATAGATAGATAGATAGATAGATAGATAGATAGATAGATAGATAGATAGATAGATAGATAGATAGATAGATAGATACTTTAGTACTGTTGGACATTCACAAAAAGCTGGTAAAAGACAAATTTTATTAGTTACTTACATAATTTATTCATAGTTAATGTACTGTGAAAGATTAAAATACTCCCTTTTTACTTTAGTTATTTACTTAATAACTAATTTCACAACAACTAAGTTAATGGACGTATTAAGTTAATTTGCTTTTTGTTTTTACTTTCTCCTATCTTGCAATGGCACTTTGCGCCACTGCCTCCTAGCCTTGGTACTTCGTGCCTTTGATTTTGAAAGAACCTAAAGTTGTCAATATGGATACCTTTACCCTATTTATGTATTGTAGAATGCTCTGGAACGGTGGTGTAGTCTTTTGGCCATATTTTCTCTAGTTTCCACAACGGCTGGACTATTTATTTTCATCTCTTCTCTGCCCATTTGACCATAGCTTATGTAGTCAAATCAGACACTGAATACTGCTATTATAACTATTAGAGACATACATACTATGGGGATTCAGTTGAGATTTAATTTACATTCACCTCCATTAGGTTTCTTCCACTTCTAGATTTTTTTATTTTACTTTTATTTTTTTTGTTCTTTTATTACTTACAAAGCACTTTTAGCTACATTTTTGTATGTAAATGTGTTATATAAATAAAATGTTTCTGAGAGTGTCCATGTTTTCGATGAATTTTCCTTACAGTGCTGGTGGATCTGATTTCCTGAGGTTTCTGTTGTTCCTGGAACTACATCAAAGTTGTCATTCTGGAATAGTCTCTTAACTTCAACCAATCAGCTTTAACAATCATGTCTTACATCATGATGCAGAAAAAAGGCATGCAAAGTTATCATAATTTCTGAGGACGTGCTCAGAGGATGCATCAAATGAATGCTGGGAATGCGTGGCACCCATGATGCATGCACATGTGTTCTGAGCATGAAGTATAAACCAGTCCTTAGAAGTAAAAACAGAAAAACAAAAAACAACTCTTTGGTTTGCCATTCAGAAAATTGTGGTCAAAACAAAATCTGTAAGCATTTAAAGGTAACCAGTTTTTTAAAAAAATGTTAAATAGTATGGCTTTGTTCACATAGCCTCTGCTGTATGAAGTCTGAGGCTAACTCCAAAGCTGACTACATATGTCCATTAAGAATCTAAGCTAAGAAACAATTATTTGTAATTTGCTTATATTTTGCAGATGGTAAGTTTTATGAAGTTAATGTCCATTGGCCTATTAACAGGTATGCCATTTATATTCTTTTTCTTTTTCTTCCCACTAATATTAGATATATTTTAAAAGTGAAACCTGACATATGCATTTTTAGTAGTAAGTGGTATCACACAAAGTTTAACAAAAAATACAAATGAAAAGTATGATTTTAAAATGTACATTTTTAGAATAAATATATTATCTTGCTTGCTTTTCTTTTTGCTGTAGAGTCATTTAACAAGATATGCTCAGAACTATGAAGTTATCTGAAAAAACAAACAACTTTGAATGAATTAAATTTGCCAAGACTACAACTCATTAAGCTTACCTTATTGCTTGTTCCTACTTGGAAAAGAAAGTAAATTGTGAACCTAAACTCCAAATGGATGTTTGAAAAGAAGCAGCCTTCAAGTAACCAGTTCAGCTGAACCCAGAAGGTAAACAACTTCCATGTAGTTCTTAATTAAATGTAACTGTGTGTGATGCTGGCCACCCTAAGGAGAAGGCAGAACAGTAGTCAGCTGCTAAAAATATCCCAGGGAGGGTGAAGTCAGATGAGCAGCTGTCTGTACCAGCTCACATCCCTTATCTAGCACATTTGAAATACTCAGTATGCTGGGCAGATACTGGGTCAGAGTTTCCATACTTCCCATACTAAAAAAGAAACTTTAAAACAATTTACAATCGCTGTTTTTGCCAGACTTTAAAAAACTTAAATCCTAGCTCTCAACATATGCAGTAATTGGACAGCTTGGGAATTACTCGCTTTCCCAGAAGTCTGGATAAAGGGTTAACAATGCTGCATCTTTTAATCAGCAAGCTGAGAGCACTTTAAGTTGAAAATAGTAAGGGAATGCAAAAAAGTATTTTTATAGGAAAAGATAAACTTTAGCAATGATGTCAGTATGTAAAGATAATAATATGTAAAAAATGAGTATCAACACTGTACATTATGTAATTAAATGTGTTAGCACCTCCGCCTTATACATGCAGCAACCTGGGCTCAAATTTCATGCCCAGATGTTGTTCTTGTATAGTTTACACATCATTCTTCTGCTGTTAGAATGGCTATTCTTCTCATGTTCTCAAAGACATGCTGCTGTTCAAGTTAATTCGTAGCTAAAAATCGTTTTTGCACACTCTTAAAAATATTGTTTCTTTAATAGCATTTTACTGGGTTGTGTGGTTCCTTATAGAACCATTGCTTGACAAAGAACCATTTCATTCTGTGAAGGGTTCGTTGCAAAATGGTTCTTTGCACATGAAAAGATTCCTAATACAGAAGTCATTAATGTATAGCAGGCTATCTAGCAGGATACTAACAGATCAAGGAAACCTGAATTTAGCCTGTGTTACTGTATACAGTGAGAGTTCTTTTAAAAACCAGCAACCAACGAGTATTTCACAAATCTGTTATTATCTACCATGGCTACTTTTGGAACCTGCTATGAACTTTGTAAAGTTTTTTTATGGAACCGTCTGCCATCAGTTGGCTGGGGTTTGGTTCTCCTATGGCATTGCTCTGAAGATCCACTTTGACAGGAGTGTTTGTGTGTGAGCGTAGATGCATGCATAACTGGGGTCCTGTGATGGACTGGTGTCTCATCGATAACTGCTTCCTTCCAATGCACTTATGCTGCTAGGATAGTCTCCAGCACCCCATGATTCTGAATTGGATCAGGCAGGTTTGACAATGTCACAGTATGAACTAAAACATTATATAAGACTAAATTTTTGCTTTGCCATAAAGTGGTGCAAAAAAAACCTTGCAAAAATATATTAATAATATACTGTACGTTTTCTAAATTGTTAGTTTAATCATCTCTGCATGATAAAAAGGAATCCTGATAGAAACATAAATGCATCGTGGCAATTAAAAGTATTTGCCCTCCAGGTCTTCAAGACTGTTCCAGGTCTTCAAGACTGTTTCACATATTACAGAGTTACAGAATTAAATCTTTTATCTGTTAATCCTTAAACCAGTTTAATCAAAGTTTAGGATCAAAAAGGGAGTAGGAGCACATTCTGGGCTACATCACCAAAAACTACACGGCATGCTCATGTTCACAAAGCAACTTTAGACTTGCCATTTAATTTAAAATATATGTCTTTGCGGTTTTGGAGAAAGTCTGGAGTAAAAAATCCACAGCAGAAAATGTGCTCTACTCAGGCAACAACAATCAGTTGTATTTTGAAAACCTTATAATTAACTGACTGAAGTCGACAATTATCCAGTTATTTCAGATATGTTCAGGTTAAATGTATCTTTCTCCTGCAAGTCTCACTGCTGGTTATTACATCTACTAAGATAGTGCCATAATGAAAACGACAAAGCATTGAAACATACCTGAGTAAGACTAGTCATCAGAAGTGTATAAGAAAATTTTCAAGGCACTGAAAATCCCCTCGGGTATAACTATGTCAGTTTTAAAGGAACAGAGCAAATAAATACCGCATCGGTGAATATACTGTAAATACACTAGGATGCCATCCAAAACTTGAGGTGCTTAATGACAAGCATTGTATGCTGCCTGGCAACTACCTGTTGACACCTGATGTCCTGTCCACAAATTAACACAAGTGTTTAAGGGGGAACATTATATTTACATTTGAAATCTGGCACTTCTGTATTACTGAAATGAAACTGTACCAGATCTATAAATCAATTTGCATCTTGACTTCAGTTTCGATTTCGTCTTTGAAAAATGTAAACATACAGTGCCAGCTAGTGTACCATATAAAAGGAGTCTCTCTTGTATCAAGAAATTACTTTGTGTCTTTGCTAAGACTTCTGTTTAGCCCCTAAAGACCTTGAATGTACCTGTTTGTGTGTCATATGTCGCTATCCAACAGTGAGCACATCTGTTCCAAAAGTCAACTCTGAATGTGATCAAGACAATTTCAGAATTGATACTGAATATCAGATACAACCTGGGGCTAATGTAATCAATGGAAGGACTGGAAGTATAAACTGGGACAGATAATCTTTAAGTTTGACAGCAATGGGGTCTACAGCTACAATAGAACAGTAGTCATGCAACTCTGAACACAACAATAAATACTTGAGTGCTAAACAAATTTGGATTTTATTAAAAAAAGCTACAGATTTAACAAGCCCTACATTCAGATCTTAAGTACAGTTTGGCAAGAGAAATGTTGGAGACTGTTAGATTAAACAAAGGGTGATTCTGTAATCTGATGAGACCAAAATGAACTTTATGTGCCACTACTGTATTATATGACATAAGCCTAACAGTCTATATCATTATGAGAAAGATATTCCTACAATGAAACACAGAGGATGAAGCAAAGAAAACAGGAGGGGAAAACCTGCTTAAATCTGCCGGAGACTTTGGTGGTGGAGGAAGATTCATCATTCGTATGGGCCAGAAGGACAACGAAAGACTTGCCAATTAACTTAAAATATATGTCTTTGAGGTTTTGGAGGAAATCCAGAGTTTTCTAATATTACTGGAATATTTCTTAAATATCCCCCTCCCATCCACTTTTGGAGTTAATTCTCCATTACATGGTTTTAGAGAAGAGGATATTACCCACATTTTAAGGCATATAAGGCACTGAATTAGATGTCAGTTTTTTACAGGGCACACTGTCACACACACACTCATGGTTATTTATTTATTCATAAATTGAGCATTTAAAAAGATAACATGCCTAAATATGTTACGTAGAAAAATAGTCAGGACCAGGAAAAAACCCCACACAGTTACTGGAGAATGTTCAAACTTTCCATATGGACTAGGTCAGAAAATTAACTCAGCAGTGCTAATAAATGCACCATAATGTCATCCCTGTATATGTCTTTTTTTTAAAGCAGCTTTAGGTTATAGAACTTGCTCAGAATCACAACTGCCTTAAGTGAAACAGTGTTTGATATAACCCAGAAAGACTATATGCAAAAAATTGTTTTCATAGATGCATTTAGTTTATGCAGTGTACTGCAGATGTACAATACAGTTGAACACATTCAGCACTTTGAACTACAGCACAAAGCAGCAGGCTCAACATGTGGAAAGACAAGAACCATATTGGATTCCAAATGACCTTTGGCTGACCTTCTACTGTTAGATGGATATTCAGATAGTGAGACTATTTTATTGTGAAACTTGGATCTCTTCTTCAAGGGAGGAAAGAAGATTCAAATTCATAATATGCAATATTTTTCTACAAACTTTGTAAAAATTAAACCCACTATTGTCTAGTATACCTAATTTTAACTAGTTTGTGAAAAAACATACTTGCAGTATTCTGACTTCTTTAATAGAGAGCAAATTTACCTTGCATTTGTAGCTTTAAAGAAGATTGTAATCTCACAACTCAATTTCTATTTAAAAAATCTCAATCTTTATTAAACATTTCTGGTCATATTTCATCTCAGTCACATAACAGAAGCAGTTTTACCTTGTTGTTATTGTACTGTATACGATATATTTTTATGTTGCCATTTGGAGTTGGATTTGCATTGATAATAAATTGTGTAAGTGAGATGGAACAATGGATAAACTAAAATAACTTGCCTTTATTTATTAAAACATAGGTTCTTTAAGTTCATGAAAATAGATGGAAAGGTAAATTTGTTCATTCTTTCCTAAACAGGCTAAAATTTGTACTTGGCTGAATCTACTCAGAATTTACATGGTACATGTTATGTTGTTACATTTCCAATACTTCTAGAATCTCTGCTTTCTCCATCTTAGAAAAATTGTGAAACTAAGCTTATTTCTTAATTTTTGGGATTTTGAAAGTCCAGTTCATCCATTTGTTTAAAGTAGTACTAACTATTGCTTTATGAACATGCTGTTCAAACCATTCACTCACTACGCTGCTGTTAATTCAAAGCAAGCGATCAAGGATTATAAATAGAACTAAGACATGTAAACATCTAACTATAGTCCTTAAATCACTGCACTTGTTCCAGTTAAGTTCAGATCAGATTTTTAAATCCTCAGATGGTCATATAAAGTTTAATTACCTTTTAGATGGAAAAAAATTGCACTGGTTTGCACCAAAATCATCCTGTGCAAAACAAATCAGTGTAGTTCATAGATTTAGCAGTGTGAAATATATTTCTGAAACAGGAATTTCTCTACCACAAACCAGTTCAATGAGAAATCATCCATCCATTTTCCAACCCGCTGAATCCGAACACAGGGTCACAGGGGTCTGCTGGAGCCAATCCCAGCCAACACAGGGCAGGAACCAATCCCAGACAGGGTGCCCACCCACCGCAGGACACACCCACACACCAAGCACACACTAGGGCCAATTTAGAATCGCCAATCCACCTAACCTGCATGTCTTTGGACTGTGGGAGGAAACCGGAGCGCCCAGAGAAAACCCACGCAGACACGGGGAGAACATGCAAACTCCACGCAGGGAGGACCCGGGAAGCGAACCCGGGTCACCTAACTGTGAGGCAGCAGCGCTACCCACTGCACCACCGTGCCGCCCATGAGAAATCAGATTCGGTGAAAAACACCATTTAAAAAAATTTAGATTTTTTAAAAAAACAAGTTACATTTGTTTTATGGTATAAGAATTTCTTATGCTCAGAATATTATTTGAAGTATATTTTGAGCTGAAAAATGGGAGTCTTCCTTGTTTTTAATTTTAGTTGAGGCGAATACAACCTAAAATCAAATGTTTGCTACATATTTTTTGCTCTCTAGTTGTTTCTTTCTTGATATTCCTTAAAAATAGCCAGGAATTTAAACTGAAAGCAAACGGTTAAAGAACACACACCCATCATTTATTGAAAAAAAAAAAGTGAGAAAGAAGTTGAGCATCTTTTTTCTCTTTCTAGCACTTTGGCACAACATCTATTTAAAAATTAATTCTCTACATGGTCATTTGGATTTTTTTTCCCTATGAACATGGGAAGAGTTTCCACCAGTACATTGCCTAGACGAAGAGATGTCATAATGGAAAGTGGAATTTGGAGCAGATGGGACCTGTTTCACCATAACAGGTTACATCTGAACTGGAGGAGCACCAATGTATTGGGGAGGCGTATGAGTAGGGTAGTCGAGGATTGTTTAAACTAGGGAATGGGGGGGGCAGGGAGTCTAGGACAGGCCAGGTTTAAAACTATACATGGAGGAACAAACAACAGTATGGAAATAAAAATGCATAATAATGTAAATTCTAACCCAACATTTAAGTGTAGAAGAAGTAACACATTAAAAATAGCTTGCCTTAATACTAAAAGTATCAAAAATAGGGCAGGTGAATTGGAGCTGAATGTAGCAGAGTATAATTATGATATTATATTAATAACGGAAACCTGGCTAAATAAATAAAATGTTAGGGGATGAGTGTAACATAGAGGAGTGTGTTATAGACCACCCAATGCAGACAGTAATTTCAACACACATCTTTTTAATAATATTAAAAAGACAAGTTTACAAGGGGATATTATAGTCATGGGAGAGGTTAATTATCCAAATATTAACTGGGATAACCTTGCAAATGCTGAAGCTCAAGAGCAGGAGTTTTTAGAAGTAATCGGTGACTGTTTTTTAACACGGCATGTTAAAGCACCAATGTGAGGTGAAGCCTGTCTGGATTTAGTATTTTGTAATAATCAGGATAAAATTTAGGGTGTAGAGGGTCAAATGACCATAATATAATA
This sequence comes from Erpetoichthys calabaricus, assembly GCF_900747795.2. Classification (NCBI taxonomy): domain Eukaryota; kingdom Metazoa; phylum Chordata; class Cladistia; order Polypteriformes; family Polypteridae; genus Erpetoichthys; species Erpetoichthys calabaricus. Next base: position 50,821,833 of record NC_041397.2, on the reverse strand, counting down.
CAATTCTAAGTGTTTTGTTAAGAGTGTGGATGTAAAGACTAAAATAGTTACCGGTAAGTTGAACTACGGTAGGGCAAATTTCGAGCAGATGCGGTTAAGTCTAAGGAGGATAGACTGGGATCAGCTTTTAAGTGTGGAGACAGTTGAGGAGCAGTGGAACAGGTTTAAAAATGTTTTACATGTAATGCAGGACAGATACATACCTAAATTTGGAATTAATAGGAAACCTCACAAGTGGGTTAATAAAGATTTAAAAAAGAAGCTGCAAAGAAAAAGCAGCTTTATAAGGCATATAAGACTAATGACTCCAAAGTGAATCGTATGGTGTATGAGAACATGAGGGCAACCATTAAGAAGCATATTGGGGAGGCTAAAAGACAGTTGGAGAGGAAATACTGTAGCAGATAAGGCGAAAGATGACTCTAAGAGATTCTTTCAGTATTTTAGTAGTAAAGGAACAGTCTAGGAGGAGGTGAAGTACATTAGGAACAGTGGATCGAGACTGTTATTTTAAAATGAGTTCATCAAGAACACAGGGACACAGTTGAAAACTTGTTAAATGTAAATTTCGCACAAACATTTGGACGTTTTTCTTTACACAGAAAACCATAGATATAAGCTATCAAGTAGCGTGGTAGACAATAAGACTTTAGGGACTTTCAGAACTAGACGATGATTTTTTAGAAGAATTAAGTGGATAGGACTGGTGAGTTTTGCTGGGCTGAATGGTCTGTTGTTGGCTAGATTGTTTTAATGTTCTAATGTGGTCAATATTAGCAGACATCTATTGGTCATTCCGTTGTGAAATATCTTCTGGGCATTATAAGATGAAAAAAACATCAAGTGACTAATTTTTGCAAGTAATAATTAAATTTAAAGCCATTATACTGTATGTGTCATTTATAATTATCTGAAGTCTAAATAATTAATTTTAAAACAGGTTATGCTTTTACTCTAAAATACCTTTCAAAAACTGGAAGTAATGGAGCAATTCTGTTCATTTCAGCCCCCTCAGACCAATAAAGAACGCTTAAACATTTTGACAAGACCTTTTTGGTTTTTTTTGCAGACTAGTGTTATTAATGCTGTACACTATATTCTCAAGATATAGGCCTACTTAAAATGTCAGTAATAAATAAGACTACTGTAGAAGATGAAGCCTTTAGCTATAGAGGCACCCAAACTCAGAAATGGTCTATCTGTCTATCTGTCAATATTAGAAAGGCTGTTTTTGTCTCAGCCTTTAAATCTACCCAGTTGATGAAGAAATTTCAAAAACAAAGTGCTCTCTAACTTCTATCAGCTGTTTTCTGAATACTTTTGACTTATCCAAGTTGCTGCTGAGGCTGTTCATGCTGCTCTAGCTGTTGTTTTCATTTGCCAATTTTTAACTTTTTTCAATTTTTTTACCTCTTCTTCACATTCTGTTGTGACACTTGCTGTACCCTGGATTGGACATATGGTATGATCGCCAATGAGGAGCCTACAGCATGTTCACATCTTTAAGGTATTTTGGGGTGATTTTTGCTGTTGTTGGCACTAAAATCCATTGCAGAGTGAGGCTGACGGAGAACAGTGGAATCTGGGACTGTCTGGGACGAAACTTGTATTAATGTTAAAATATTATACATGTGTATGTTTGTATGTGTTGCTTTACATATTGCAAGGCCTTTCTGTTTGTGAGTTTTAGTTGCATGTCGTTAACTATATTTATAATTAGTTTATAAAACATTATGTTTTAAACGGAAATACCCTTTATTAGATTAGATTAAATTCACTTTAATTCACCAAATTAATACATTGTAAAATGTAACAAAGCTGGATGTGGATAAACAGATGCTACCAATGCTAGGATCACTGAAAGCGTGTTCAGTATTGGCACTTGATTTTAATCCTTTAATTGAAAATCATACTTTTTATGCACAGGTTGCTTTAAACATAGGCTAATTTATGTAGGGTACCATTAAAGAATATGCCAGCACTGAGCACTGATCACTGGGTTACACATTTGCTGTTCTACCAGCACAACCACAGAAAATGTGAAACTGTGTTAAACAAGCTACTTTGGCGGCATATTCTAATATTTGATTTTGTTCATGCATGCCAGTTAGCTAATTGTAGACCTACTACTTACTGATCTCTTTAATGAAACGAGTCTATATTGAGTGCTAAATTTGATGGAAATCAGATATTGCCTTCATAGTATTACAATTTCCATTTCTTCCAGAGTATATCAAAAATCTGGCTTTTTCTGTGACACTGTACTGAGAAAAAGTTTGTTATTATCTGACTGACTCATTACAATTTATGAGCTCCACTTTCTTGGCAGAAATGACATACCCCTGCACTCACAGTTTGTATTTACTTTTCTTGACAGTAATGCAGATACATTTTCCACATTGTAAGCCCTCTTTGCTTTTTACTGGGCACTGTTCTTTTTGTTTGAATTGAACTTTGTTTTACCATTCAGCTTAATTTCAGAGGCTTTAATTCTCTTGGACTCTCAATATCACCATCTGCTTGATTCCTATTTTCATCTAGCCTATGATCACATTTCTTTCATCATAAGAAATCCAGTCACCATACAGTAACATGGTGTTATCATCCATTTTCTCAAAGTGAATTAAGTATACATGACTGAAACAGATGTCATTTTTCATTCAGGTGTGAGACAATAAATAGAAAAACTAGTTAAAATTTTGTGCATTTCAGTATTGTCATCCATTTGTTTATACTTTCAATAAGCTAATTACTTTTGGGATGACCCTCGTATATTAGATGGCATTTAATATTCAACAAGGAGTTGCTGATTTCATTCCTTGAGGTCTGTAACATCTGGTTTTTGAACTCTTGGTGTAATTAACTTCTTTCATAATTAATTTCATATAGCCATATAGCCAATTTCATATAGCCAGTGGAAGTGTAAGTCATAGTTTTTTGTCCAGTAGAGGATCTGTATTCATTTTAGTAAATAATAAGTCTTTTAAAAGACATTTCAAAATAAATTCTATGTGTAAAATAATAACTGACCCAACACAATTTATTAATTCTGCATTCACAGAATGCACAAATTTGTGAGCACAAATACATTATAACAAGCCTTCTAATTATTGATTTCTAAATAAGGAACTGGGTACAAAGAAAATCTGTAGCCACTATGAGCCTCTAGGAATCAGATCAAGTAACCATTACGTTAAAGTGCAGAAACTAGCAAACAAAAAGTTAATTCAACCAAGAGTTTGATAAAAGAAACAAACAAGTCCCTATTAAGAGATTGGTTGCAACAAAGCCTGCAGCCCTCAAGGAACACAAATAAGCATCCAAATTAAAGATTATTCTCGAGTTACTGTGAATACCCATGGAAGATCTCCATATGAGATGTTGTTAGGTTCACAAAACAAATAAAACATGATTAAAACTCAACACACACATTAGTTTATCATTCATCATTATCATAAATGTTGGCTATGAATTGGTTGTAAATGATTGATACAATTGCTCACCATTTAATCCTAGCATTTAGAAAATTGTGATTTAAGAAAACAAATGCAAAGAATTAGACATACGTTATAATTTCAATTCAAATTTGAAACAGTTTATTGCATTTTGTCATTGTTACTATATGATTATGAAATTATTTTGTAATGAAAACATTTTATGCAAGTTGGAGGCTTTAATTTTAAAAATACATTAATGTGCACTAATTAATTAATGTCTTTCATGCACTTAAGTATGATATCCATTAGACAGTGGTACAATTTTATTATAGTACTGTACAGATATATTTACCACTTCAAGCATGTGAAGTGTGCTATATAAGATAGATAGATAGATAGATAGATAGATAGATAGATAGATAGATAGATAGATAGATAGATAGATAGATAGATAGATAGATAGAAACTTTATCAATTCTAAGAGAAATTACAGGGGTACAAATAATAATAAATGAAATATACTTGTATGTTGAGTAACTTGTTTTGAGTTCGCCAGTAAGAATGTGAATCAGTTGTTTTATGTCTTGCAGTTCAATTAATTAGCCACTAGATGCTAATATTATGCATGATATTTGTACCTTTTATATTTCAGCATTATATTTCAATTTCAGCATATTTTAGTGTGTGCATTTTCACGTAAGAGGTCAGCACTATACAATACAACATTATACAATAATTATGCTATGAATAACAGAAATACAACATGAACACACAATATCATGTTGTAATGTAAACTGAGGAATATCCAGCAATGTATACAAAGAAATATACATGCATGTCGTAAAGTATATAGTGTATAAGAGATTTTGAGATCAGATTCCAATTTTTTGTTTTTATTATAAATTCCTCACATGTTTTGGCCTGTAGGGGGAACTCTAAATTTAAACCCCTACCCTTTGAACTCAAAATAAAGCCAAGGATTCTGAAGTAAAAGAAAAGAGTTAATAATTCATTGGCTCTAAATAAACAAAATCTCAGACCATATCTCCTTGTCCATATCTTACCTTTTTGCACTGACCTTAGACCCCCACATATTTCTGCCTTCTCTGCTTCATTTGACTTCAACATTCTCCAGCAATATCAAACTTTGTTGATGCAAAACCTCCCAACGTTTAGCTCACTGATTGGGTGACCAGAGGGGGCTTTAGGATCCAGCCAGGATTTACTTCTGAGGGAAGCTCAACTATTAGTTCAGGAATCAGAAATGGAACTCCCCCTAGAGGCCCCAGTTGTCCCTACATTTCAGTACCCTTCCAGGTTACCTATCATAAAGAGGAGCAGAGAGCAATGTGCCACCCAATGGCTTTGGAGACTGCTGACCCAGCCTCCCCCATCCTCCACTATCAATAAATTGCATTTATGTTCAAAAGTAGTTAACTCCGGGTCTCCATCCATTACATTAGCACCCCCTATCAATTGTGGTTTTGTGGCACTGGCAATGTTTCCACTGCCAGTACATTTACTACCAGCTCCTGTTCTACACTATAGGAAATACTTTTCATTTGCAGTTCCTTAAGGATCCTCCATCAAAAATATAATTATTTATCTTTCAGTTTTTGTCAGACTTCCTTATGGTGGATGCCATGGTAAAAGCAGAGCATGGTAGACCAGTTTTACCTATCCCTAGCACTAATCTGTGGCTTCAGCTGTGAAGATCAATAACTTTCACCGTGTCACTGTGGTCTTTCTATTTAATTGTTAAGGACACAGGAAGTGCATGACAATCATTGTAAGCAAAAATGATCAGGCAACCAAAAGGGAATAGCAAGGGTCCAAATACCAGGAGACAAAATAAGAATGAGTAGCCAGAACAAGAGGGCAAAACAAACCCATAGTCTGTAGGTAGTGGGGGTCAGAACAACAAACCTGATACTAGAGCCTGCATGAATTTAACCTAACTAACACTAAGCGATTTTGCATCCAGCTAGGGATAACTGAAAGAGGAAACATCATGATATTATATTAATATGTCACTGTTCTAACAAAGAGAAGATAGCAGAGACATTTTAAATAAAGAACCTGAAGAAAAGATGTGAGCTAACAAAACAAACATTCATAAACCAGAAGTCAATTAAACACTATCATCAAGCTAAAATCATAAAATCAAGCTAGGTCATAGTCAAAGGCACGCAGATCAGAAGTTCTTTAACAGGAACACTAACTAAATAAACACACACTATTCTTTAGTTATTTTTCTGTAAATTCATATACATTGAATATAAAGTGCTGTCTGTGATCTTTATACCCATGTCCTTGTGATGTTACAGCTTATAACTACTGGACTGTTTACCTAGCAATGCAGCAACAGCCACACCAAAAACTCATGATGCCTATAAAAAACAAAATGACATCATGGGAAAGGAGGTAAAAAGTATTCAGTATTACAATAACATTTTCTTGAAGCAAACTAAGATCATATTCAGAATCCTTAGGGTATCTGAGGTTAATGTGTATGTAAATAATAAATTAATAAGATTTGAACTATACAGTCTGCCTATGAACTGTTGTTTTTTCATATGCAATATAGAGTATATATTTTTTATTTCTGCTTGTTACTGTTATCACTGTATTACTGTGCTCTCTTTTCATTTTTAATAAGTAATGCTTGTCTTTTGCTTTTATTTTTGTGGTATATAAATTGAGAATTGTCAATAAAGTTGTTTTACATAAATTTCTACAAAAGGGGTGAAGAAGCTCCAAGATAGAGTAATTGGTTTATTGTACCACAACAATATTATCATAACGTGTTACCACACCCCTAACTCCACAACTACTGGATCCCAGACATGTGGGAGCACAACAGATGCCGAACTGTTCAACCTGTAGACTTTTGAATTGTTACCCTCCTTAACCTCAGAATCCAAATTTCTGACATCATCTGGAGAAAATAAGGCAACAAAGAGCATCTCAGCTAGCTGCTGACTTCATCTTTTGTCAGGGTTCTCCTGGTGCAGATGCTGATTGTGAATTTGCATGTTGAAAGGTTCTTTATTATAAGCTAAGAATAAGCTTATTGCTTGTGTTGTGATTGATATGCGATGGTGTTGTAGTGTTTATTTTGTTGCTGTTGTGGCTCTGAGTTGGTACCATAAGCAGAATAACCTTTCCATAGTGTGACTCCCAGAACTGAACCTGGTCCTTCTGCAAAGCTAATGCTCTCTGCTGGACACAGTGTGCAAGTTCACCCAGCAATTTGGTATGGTATTCCCATTCCTGCGCCAAATGTTGCTGAAACAGACCACACTCCTCACTCCCCCTGTCAGACAGTTTTACAAAACTTGATGCATGGTGTTCCAGACAAGAAACCTTTGAAAAATGTTGTTATGTAATTTTAATTACACAGCAATTCTAAACACAAAAATTGCTCTTTGAAATTCACATACACAAATACTGTATCTAGAACAGGGGTGGGCAATGTCGGTCCTGGAGAGCTGCAGTGGCTACAGGTTTTCATGAAGCATCAAAATGTCACTTAAGCAATAAGGGCTTCATCAGCAATAAATGACTTATCATTAAGAAACTGGGTTGGAACAAAAACCTACAGCCACTGTGGCTCTCCAGGACCGACACTGCCCACCCCTGATCTAGAAGATACTTTCAATTTTCAAAACATACTTCCCTGTTGAATATTAGATGAACAATCAGCACTGTTTAAGAGTGAAAGGATTGAATACTTGTAAAACAACCATAAAAGTGTGCATACTGTACTTTCAGTTTTCCTTTAGCAGCATTTTGTTTACAAATACTGTAATATTCATATTAACATTCATTTAAAAAGGATTTCTACATAATCACTTTAAACATTTTAACATATATTCTCCTACCTTACAGCCAGAAAAACACAGCTGGCAATGTGCAAGTGAAGTACACTGATTTGGACTTCTTGAAAAGTTTCTTTCTGCTACTCCTGTATCGTTGTGTCTACATGGAGCACTTGTGCTGGGAAGTGTCTTGAGGCTGCAGCCGTGAAATGTGTTGGAAGCTGCTTGCAAAGGGATTCCTACCATAACTCACATTTGTTCTTCCTAAAAATAGCCCTTAGTACATCGAGGGGCTTTTTTCCATGAAAGAGCCTGAGCAGACTAAGCCTAAAGTAAGCAAAGGAGGGAGAAAGCAGGGGATCACTAAAGAAAGAATTGCAATGCTCTGGGAGAACATTTAAGCTCAACATATTCTTACATGGTGTATTTAGATTAAAGACACCAATACCCTATACAGTATGTACATAATAGTATACAAATACCATATCTGTTGTCTTTGTTTTTTCTGACATTGTGTTGTTTGGATTGCTGTACAGTGGTGACAGGTCAAGGGCAATACATTATGGTCAAGTCCATAGCAATCATCAGACATTTGCTGATAAGCTACTTTTCTTGCCTCATGGATACATTCATCTATCTATCTATTTAGTTTTAATGGTCATAAAAATTACTAAAATAGAAATTACATGTCACTCCCAAGAGCCTATTAAATAAGCTAGGTGAAACTTAGCTTGGCTACCCGATTTAAGAGTAAAATGCAGTCTGCCATATGTTTATATTAATATAGCACATTTTATGGTCAAAATCAACCCAAATCAGTCTGACCACACACATATACTGACAATTTTAGCATTTAGAATTTAAATGACTTTCCAAGGGTCAGAAAGTGACATTTGAATCAGTGACCTTTTGGGTGTACAATAGGCCTCTCTTATCATTAAACAATATCATCAATTATGATAAAAAAAAACACACGGGTTCTGTAGCCAAATTTGCAATTTGTATAAATTTACCATAAAGTACTGCTAATGAAGTATACTGACATAGTCTTTACATAAAAAATAATATTCTCTTGTGTACAAGAGCCCCACTCAGCACAGCAAAATCCACAAATGCACATGTTGTAGACCTAATTATTAACCCTTACCAGTGTTGTTTAAAAACAGGTGCCATTAGAGTAACCTCTCTTCTTCCTGATCAATAATCCATTCCACCAAAGTGCTTTCCCTATCTTCGTCTTTTCAGGCAGTGGTGAAGCTCCAGTGTTTGCCTGTAAGGTATTTTAGTTGACCTAATTCACAAATCTGAGAGGAATTGAGTGATGCAATGGATTATTTGGCACAAAATCTCTGGATTTAAAACTTATTTGAAAAAAGCTGCAGGACACAAAGTGCTTGGAATTAAAGAGAAAGTGATAATTGAACACTTTTTCTTTAGTAGTGGTGCTACACACACTGAATGATTGTTTTATTGGTCTAAAATTTAAAAGACAAAAATACAAGTCACATATTTCACATATAGTTTTGTGACCTGCTGCCGTTGTCTCATGCATGTATCACACAGCTCAAGCAGAAAGAGCCTGGTTTCAACAGTTTCTTCCTATTTTTAAATGTTCTTAAATTGTTATAACAATATGTGTGTGAAATACTCCTGGTGCCACAAGCATCATGACAAATGTGGTAAAAAAACTAATTTCCCATCTGGCAAGTTTTATTTACAGCACATTTAGCTGGAGGGACAGTGATTTCATCAAATATGTCTAATCCTGTAACACCTCCCTTAAACCGACTAAGCCCAAAGGTCCAGTGAAAACTGGAGCTAATTGAAATGAATAATGAATGGCGACCTCTGATAATCACACCAGTATTGTGGGCTCAGCTGATGAAAAGCGGCCCCAAGGCATAATGTTACAAGCACCATACTTCACTGCAGGTATGGTGTTCTTTGAGGTGTGCACAGTGCTACATTGGCATTAAACATAACTGGAAGAACCTTGGCTAAAAAGCTCAACCTTGATGTTACCTAACCACTGAAATGTTTTCATCATCACTCCAGTCTCGGCTATTGAAACTCTGCAGCTCTTTCAAAACTATTCTTTACATCTCTGCAGCTGCTCTCATAAATCCACAGCTGGTTTGCACAGAGAGCTTTCAGGGACAACCCTTTTTTAAGCAGCATCTAGGTGATGTAGCTTCCAATTCCTGATAATTAAACCAGCAGTGTCCACTGGGACACCCAAACATTTGGATATTGTTTTGGACTCTTTTCCTAATTCATGCATTCATACTATTTAATCTCTGACTTGTATAGAATGCTTTTAAGTCTTCATTTCCACAGCTGTACTTTACATTTGCAGCCTGAATAAAGAGCCCGTGACTTTGGGGTTTTGAACCTAGAAAATTTAGCCACTGCTTTAATGATTCATTGGTGGAGGCCAAATATTGGCCAAATGTGTCCTCACTGGACAATTCTTCCCTGCCTGTGTACACTTAGAGCTTCCACAACACTAATGCTGAATGCTTATTTAAATAGCATATATTTTTTCTTATTAAGTTTTGAACTTAAAACAATATCACTTTAGAAACCACTTTTGATTTTCAGTGCTTCGCAATAACAACCAAATTTTAGCATAGAATTTGTTATTCAACAAAATTACAAAATTGGTAAACAGACTGAAAACATTTGCAAGGCAATTTAAAAACCATCATAAAACTAAGGAAATTCCTTAATTAGAATTATATTTCTTAACACTGACATGGAACAGTGGCATGGTGCTTAATGATGTTGCTGGAGATCTGCTAAGGACTGGGCTGCATCCTGTCTTGTACCCAGTGCTGCTGGGAAAGACTCGTGTGATACTGAAATAAATTAAGTAACTTTGACAATGGATGGACCGCGACCCTGAACTAGATCAATTGGGAGAAATGTCAAGTGGAGAGATGCACACTTAAGTGTAAATACGTATGAAGAAACAGTTAATCTACTGAAGGTCAACTAAGAAAGAGCTTCAGCTTTGTGTTCAGAAGAGTTGCATTTTTTACTTACTGGTAACTGTCCTAATTTGTAATTCTATGCCATCTTTAAAACATCATTACAGGAGCAAAAAATATTACTACAGATATCATTGTTCAACTAATGCCACATCACATTTGACTGATGTGAATCTGAAAAATTAGGCCAATCCATAATTGCCATCTGTGGGACGCATCTTCATTTAAAATAACATCTAGCTAGCAAAATCAGCTTACACACACTGCTTACCCATTAATTTGGCTCTGGCTAGATGCACTTTTTCCCAATTTAAATCAAATTATTCCATACATATCACTATACCTTATAAATAGTAGTCATTTCACTTCACAGTATAAAATATTATGCAAAAGGAACACTGCAAAAATGTACATTATTATGAAGGATTATATTAGAATAAATCAGCTAATTTCAGCCTCTTTCTCCTTAGGGTACCAGACAATTCAGTTATCCAGAGACATGCAAATTTTATAGCAGATAACAAAATAAATTAGAGATTGGGTGCCACAATTTAAGCATATTTAAGTACAATAGCTGTCACAGTAAATATCACATCAAATGGTTTGAGGATTGCTCCTTGTAGTACCTTACCCCCTAACACTCTAGCTCTGATATTAAAAACTAACATTGTGATTTAAGCATTTTGTTGAGAAGCTATATTTCTGGTGATTAAAGGAACCAAAAAATAGTGACCATGGAAATTGATGCTTTGGTTGCTATTATTCAACCAGGAGAGAGAGTAATATATATCAATCACCTCTATCTTCCTTCTCTTCTGCTACAACCAAAGCTAAGGTGAATCTCTTTCAAAGCAGAAGTAGCAACACTACTGATACTCATAGATTGTTCTCTGTGTTCACCTCTCACCTCAACCCTCCACAACCTCCATCCCCATCTTCCTTGATTGCTGATGTCTTTGCAACCTTTTTTCAAGACAAAGTGGCTGTCATCAGCAGACATTTCTCATCACCTCTACCAGTCTGCTTCCTCCTGAATACAGCACAGCAAAACACTCTCTACTTGCTCCCCTCACTTTCCTAACAACCCCCCGATGTTACTCTCTCATCATCCCACTACCTCTTCACTTTACTTCATCTTCTCATATCTCCTCCAGGATACCTCTCCCTCACTCATTTCTGTTACACACATCATCAACACCTCACTCAGGACAGGCATCATTCCCACTGAAATCAAACAGGCCCTAATAACTCCTCAGAAAGCGCCCACCTGGCTCATCTCAATTTGGTAATTACAGATCAGTGTCTCTCCTCTCCTTTCTATCCAAAACACTTGAATTTGCTGTCTCTAATCAAGTCACAATCTTCCTTCGACTGAACATGTCTACTTAGTCAGACTTTACAAAGAGCCACTCCAACAAGATGACTAGAGCCAGCAACATTTCAGCTTGACTCTTCATATGTCTCACTGATATTGCAACCTGGATGAAGGAGTACCATTTCCAGCTCAACAACACCCCATCTCTTTTCAGCTTGGCTCATTGTCGCTAATACCAGTAATGTCAGTATGCAGCTTTTGGGTGGTGACCAGCTATCCTTCACTGGCCAAATGCAATTAGCTCTCTATTTTGCAGATTCAGACTATATAACATCTGCAAGATCAAATCATATCTGATGGAGTATTAAACACAGCTCCTGGTCCAAGCTTCAGTCTTGACATGTCTGGATTGCTGCTACACTTGGCTGGCTGGAGTTCCAGAATGTATTACCAAGTCACTTCAGATGATCTAAAATGCTGCAGCATGCCTGGTGTTCAACCACTCATGGCAGGCACATTTCACTTCTCTTACCTCCTTGCAGCAGCATTCATTAAGTTCAAATCCATGATGCTCGGCAACACAACAGTCAGTGGGTCAACACCAATTCATATGGGGACACTTGTGAAGTCCTATGCTTCATCTCATCAACTCAGGTCTGCTGATAAATGATGTGTGGTGATGCCTCCTTTACATGATAACAAATCTCCATCCCATCACTTTTCATTTGTAGCTGGTAAAATGAGCTGCACACCTCTATCTGAACTGTTGATTCCTCCAACATGTTTAAGAAACATTTGAAGACTCTCTTGTTCTGTGAATCTCTGCCTAATTGATATTGGCTTTGATAATGGTTCTTGTAACTAAGGGAGTGTAACTAGCTTACATTTTATTTAGAGCTCTTCATTTGTGATGATCAATTTTGCTACCTTAGTTTCTGCAATCAAAATGTTTCTGGATATTTTCTATGATTCATAGTGGTTTAGTTTTGAATCTTTTTATAGTGAAATAAAAGGCAGTAGTCATGGCAGGGGGATTTGACATTACAAGGTTAGCAGTTATGTTGCTGCTTCCTACACACTTTGTGATGTCAAGCAAGTCACTTAACCTGTGCTCCAATTGTAAAAACAAAATTAAAAAATAATAAAACCTAGCCTTATTTTCTGATATTAGATGCCTTGGGTAAACATGCCTTTCCAATATGCAATAAAAGGAGATATGATGTAAAGGATATGGAACACTGTGTGCAACAAACAAAAACTCAAAGTTGTAACATAACATTATACTATCCTAACAGCCTCGGATGAAAGGCATCTTTAGGACGTGGGAGGAAAAGCAGGCAAATACAAGTGAAAAACACTCGGAGATATGAAGAACATGTAAACGCCATACAGACATTGAGTGCATATGGGAGTAAAACCCAGGACACAGAATCTGTACAGTAGCAATGCTATCCACCGCATCACTGTGCTGTCGAAATAAAGCTGTATGCTAATAACATCAAGGGGGCCATTGTTCTCAAAATCTGAAAATGTGTATTTAAAGTTGTTTTACAAATACATATCTATCATTTCTAATACTTTCACTTTTCAATCATTGCACATTCGTGGACTATTTAAGCTCACATGCATATTCATATTTATTGTTATTTGCACACAGTGCAAATTGATTTAAAGCAGCTTGTTTTCCACAGACTACTAACAATATTATAAATAATACAAACAACAGGCAATGAGTACAACACCATACACTACATGCAATATCAAGCACAAATGGCTTTTGAGGTATTGTATGATCTGAAGATAAAAACTGTCCCTAAATCTACTGTTGTGAGTGCTAATAGTCCTCTAAGATTTACCAGAGCACAATAAGGAAAAAATGTCCACACAGAATGGCTGTCCTGGGTTAAAACATTAAACTACATCTGGCCCTGAAAGCTGTCCTCCAACTTGTAGGGAAATCATTGGGGCTGTTTGCAAGACTGGCACTTCACCACCGTAAAAATCTTCACACAGCTGTGAGATGGCAGAAATGACTCCTTTTTGCTCTCCGCGGGAGTAGCTCTGCTGTAGCCACCCATAAGAAGACTGCCTGCATCAAGAAGGAGATGGGGGAAAGCCCTCGGGAGCCCCATCCCCGGAAGAGTCAAAACCGTCAGAGAGCCAATGGGGTCAGGCCTGTTGGGGATCAGAACTGGTATGCTGCTAAGGGGTCGTCTGCTGCACGGCAGCAATCGGATCCTAATTTGAGGTGGCTCGTTCAGGTTGGCATGTGGAACGTCTTGTCTCTCCGGCATGATGATCATCTTCCTCTGCTGTCAGAGGAGCTGCATAAACTCTGCATTTTAGTAGCAGCACTCTCTGAGGTGCGTAGACCTGGGACTGGCCAGATCTCTGTCGGTGGATACACCTTTTATTGGTCTGGTCGCTCTGATGGCAATCATACTCATGGAGTAGCTGTTGCTGTAGCAGCTTCTTTCAATGGTGTCCAATGTCGCTCCTTTCAATGAGCATATTATGAGACTCAGATTACAGCACTCCCTGGGTACCTTGTCTGTTGTCTCGGTGTATGGTCCAATACCATGTGGTGAGTGATGTCTCGGTGAGGGAGACATTTTATTCACAACTTCGCTCAGTGGTTGATGGGTGCCGCAATGCAACCACTGACACTGACAGGGCTGGCAATGAGGATTGTCTCCATCCCCATGGGTCTGGTGATTGTGGTGAAAGTGGCTCCATGTTCCTTGACTTTGCAAAAGGTCAGGGGCTGCGAATTGCTGGATCCTGGTTCCAACACCCTGAGCCGCATCGTTGGACTTGGTACTCCAATACTGGTGGTGCGGTGAAGGAGATCGATAACATCCTTGTGGGCAGACGCTGGAGGCTCTTGTAAAACTGCAGGGTCTACAGAAGTGCCCAGTTTGTGAATTCTGACCACAGATGTCTTGTTGCTTCTCTGAAGATCCAGCTTAGGTCCAGTAGGTTACCACCTACTAGGAAAATGAGGCTGGTCTTGGCCAGAATCCAAGATCAGGCTGTTTCTAATGAGTTTACATGCAGTTTGTTTGAGGAACTTGCTGATTTGTGTGCAAACGCTGATCCTAATGTGATGTGGGAGACCTTCCATGACAAGACCCTAAAGGTTGCTGAGGGTTGTGTTGGTGTTACGAGTGATCCCAGAAGGAGGTGTTTCATATTGCAGGGCACCCTAGATATAATTGAGAGGAGTTGCAGCACACAGCTTAATGGCAACTCTGGTCTGTACCAGGAACTGAGAAGGATGACTGTGAGGGCTCTGAGGGCAGATAAGAAGTCATTTGTTAGAGTACTCTGTGAGCAAGTGACACACCATCTGTGGTCTAGTGACCCATGTCCTGCTTACAGTGGAATCGAAGCATTACGCACATCCGAATCTGTTCCTCGGAGAGTAGCAGTCAGGGCAGCTCCTTACGGATGACACTGCAGTTGTGACCTGCTGGGCTGGACACTTTGAGCAGCTCTTCAAAGCTGATCCTCTGGTTAGAATGTTGGATATCTCTTTGTCCATGGTTCAAAGCTGATCCTCCAGTTAGCTGTGAACCACCCAATCTCACTGAGATTGCACAGGTGGTGAACCAGCTGAGGGAGGGGAGGGCTGCAGGGATCTGTGGTATCTGGGGTGAACTTCTCCAGGGTGATGGTAAGGCTGTCCTCCTGGCATTGAAAGCAATCTTTGCTTTCATTTGGGAGACTGGCATCATCCCAGCTGACTGGAAAACGGGACTTGTCATCCCTATCTGGAAAGGGAAGGGTGATTGCCTGGATTGTGGCAACTACAGGGGGATAACACTGCTCTCGGTGCTGGGTCCTCATTAGAATCCGTGATCATTTGCTCACCTACCAGCGACCAGAGAAGTCTGGTTTTACGCCTAAGAAGTCTACCATCGACAACATCCTGGCACTGAGGGTTCTCATGAAGCGCAAACGCAAATATTGGCAGAGTTTCTTTGCAGCTTTTGTTGATTTTCATAAAGCGTTGATCAAGCTGCCCTGTGGGACATTCTGAGGGTTCGCGGGATCCCCTCACGGTTGCTGAGTATCATGGCCAGCCTGTACATTGGTACTATGAGTGCTGTGCAGAGTGGAGGCAGAACCTCTGAGTTTTTCTTAGTTGATTCTGGTGTTTGTCAGGGGTGTGTTCTTGCTCCTACTCTGTTCAGTGCTTGTACTGACTGGGTATTGGGCAAGGTTGTGGGGTCCAGCGACTGTGGAGCATCTGTTGGTGAAAAAAGATTTACTGATCTTGACTTTGCTGATGATGCTGTGATCTTCGCAGAGTCAATGGAGGTTCTGCTCGGGGCTCTTGAAAGACTGAGCGAGGAGTCTGAATGTCTGGGCTTGCGAGTGTCCTGGATAAAAACCAAGATCCAGGCCTTTAATGGCCTCATGGGCACAGTTTGTCTGCGAACAGGGTGTCAACCTTGTCGAGAGGTTTACTTACCTCGGCAGTGACATTCATGTCTCTGGTGACTCTTCCTATGAAGTCAGTAGATGGATTAGGAGAGCATGGGGGGTCATGAAGTCACTGGAAAGGGGTGTGTGGCACTCCCAATATCTATGCAAAGGGACGAAGGTCCAAGTCTTTAGTGTCCTGGTACTTCCTGTCTTGCTATATGGTTGCGAGATATGGATGCTATCCAGTGATCTGAGATGAAGACTGGACTTCTTTGATACTGTGTCTCTCCAGAGAATCCTTGGGTACTGCTGATTTGATTTTGTGTTGAATGAGCGGTTGCTCATGGAGTCCCAATTGAGGCACATTACCTGCATTGTGAGGGAACATCAGTTATGATACTATGGCCATGTGGCACGATAAACCCAAAGGTGATCCAGCTCGCAGGATCCTCATTGTTGAGGACCCAAGTGGCTGGACCAGGCTAAGGGGATGCCCACGTAACACCTGGCTGCAGCAGATAGAGACTGTTATTTCCGGAGGGTGGGATTGAACCGTGTGTCTGCATGGGGGGTTGCCAACCAGCATCCCGAGCTGTTTCGTTGTGTGGTGGGTGCGGCAACATGCTGTGCCAATGTATGCTCCCCAACCTGACTTGACCAGGATGGCTAAGCTCTTTAACAATACTGTTTGGCTCACTAAAGCACCATGTGTTTATACATCCTGAACAGAGTAGAACTACTAAGCCAACTTCACCACCCTCAATAGTACTTTGTGATCCTGAGCTTTGCAGGTGCCATACCAGCATGTCATGCAGCCAGTCAGGATGAACATAAGAACTTTGACAAATGAGAGAAGACAATTCAGTCCATCAAGCTTTTTTGTTTAGCTAATAGTGGTCAAAATGTCTCATCCAGATACTTCTTAAAGGTTGTTAAGGTTTCTGCTTCTGTTACATTTCTACTGTGCACCTATAGAGGTATGCGAGCCAAGAATTTATAGATATATGTCATAACAGATTTAAACTACTGACTTAAAGTCACAAGAACAATTGTAAGAGCATTACTAATATTGAAAACAGTCATTGAACGTTAGAAATAAACGAGAAAAACATCAAGCACTGGATCTCCTATCTCAATTACTCAGAACCTACATTGATAATGAACTTTGAATCTATATTAAGACTACAGCAGCTAGCTAAATGACATTCATACAGTAATATTACTTTGAAACTATGCTTTAAGTATATTGATATTTGTATAAAGTGCTCAAATTAATTATTATGGAGCATGCAACATTCTTTAAGGTCAGTGAATCATATATGAATAAGGAAAACAAAATCTGAGACAACACAATCTGTAATATTCAAATGCTTACCCTTACCAAAATGGTTTTATTTAATAGTAAAAGCAAATGATTGACATATCAAAACTTGTTAACATTCTATTCATACTGAGTCCTATTTTTTGTTGTTATGTTTATAGTATATGTTTTATATAGAATACAGTACAGATCTATGCAGTGTAGTACATAAGATATTAAAATTTATAATGCAACAATTATTAAGAAAGTAAAGAAATAAAATAAAAATACTTACTTCAAAATAAGATTTTTGTTTATGGTAAAATGTTGAAATTCAAAATCTGAATGCTAGACGCTAAATTCAGAATCTGAGTACTAGGCCAGGTGTTCAGATATACTAATGAAATGGAAGAATGTGGTCAGTGTGCTTATGTATTGTATATGCAAACATGGTTCAGTATTTGTTTGGAGGTTTTCTTTAAACTGCAGAAGGTCTGTCTTATGTTTAAAAAGTAGAGCTTTCACATTGTACTGCAGTAAATACTAAAACACAACTGTTAGTATGAGTTCAGAAAAAAAACAAACTTTTTATATACTATGGCAGCTGTGATAGCTATAACTGCCACAATATGTATTATAGTTAAGAGTACAGTGTCAGAGGAGGCCCTTTCCGGCACTACTGGGTATGAGGAGTTCGTGTAGAAACCAACCCTAGATTTAATACCAGTTCATCGCAGGGCACAGACACATTCATACTAACTCATATCAGACAAGTCCTTTGAGAATGCCAGGTACCAGACATGAATGGGCTTAGAACTGAATCTAGGTCCCTAGGACCTTGTATGAGCCAACAGCAGCACTGATAAAAATGCCAGTGTATTCAGTAAACAGAAGTTTGTGTATTGCCTAATATGTATACTAGGTTTATGGAAAATCAAGTTTAACAAAAACAATACATTGAAGCTATTATTTCCAGATGTCCATTTGCCATGAGAACTTTTTCCATTATAGACTCTCTGCAACAGCACAGCAAACAATTTAACATTATTACAATGTTATCACAAGATTACATGTAGGTTTACAAAAGTTACTCGGCAATGTTACTGCAATGTTCAAATGGATAGTTCTTTTCCCAGAATGTTATCTAGTGTACTGCGGTGGGTTGGCACCCTGCCCAGGATTGTTTCCTGCCTTGTGCCCTGTGTTGGCTGGGATTGGCTCCAGCAGACCCCCGTGACCCTGTGTTCGGATTCAGCGGGTTGGAAAATGGATGGATGGATGGTTATCTAGTGTAAATAAATGGACACTAGGTGGCACTGTTGCAAACCTTTTTCCCAACAGACAGTACGCAGGACACGGGGTAAAATCACCAAGAAGAATTTTAATTTCTTTTACCTCCTTGTAATGTGCCTTAAAAGCACCACAGCCACAATAAACAGGCAATACAATACTAAATAAACTAATACAATAAATACAACAGTTCTCTCCTCCCAGCAGCTCTGTCACACTCCCTCCCAACTCCGGCTAACTTGCTGGGTCTCCACCAGTCCTTTATACAGTAATCCCTCGCTATATCGAGCTTCGCCTTTCGCGGCTTCACTCCATCGCGGATTTTATATGTAAGCATATTTAAACATATATCTCGGATTTTTCGCTGCTTTGCGGGTTTCTGCGGACAATGGGTCTTTTAATTTCTGGTACATGCTTCCTCAGTTGGTTTGCCCACTTGATTTCATACAAGGGACGCTATTGGCAGATGGCTGAGAAGCTACCCAGCTTACTTTTCTCTTTCTCTTGCGCTGACTTTCTCTGATCCTGACGTAGGGGGATTGAGCAGGAGGGCTGTTCGCACACCTAGACGATACGGACGCTCGTCCAAAAATGCTGAAAGATTATCTTCACGTTGCTATCTTTTGTGCAGCTGCTTCCTGAAACGACATGCTGCACGGTGCTTCGCATACTTAAAAGCTCGAAGGGCACGTATTGATTTTTGATTGAAAAACAAACTCTGTCTCTCTCTCTCTCTCTCTCTCTCTTTGTCTGCTCCTGACGGAGGGGGTGTGAGCTGCCACCTTCAACAGCTTTGTGCCGCGGTGCTTCGCATACTTAAAAGCCAAACAGCCCTATTGATTTGTTTGCTTTTCTCTCTATCTCTCTGACAGCCTGTGCTCCTGACACGCACTCCTTTGAAGAGGAAGATATGTTTGCATTCTTTTAATTGTGAGACGGAACTGTCATCTCTGTCTTGTCATGGAGCACAGTTTAAACTTTTGAAAAAGAGACAAATGTTTGTTTGCAGTGTTTGAATAACGTTCCTGTCTCTCTACAACCTCCTGTGTTTCTGCGCAAATCTGTGACCCAAGCATGACAATATAAAAATAACCATATAAACATATGGTTTCTACTTCGTGGATTTTCTTATTTCGCGGGTGGCTCTGGAACGCAACCCCCGCGATGGAGGAGGGATTACTGTATAGTTCTTGGCCCAGAAGTGCTCCTACTCTTCCTCCCACGTGACTTGCCAGCACTTCCGGGTCAGATGGAGAATCCCAAGTCTTTAATGAGCCCGGAAGTACTATGGGGCTTCCATCCTCATGACTTCCAAGCACTTCTGGGCTGCAAGGGAAGCATGACTCCCCAGGTCCTTTCATAGCTCCCCCTGGCGGCACCCATGGTACCCAACAGGACTGAGAAACCGGACTCCAAGTCCCAGGATGCCCAGCAGGAATCCGGGGCACTGCTGCACTCCAGGGGAGCTGCCATCTAGCGTTTTGGGGGAGGCAGTGTCCTGAAAAAGCTGCCTTCCCCCCATCCTTCCACTTCAGGGGCGTCCCAGCCGGGTTGAGCTGCCGGCCGTCTATCACACTAGGAATGTTACCAAACATCCAGTTGGAGATGTTTAAAGAACTCACAATGTGCAGTTTTAGTGGCTGCCACCTGACAGTTTTGTGTGTCTATATTTTGTGTTTTGCCCCCAGTGTTTTATGGACAGCTCTACCATCCCATTAATCTATGCCGAGTGTAGAGTGTAGAGCCCCAGAATTAATACTTTTTATATGAAAAGCCAGAAATATTTAAATACTGAAAGCAAAAATGCTTTATTATTTAAATACAACTACAAATGTAGTCATCTTCCCCTTCATCTTCAGCTTAAACATCAGACCTGGGTTTCTCCCATCTTGCCTAAAATAAAAGTATCAAGAAATCTATGGTAATATACTGTAGTAGTTAAATGTTAATTATATTGAAATATTCTTCATCTTACAGAGTAATATCTACACTTTACTTGCTTTTCTCTACATGGGGCACTTATTAGAGTTTTTCCTGTTTTGTTCTCTGTTTCTGTAGATATTACTTTGTGATTGTTTTTCACAGCCATTGTACGGCACAGTGGGTTTCATATAGCATACAGTAATGACCTGGGCAAGATAAAGCAAAAGAGTAATTTGACAAAACAGATAAACAAAATGAAAACACTAGGTGCTTATGTTTCAATTGTTTAGATATTCACAAATTACTTGAGTAATATATCTTATTTGATAAAAAGTTGCCCAAACTTAATTTTTAAAATTTTCCCTTCAGTTTTACATTTTGTTCCCTTCAGATAGGTTGATTTATGAAGAGCTTCTGCCAATTGCACCAAAGTGCTGGATCTTATGAAATAAAGCATTTACTTATTTAAAAGATATAAAAGGCCTGGATTATCAAAATTACAACAGCCAAACAATATGATACTTTAAGAATATCAGTTTTATAATGTAAATGCAAACAGGTAAGGCAGTGAAAGGTAAACACAGTCCCAACGCAGAATTGAGAAACAAAGTCAAAAACAGAGCACTGGCTCACAAATCCAGAAAGTCACTAATAGGCACAAAGCACAGCAAAACACAACAACTCACCCAATCCAAGGGAGACCTTCTGGATTTATATGGTCGAGATCAGTTGCTGTCGGTGATTGGCAGGTGGCCTCACCTCTTGAGGAACCACCCACAAAACACATGGGATATATCCAAGGCATTGATACATAGACAAAATAAAAAACAATGAATACAAATAATAAGCAATATTAATGTAAAGAAAATAATCAAAATTGAACAAAAATGACATAAAACAAAGACATAAAACAGGAATTTTTATTTATATTATGTGATATGAGGAGGAACCCTGGCTGAAGCATGACTAAACTGAAACAAGAAGGCTACATAAAAAAATTATATATTTTTTTGCTTATCTATTGTGTGCAAAAAGAAATAGTGGCAAAATCTAACCACTTTTGTACTCAGCTTTATGCTTTCTTTGAGAGAAGTGGAGATGTTCTTCATTTCTCATTTAGTTTTCAAGTTTTCTGTGACACCATCGGAAAGGCCCTTGGTGCCAATACTACAACTCCAACTCAAAAAAAGTTGGGGCAATACAGAAAAAGCAAATAAAAACAGAAAACAGTGATAAGCAAATGATAGTAAATGACCTTTGTTCTGGAAACAACATAAGAGCTCATTTTATTGTTGTTTTAAAAATAAATACTTATTTTGGTTTTTATATTTGCGAACTGTTCTAAATCAAGTTTGGACAGTAATATATTTACCACTTTACAACGTTTTTATTCCTTCTCATAACATTTAATAAATATTTAGAGTAGGTACTAAAGGCATTAATATATTTAGTGTTTCAGTTGTAATTTTGTCCCATTTTTCTTTCAAATAAGTCTTAAGGTGTGCAACAGTATTGGGTCTTCTCAATTGAGGATATCCACAACATATTCTTAATTGGGGACAGGTTAGGACTGCAAGCAGGCTAGTTGAATATCCACACCCTCTTCCTATGCAGCCACGTCTTTATAATGCATGCAGAATGTGATTTTGCAATGTCTTCCTGAAATATGCATAGAGAAAGAGAGAGAGAGGTTAAGAGCATGCGCAGATTACAGCCCATTTCAGCACCCACCACACAATGAACCACCTAGATTGGGATCCAAGTGCAGCAGGAGATAGGCATCCATTGAAACGATGTTGTCTTGAAGGCAGCATATATTTCTCCAAAATCTGTATGCACGTTTCAGCATTAATGGTGCCTTCATAGAATTGTACTGACACAATCCCATACTATCACAGATGCTGGTTTCTGGACTTGTAGTTGTTTACAGTCTGGATGGTCTTTTACTTCTTTGGTCCAGAAGAGACAACATGGGTATCCTCCGAAAAAGACACGTTTCCAATGTGTGATGGTCCTCCTGATGCCTCCAAGTCCACAGAAGTTAACAGCTCCTGGATACTGCTAACGTATGGCTTCCTTTTTGCACAGTACAGTTCTAACCAGCATTTAAGGATATGCTATATTAACTATTCAAAGGGTATTTTATGGAATTCAAAATTCAGACTACAATTTTCTGATACAATTAATTTGTGAGCCACCAGACATTTTTTAGAAGTGAGACTCACACTTCCTGGATGAACATAAGAGGCAATTTTTAATATCAAACTGATTTGACTGTCATTTGTATGAAATTATGTAGAAGAGGAACCTGTAAAGAAAATGTAAAGTGTAGATTTTATTTTGAAATTTAAATGTATCCAATGATGATGGAGTAAAAATTTTTTTTCTTTAAATTATCCCATCATAATATGCAGAGTTGAAAGTAGATTGGTTTTCTCAGACAGTCTTCTTTTTGCAGTTGACCATTCCATCTTGTTGCTATTGACCTCTGTTTTGAACCAACCTGTTCTACAGTTCTGAGATCTCAACAGCGTCAGTCAAACCATTAGGTGACTAGGCGACCATCTTAGGGTGCTATTTTCTGGGTCAATTTGACTTTGTTTCAGATGGTGCGTGAATGTGCCCTACATGCCCCTTGAGCCCTTATGAAGGTTGGTCTTTAAATATGTTGCAGGAAAAAACATTTGTTTTTTCGCTTTTCAAAAATATGTTCCTACCGTCAGACTACCCAATCCAGTCCTCTTTTACTCTTTTACATTCCCTGAGCTATTTCATCTATTGCTATAGTTGCATGCACACCATCATCCATGTGTTTACACGTCTCTAGTGAACTGCAGGTAGTGACAGAGGGCAGACATTGGACAGCATTTGTGGCAGCAGGAAAGCTGCAAATGAACAGTTAGAGCACAGATTTAAAAGCTATTTGCCATGTTATAATACTGACTTTAGGTTATAGTTCTAGTGATAGTGAATCATGCAAAGGTAATGATTTTGAATAAGCAGTAAACACTAATGCCATTTCCGAATGTGCATGGTTTAAAAAGAGCTTTGGGCAACTTTCAAAGCTGCTGTTCACTGATCTCTTAAGTAAAATGTAGAAGTACAGAGGATCCCTTACAGAATTTCAATCTTTTCATAAGTGATGGCACTTAGATGTGATTGTGACTGAGCCTAATAGACAAGCACAGAAACTTGTCCAGCACTACACATTGAAACAAAATTCCAGGTTGCTCATTTGGTCCATTTGCCAGCTGTGATGAGTTGCTGGCTTTTTTTGCACTTATTGTATATAATAATTCAAAAGTGTAACATTGAAATTAACTGATCAGCACAACCTTTTCTTAAAACACCTTACAGTGTGGGTCATCTGCTTTTGTGGTTTTTGCTGTTACCCACACACTTATTACATACTCAGATATTTCTTGCTGTTCTTGTATAGTGTCTATTCAAGTCTAAACAACTCCTAAGCTTTCATGTTACAAACTACATTTTCTGTTGTTCCTTCAGAAGCCTATGGGGTGCCCCAAACAATTGTTCAAGCACAGGGCCTCCTTCACTCCTAAGCCCACCCCTGTGTATAACAGTGCTATCTAGAAATCATAGCCATCACCATCATCTATAGTGGTCAGAAAGGTTTTAAGGAAAATATCAAATTTAAATTAATGTCATAATAATTAATCCTACTACCTAAGCAAGCTGTAATGGGTATCAGTCACAGGGTTGCTGGTGATATTTCATAAGTAATGTTGATGTTTTAGAGGACTTTGCAGCGAGAAAGCCCAGGAATTTAAAAATGTAAACAGCAATATTCTCATTTTCATGTCAGTCCTTAAATTTTGCTAAATGTCAAATTGTGTATTGTTTAAGTGATATAATGTATAACAGATATAATTGTGCTCTTTAATGTATTCTTATATTTAAATATTTTTAATTGTGATTTTTATTCCTAAAGCTACTGTTTAAAATATTAGTATTATTATTTATAATTACTTATGTGCACTTTGCCATTGATTTGGTGTGAGGATGCAGTGAGTAGAGTTGGCGAAGGTGGATGAGTTTAAATACTTGGGTTCAACAGTACAGAGTAATGGGGATTGTGGAAGAGAAGTGATGAAGAGAGTGCAGGCAGGGTGGAATGGTTGGAGAACTAGTGTCAGGAGTAATTTGTGACAGACGGGTATCACTAAGAGAGAAAGGGAAGATCTACAGGACGGTAGTGAGACCAACTATGTTATATGGGTTGGAGACGGTGGCAATGACCAGAAAACAGGAGACAGTGCTGGAGGTAGCAGAGTTAAAGATGCTAAGAGTACATTAGAGGGTCAGCTCAAGTTGGACGGTTGGGAGACAAAGTCAGAGAGGCAAGATTGCGTTGGTTTGGACATGTGCAGAGGAGAGATGCTGGGTATATTGGGAGAAGAATGCTAAGGATAGACCTGCCACGGAAGAGGAAAAGAGGAAGACCTAAGAGAAGGTTTCTGGATGTGGTGAGAGAGGACATGCAGGTGATGGGTGTAACAGAACAAGATGCAGAGGACAGAAAGATATGGAAGAAGATGATCCGCTGTGGCAACCCCTAACGGGAGCAGCCGAAAGAAGAAAATTGTAATAAAATAAATGAAACCATCCATCCATTTTCCAACCCGCTGAATCTGAACACAGGGTCACGGGGGTCTGCTGGAGCCAATCCCAGCCAACACAGGGCAGGAACCAATCCTGGGCAGGGTGCCAACCCACCGCAGGACACACACAAACACACCAAGCACACACTAGGGCCAATTTAGAATCGCCAATCCACCTAACCTACATGTCTTTGGACTGTGGGAGGAAACCGGAGTGCCCGGAGGAAACCCACGCAGACACGGGGAGAACATGCAAACTCCACACAGGGAGGACCCGGGAAGTGAACCCAGGTCCCCAGGTCTCCAAACTGCGAGGCAGCAGCACTACCCACTGCGCCACCGTGCCGCCCTAAATGAAACCATGTTTTTTTAAATAACATTCATTGTTTTACATGTATTTTGTTTTTTTTTTCTATCTCACCAGGGATGACTTTTGCCTAGAGCTCCACATCGACTTTGACAGTTAATTTTATCAAGTCAAACTGATGGGAAATAGGAAGAGACTAACCAGCCCCTTCTTGCGGTAGCATTTTTCAATAGGATAACAGAGATCAACAGATATAGCTATCGATTTGTTCCATTGGACAGAGCAGGGCGAATCGATAGAACACCGGCACTGGATCTCGATCTCAGCTGTATGGGTCTTAGATGCTGAGTGCTCATCAAGGATAAAAAAAAGAACAAAATACAACTTGAATCTCCCAACGATTTTGAAGAACTTCAATGCAGCACAAAAAGGAACACCTTTCAATAAAAAAGTTTATTCTGGTGATTGTGCGGTGGTTAATATAAGATGTATATTTTCTTATATTTTTTTAACATCACATTCTTCTCCATTATAATTTTTTCTTTTCGTTGTATAGATTGGACTACTACCAATATCCTCTCGTGGGACGAGATTTATTTATTATAATTCAAGCTGTTTTATCGTACGCTAATAAAAGGAAACAGGACGCTCATTTGGTTTGAGTAATACGGTAAGTGAGAAAGCGATGAAGACATGAGGCATTATGTCCCAAACGGCTTTCCGTTGTTAATTCATTTGCGCTTGTTAGTCAAACATTTGCGAAATCAACTAAAGATGAAGAAGAAAGACTGTATTCAACCATCGGCAAGGGGGAATAAACAAGTGGAACAAGTGAGTTAGGCACGTTACAATAAAGTGCTAGTGTCATTGCCTACTCCAGGAGTCGTTGTGTCCACTCGCTACGAGAAACTGATGATTTATGGACGCGGAAATATGACGTTGAGCAGCTGTCGTCTGATCCGGAAACGAGATGAGAACTGAGCATCATGTGGATTTGTTTTTATGCTTTCTACAGCAATTAATGAAATTGCGTATATTCTTTTAAATGTATTGTAGTTCGAAACCAAGACTTGTCGCTTGCAATGATTTCTATCACGGTGCTTGTTATGCTTCTTGTAGGCTGGTGCTTGATATATCTGGCGGATACCATTCTGAAGGTAACGTACTGATGCTTCATTCTTCTCTTTCTTTGACTATTTACATTTCTGGAAACCAAGAAAGAATAGAAAAAGGAGGTCAAATTTCGGATTACTGCCGTGAGAGCCCTCTATATTGTTTATTTTTTTATGTGACTAGAATGTGTGCAAGTTCCTCGATTTCTCGTGAAATACTCTTATCTTAATAAATAAGCGAAAGGTCATTTTAACAAGGAACGATGACAGTCTATCTTTTAATAATTGTGCAATTGCATGTCTGAAAATTTAGAATATGACTTTTTATCAATAATATTTACCTAATTGCTATTGTGTTTCTGATTTGGACAAAACAGCTTAAACGTGTGAGAAGACTTAAGATGCTTATGATTTTATTAATGTTTTGTTTTTGGGTGGCGCAGAGGTGTAGAATGTTGCCTTATCGGTTTAGGAATACATTTTGTTTACCGTGAAAACATAACATTCTCAAAACGACAATTCAGGGTCACATGAAGCTGGAGACTATACCAGCAACAGTAACCAAAAGGGAGGAAACCGTCCTAGTTAGTTAGTTAGTTCCTTTATTGTGTGATGTCTCAAAGACAACACAATTGTTTTTCATACTTGTCCTTAGTAAAGCAAGCAAGCAAGCAAACCTACAGTATTAACCATATACAGTATATTTTATAAATGAAAGTCAATAAATATACCAGCAATGACGTGGTTTCACTAGCTTAGAATTAGTGATATTGGTTTCTTCATATGCAGGATATAAATCAGTGAATTTATTATTACGTGTTGTTACATTTTGCATGTTGTGTAGTACATGTGACAATAATGACCCAATTAAGTGTAATCAATTACTTTAAAGTGTTATTGTTGAGTTGTCTAGACTGTTCTGTTTCTGCTATATAGTTAATTCAAAGCGAAGTATCAATGATAACTACTAGAACATTCCACCTTAAAGAAAAATGTCTAGGTGTCCATCCTGTTGCTTTGTTTCTTTCTTTACAAAGATGGAGCATCACAAATATTTTTGTAATAAATGCATTTCATTTGTCATTCCAGTAGATGATGTATCACAAACATAAATCTCATACCAAATGGCTTATACAAGAGACCTAGGTATTGCATGGTGCATTGCCAACATTATTGATGATGATTACTTAGATTTCAAACCATCTTAGCTCACCAGGAGCTACTCTACAGTTTTAAAATTCATTTTTTTCTAATCAAGTTTTAAATAACTTAACCTCCTCCACCTTTTTTTAAAGAACATATGCTTAGATCGCAAGATGCAGACCTTCATACAGTTCTTATTTTAAATGAAACTACATGGCACAGCGACTTTAGTTACATGCCATAAAAGAGGCTGGATTGTCATGTTCTTCCTAAAATATTGTCTCAAAAAGTTAATTTCATTGTACCCAGTGTTAAAGTGGAATTCATTTTTTCTCTCTTTGCTAAGTGGCCTTACCTAATATAGTCGTACACTACCATATTTTATATTGCATAATTCATTTTTCAATTACCATTTACTAGTTTTAAGAATTCAATTAGACAAATTTGTCTATAGAAAAGACACTGTAGATAGATAGGTACAGTAGATAGGTAGAAACTTTATTAAGACCAAAAAGGAAATGTGGCCTTTTTGCCTCCTACCCTGCAAAATATAAATGCTAACAAATATTTCTGTGCATATACAGCATGATTTTGTGTTCTGACCAGTTATTTTGGGCACAAGTGTGTGCATCCACACTTATTCACAATGGGGACAATTAAAACTGGATGTTGTATGAAAACCACATTACCTGGAGGAAATTCCATGCCGAATCAGGGAGAACATATGTACAGTAACACAACTAATTATTGTCCCACAGTACTGCCCCTAGCTTTTTTGAGTGTAAATTACCATTTTTCAGGTTAGTAAATAATAACAAAAAATAAGAGATTTCTTTAGTCAGTAGGGCCTTATAAAATGTTTAATCCCTGTTTCCCTAAAAAAAGATGTAGAAGGAAATTAATTGTTTTTAATACTTCAACATTGGATCTCCAAGTGTCAGAAATTGAACTTGTTTGCTCACTCAAATTCTCTTGTTATTTTATTACAGTTTGGTATAAGAAATTCTAACATTCTGTAAAAAACTGAAAATATGGCCAGTAAAAGATAAAAGAAGTAATGCACAAGGAGAACAGGAAACCTTTTTACTTTTTATTGCTATACCATGAATCTGTCTGAAATGTACATGAAAGGATAGCTTAACATGTGAAATAAATTTATTCTATACTGATAGTTGTCAAATTCTAGATTGTATTAGTTAAGCGTTTATTTTAGTATTTGTGGAATTGTACAGTAATCCATTATGTGTTGTTTTTATTTATTTTGCAGACTGCAACCAGTATTAAACACTCATATGAAAACTGGCTCACATCAAATGGACTTATGCTTTCTCCATTTCATGTCAGATGGCAGACTGGGCTTTTTAACCGTTTGTTTGCCAAATGGGGACGATGGAATCCCAAATTTTTGTATTACTGGTGAGGGTTTGTTTTCTGTATTCTTCAGGACATGACATTATGTGAGAAATGATATGGTTTAAATACATTTTAATATATTATAAAATATCTATATCATCTTGCGAATATGATTGTAAAATAATCAAGTATTGCTTCTTAAGTAATAAATGTTATTCAGTATCTGTTTGTGTAGTATGAATTTCTGTGTAGACACCCTTCAAGTAAACTGTTGGCCAAATCTATTACCGTTGAATCAGTTGAAATTAATGATTAGCAAGAAGATTTGTGTCTTTCTATAATTCTACAAGTTACACATATCTTAAGTTGCTGATGTGTAGTAGTCACTTTAATCAGTCTGGTAAATGTGTCCACACAGTCCTCCTTATACAAAAAAGGAAGTGTTTTGAAACAATGATCTGTGAGGTACATCTTATGGAACTACTTCACATCGGCTGCTCACTTTGGTATTGCAGGCTGCTCTGGTTGCCCGCTTGTTCAGCAGGGTGAGGTGAGTTGCAGACTTTTTTCACCGTAGTAGTACAGCATAGGTTTTTGGAAGAACAACCAGCCACCTCAGCAGCTCTGCATATAAGCAGTGAGGTTGCTCCTGGCCTGACTGGCATGCAGCTCTTTTGTCTGCAACACATCTGCCACAGTTGCCCAGTCAATTTTAATGTAGTGACATGATTGTCACTTTGGAATCTGTTGCCTTGGATAACCCTTTGTCACAAGTTAGGGCTACTCTGTCCACTGGCCTGAGTAATGTGGCGATGCTTTGCTTAAGGGCTTCATAAAGTCTAGATACAATAACTTTGCTCATTTGTTTTCCAGTTGGTATAGTATGCTACAGTTCCAGAATTTGTATAATTTGCTAGAAGCCCTCATTTTCAACAACAGTGTTGGGTCTTATATCTTTACAGATAAAGATTACTGTATATTGTGTTGTTTTTTTAGGCATGAGGCGAATTAAATGGAAGCATGGAGCTAAATGCCGCCTCCCGTGCAGAATGTTTAGGCTGTACTTGTTTGGATGTTGACTGAGATAACGTTTCTGGGTGACGTCAGGATAAATGATTTCTCAAATTTCTTGTGTTACAACAATACTTAATTTTGAGTTGCACAGCTTACATATGGCTTTGCTTTTATGTAGTTGAACTTTACCAACACACTGTTTGAATCCACAGTAAGTTGACGCATCTGATTTAAGTGTCTGTCACTAACTGATGTTGAGGAGGACACGCGATTCTGTGCAATGTATTAAAATGATTTTTTTATGTAGAAAGCCTTAATAGGCTCACTAGCGACATCTGCTGGATTGGAGGCCAAAATTGAAGATAAGCAAAAATTTTCATAGTAACAGAGAAGGGTAAAGTTTTACCAGATCAATCTTCAGACTTTAAGAATCGATATTGAATTGGTTAAATGAAAAATAACGATCAATCTGAAAATCTATCTTTTCAGCCAGGCTTAGCAAACTATATACAATGTCTTTCGTGATAAAGTTAATGGACATTGAAAATTAAGCAAGTTTTTATTCACTTAGTGTATAGGCATGCAGGTGAGGTGATTGGATGAGAATCAAATGGCAAGGTGGTGTTTGAGTTTGATTCAGTCACCTTTTGATTTACATTTGAGCAAACTTCTAAGAAAAATGACCAGGGCTTTTTAAAACCCCATGGGCCTGGCCAGAAACCCAAGTGTAAGGATTTTTATTATGAAGAGAAAAATACGTAGTACAACAGAACGGTGCAAGGCCAGCAACACAGGACTTTTGAGAAGTGGTCTAAGAGTGTCACTAAGAGGCACACTCCAATGTGAAGTGTAGCATACCCTGTTGCAAGGCGTAATGCACTGGAAGTAACCCCTCCAGTAGTATTAAAATACCAGTGTGCCTGTTGGCATGAACGTTGCTTATCTGAGAGCAACAGCAAGAGTGGGCAACTTGAGTTTAATGTCCCTTTGAGGGCTAATAAGGACTCTTGCAGTAGGACCCACTAGAGAGATCATTTGACAATGTCTCTGTAGCCAAATGCTGACTTCTGGGACTTACCAGAAAGTAAATTGAAAGGACTTCCATGGTCAGGAACACCCACCAGAATCTTTCAAAGGCCTCTTTCTGGCTGGATTATGTTTACCTGGATCCCTGAACCCGAATACAAAGTTAAAGGGCCAGTGATTCTGGAAAAGTACCACTTTCCATCAAACCATATGAACTCCACATCTCCTATGGAAGGATCCTCTGTTGCCATGATGCTGTTTTCTCTTTGTTCCTCAGAGGTTAATATAGTGTCCATAGCATAATTGCTCCCAGTGTAGTCCCTCCTACATTTTGGGTTCCCCTTACCTTAGTACTTGGAATGTTGTAGCACTCTCTCAACAAACTGACTGACTGACTGACTGTTTTATCCTTACTCTAGGTCCTCTAATAACTCTGTGATCTGAGCAGCTCCCTTTTAGCTGTTTCTCCACACAGTATTTGCCACAAAAAATTAATTTTATGGAACTATTTTCTGTTGTCCCCATTCTGGTTCTGACTTGCCAGCCACACTGTTGCAATATATTTTATACAAATTAAGAATTGTGCACATCATTGCATCTTTTTACAAACTTAAATAGTATATAATTTTTTAAATAAAATATGTAATAATATTGTGTATTGAATATCTGTATTTGCTTAAGCTCTTTTTTCCATGGAAAAAAAAAAACTTTCCTTCTAATATTATGAGATCTGTATTTGTACTCCATTATTTTTTTGTACTCCATTTTAGTTTTCTGGTACTTCCATTGAAATGCAAGAAGGTAATGGACAGTGTTGTCTCCCCATTATATTGCTTGGCTGGTAGTAAAAAGTTGGGTGGATTAACTTAATACATAATGAAAATGATTGATTGCTACTGCACCCCATTCCCGTGCCTTCAGCTTGCATTGTTCTCATTTATATGTTGGCAGTAGAAGGATTTGAAGCAGTTTTGTCAGAGAGTGGAGACTTATTAGCATCCACTGCATCCTTTGACTAAACTGAAAAGTGTCCATTCATATAATCTTATATTTTATTTTTGTTAATGTATTTTCCAGTAGCCTTATATACATTTAAAACGTTAACAAATATATGACTGAAACCTTCAGTTTTTCCCATCACAGTTTAAAGTGAAGTTTTACATTTCTACACATGACAAGTTTAGGGACCTTTTTTCATGCATTAATAGTTAATAACACAATTTTTATTTTTGACCAACACATCATGTTTCACAACAGAGCCTTTAGAACAAAATCTAGCTAGTTAAACATGTGTTTAGGATCCACATTTCTGGTAATAATTCTTTGCATTTATATAGCGCTTTTCTCACTACTCAAAGCGCTCAGCAATTGCAGGTTAAAGGCCTTGCTCAAGGGCCCAACAGAGCAGAGTCCCTTTTGGCATTTACGGGATTCAAACTGACAACCTTCCAATTGCCAGTGCAGATCCCTAGCCTCAGAGCCAGCACTCCACCTAGTAGCTAAGGCAGCTCTTTGTTTTCTTACACTTACAAAGATTTTGCTTAGTGCTGATATTTTTTCAATTGCAGATTCTTTATCTGTATTGAAAGATTTTAAGAGATATTTGCTAAATTTCTAATTAGACTCATGAAGTCAATAATTAGCTTCAGTCAGAGCTCCTTACAGGTTACAAACACTGCTAGTTAATTACTGTGGCACTTTGTTATGATATCTTTTATTTGCCATTCTTGAAATGTTTGCAACACTTTTTTTTCCTAATGTACTTTGAAAACAGTATATTTAATTTTTGTAGATTCTAAGATGGAACTGAGGTAACATCCCCATACTGCTTATCACAGAACATTTACTATAGATAGTGACTTATATGCAATATTAGTTGTTTTTTTCTAAAATGTTTATCATATTTTTCCAGCAGTGTCATGAGGTCATAGCATCTTTAGAATGACCTTATTTTTTTAGTAGATGGATGAGTAATCTGCTCTTTTCGTACAGTGCCGTACTGTTGTAAATAAATATCTGTCTGTTATGTGTAGTCAGTTACATCACAAGTAAGTAGTTTTTACTAGATTTAATTGTGATTTGAATTTTAGGTTTACCATGGGGATGGTATTTGGAATAATGGCAATGTTTGGATCTATCGTACTTCTTTTCAAGACCCTGATGCAGACTTTATCCCAAATGATGTATGAGAGCCCCGAGGGTTCAAATGAGCAGATGTTACAGGTTGTGGTAAGGAAAGCTGTCTCATTTCAGATCATATTTATCCCAAGGTTTTAATTATGCATAAGTAATTTTTTTCTTCTTACTAAAGTTAGGTTTAAAGCTAAATCTATTAACATGTCTAAGTATTTCATTTATTACTCATCAATAATAATTTTAGTAAAACTTAATGACTTTTTTTTCTTGTAGTAGTAGTTGTTGCATTGCCATGTTTACAGAGTGAGAAAATGTTCTTCCATAAGTGTCAAGAAGTTAGATGTAAACAAATGGCATTTCATGATTTTAGATGCAGGATATCATATTCATAAACAACTTCCATCTAGATATTTTACTTTTATAATAAATTATATCTATAACAATGATTAGCAAATCTTGCGAAGTTTGCTTCACCAGGAGTTATTTGACATCACGGAAATGTTTGGGAATTTCGATGAACTTGTGTGAAATGCATTGAAGTCAATGGGGAAGGAAGAACTAAACTAGTTTTGAGTGGATTATAGTGGTGAAATGGTCATTTAAGTGTCCCTGATGGCTACAGATGTGTTTGCCAACAATGCTGGAGTGATTATTGTGGTCAAAAATGTGACCAGAGCTATGAGGTGGCAGCGCTAACCACTGCGCCAACCCACCTGAAACAACAAAAGACACAGATGGAACATAAATGGCCACACATTTAAATATAAATAAATAAAAAATTAAAATCACTTATTATTTATAAGGCATTTCTGTCTTTTTGATGAAAGAAAAAAGTGCTCATGTACAAAGGAAAAATAATCAGGTGTAGCTGGTGTAGGACAGGCTTTTTAGTTGTACATAAGGCTTGTTAAGACAGGAGATTTAACAGGGAAGCAGAAATCTAGCTAAAGGCCCCCAATCTACATTCTTGAGTGAATAGCTGAGCACTTCTTATAGTACCAGGATCAGCCCTGTACTTCATTTGATAGCAAAGGTGTAAATCAGAGTTGAACTGATATCATTGTAGACTCCTTCAGACCAGAAGGTGCCAAATGGACACCATATTCATTGAAATGAGATAGCTTGATGGACAAAATGATGCCCCTTGGAAATTAAGTGAAATGAACCCCTCAAATGAAAATAATGCTTTTTTTTTTTCTTCAATTTATGCTGGATGCAATGTGAGGTGGAGTCCACTTACAGTACATAGACATGAAAAATATACACATGGCTGTTATGGCTTTGTAATGTCACTCTGGCCTTGAAAAGCAGCATGAGGTGCTGGAGAAAAAATGCTTGTCTAAACTGATTACACGGTTTATTTCCAGGAAAATATTCAGTGAACAAGGTCACTGGCTAACACAGCATATTCACTGTGAAAAACTCTTTTGACGATTTTTGCAGAGTGTTTGAAAAATATGTAATTTGCTTAAACACTCTTTAAGGCTTAATGATAGACTGTATTAAGTGGTCATATATTTTCCAATTCAATTTTTCAGCCCTGCTTTTGGCATGTACTGCTTTTAATTTGTGTTAGTGTTCATTTAATTTTAGTTTGTTTATTGTTTTAGATATAGCGTTATACAGTTTGCTTTTGGTGATGTGTATTTTATGTGTATTGTACAACAGAATCTTTGGAAGAAATAAGTGTAAATACATTTAACGCAGACAATTCTGCTTACCAGTGTGGCATTGTACAGTTTAGAATATTTGCTTAAATAAGAGAATAATTAGGGCTTTTTGACTGTTCCCTATTCCTTGGTCCTCACACATGCTAAATGCTGTGAATTCCTCTTTAAACTGTGGTGACTGTAGTGTAAATAGTGTTTACATGGTTGGATGATATCTCATCAAATGAGTTTACAGTATGTTCAAGTTAAGTGGTCATGAATGAAGAAAGAGCATTCATATAGTTGTTTTATTTTGTTTCTGTGTCAACATCAACAGGTGCCTGGTGTTAATCTTCCTGTCAGTCAAATGGCTTATTTTTTTGTTGCAATTCTCATTAGTGGTGTCATACATGAAATTGGCCATGGGGTGGCAGCAATCAGGTAACTGCTATTGCTTTTATTTTAAAACTAATGTTTCCTTCTATTGGTCTGTGAAATTATTGAGACATTTGTATTATAATAACTTTAATAATTCAGTTTTATTAGGTCAAATGTCACTTTTTGCATCAATCAGTTCTTCCGCTAGAAAAACTCGTAGGTTAAATGTGCTTGAGTAAAGTTAAATGGTAAAAAAAAAATATATATGTATAAATAAAGTGTGTGTGAGTATGTATTAGTTTTATTTATAATTTACAAGGTGCATTGAAGTCCAGTATTAACTGTGCTAGGCAAATATCTGACTTCTGTTAACAGGGTATGCTATAAGGCTTTGATTAATATTATAACAGCTTCACACAAACTATTGTGACCGTAAATGAGCCCTTTGTTCAGAACAGAGGACAGAACAAAATTTAGTGTCACAGAACACATGGCTTAAGGGAGTAATTGTAGAATGATTGACCATAAAATTTCATCCGAGTTTAAATGTTTAAGTTTTAAACAGTATAGAAGGTACTATTTTAATTTCAAGTCTCCTTGAGGAAAAAATATTTGCAACGTTCTAGTGATAGATGTTGGCTGTAATTCCTTTTGTGGCTGCAGTCTAGTTAAATATTGCAGATTCAGTTAAACTACAATATTCATATATGTTTATGTTCAAATGATACATTGAAGAGGAATCACCAACATTCCAACTATAGGCAGCCGAACAGGAAATACATCACATTCTGTATTCTCCTTTTAATAAGGTTTGGAATATATTTGCAACAACTAGTGAAAAATACTGGAAATATAAACTATGGAAAGATTATGCTGGGCCTTCATCCATCTATCAGTTTTCTTGTGTCACTTAATCCTTGTGGGTTGCTAATATAGTGATACCAATCAAGTTAAGATTTTTTTTTGAAGTTTGAACAGAAACAGGAATGCCTGGATCAAACCTACACAAAGAATGTAGGCATATTATGTAAATGCAAGCACATACTGTATCATTATCAAGCAGTCGAAACCATGAAAAATTACTGATAGATATTCTAATACATTTTCCGTTTCTTTACCTTAAGTTTTTTTTCCACCTTGACATACTTACATTTTTACAATGGATGAATAATAAAAATACAAAAACACAGAAAATGGAAAAAATAATGAAGTGTTACAGAAACAAAGCTTAGTGAGGATATATGCTGGGATTAAATTTGTTTTTTTTTGGAATTTTTTTGTGTCCAGTGAAATAATATTTTTTTACTAAGTTCCTGTAATCTTATGATCATTATTGTTTCTGAGATTTTACTTTAGTTTGAATTCAACAGTGCTTACTTTCTTAGAGCGTTCCTGGATAGTTTCTTTTATTTCTCCCTAAAAGTTTTAAGCAAGGATCATTTTAATAAGGATCTTGTTCTTCTTTTGGCTGATCCCGACAGGGGTCGCTACAGCGGGTCATCTTCTTCCATATCTTCCTGTCCTCTGCACCTTGTTCTGTTACACCCATCACCTGCATGTCCTCTCTCACCACATCCATAAACCTTCTTTTAGGCCTTCCTTTTTTTCTCTTGCCTGCCAGCACTATCCTTAATTGCAAAAACCACACACTTCATTATGTCTGTAACTAGCAAGCCTATTTTTGGGAGAGGTACACATTCAGTAATCTGTGTCACCTATCAGAATATAATGCTAGCAGGATCCCATGCTCTAATTTACAGTAGAAATATATTGTACTAAATAGAGATTTTAGGGTTGATCCTAAATTGATTTGAGCGCATACACTTGCTCCACCAATTTGAATCATATAAAAATACTAACCTCTGCTGTGTCTGTTAATAAATATATACCACTTGCGTATTACTAAAATACTTATCATACATGGTATTGTTCCAAGTTGCACAACCCTAATGATCAACCATCTCTTGATGGGATTCCTTTTTTCCCTGCTTGGGTACCATTTTGGACTGGAAAACAGTCAATTTCATTTAGGTAAGAGGGGCTAATTGCACACACAAATGTGGTGATCTAGGGCACAGCACTGCCTGCTGGCCCCATGATTGCACATAATTTATTGCCATTCAGGTTTTCAAATAGAAAAATGGAATTTCTGATCTATGGCTTTTTATATGTCATCCCATTTTACAAATCCTGAGCAAGTTTAGGCAAATTCAAAAGTTTTTCTTTTTAGTTTTTGCAAAAAAAAAAAAAAATCAGATAAAATTGTGTTTTTATAATGTTGAGTCAAGTTGTGCCTCATGGTTATATCAACAATATTAATATTAAAATATTGTCTTATTTTATTTATTTCTGAAGTGTTTAGTAAGCACTAGGAAGAAAGACATAGTCTCTCACATATTTGCTCCACAAATCTCAAGTTCAGACTTAAGGTCCAGAGGGAAATTTTAACACAGAATACAAAGGAGATGTTCTTGCTGATGTTAAGTTTGCTAGCAGCACAAAGGTGTAAATTGCACAATTTGGTACCATAAGTATATGTAGTTTTATGTCCATGAAATAACACAGTGCTAGAGAGACTGCATATGTGTTTTGATCCCGGGAAGTCTTTTGTTTTGTTCCCTTGGGTTCTTTTGTGCCTTTTTCAGGACTGCCTTTTGTGCCCTTTGAGTGATCTTTACGGGATGTCAACTCCTCTGGAGAGTAGCTACAGTCATGAATTTTCTCAAATTTTAGACAATTTGCCTAACTTTGAATTGATAGGCACCAAGGTCATTAGAGATGATTTTGTAGCCTTCTCTAACTTCATTCATCTCTATAATGTGTCTTTTAGACAGATAGATAAATAGATAGATACTTTATTAATCCCAAGGGGAAATTCACATACTCCAGCAGCAGCATACTGATAAAGAAAATATTAAAGAGTGATAACAATGCAGGTATACAGACAGACAATAACTTTGAATAATGTTAACGTTTACCCCCCCCCCCCCCCCAGGTGGAATTGAAGAGTCGCATAGTGTGGGGGAGGAACGATCTCCTCAGTCTGTCAGTGGAGCAGGACAGTGACAACAGTCTGTCGCTGAAGCTCCTCCTCTGTCTGGAGATGATACTGTTTAGTGGATGTAGTGGATTCTCCATTATTGACAGGAGTTTGCTCAGTGCCCGTCGCTCTGCCACGGATGTCAAACTGTCCAGCTCCGTGCCTACAATAAAGCCTGCCTTCCTCACCAGTTTGTCTGGGCATGAGATGTCCCTCTTCTTCATAAGATCTTTTAAGATCCTGTGAAAGTTGTTTGGGTTGAGGCATGTTTCACACTAACCAGTCTTTCTTGAGGGGAAAAGATTTATCACTAACCAGGCTTTGTGTGCCTTTATTTAAAAGATGAGGCACCTGTGTAACCCAAAATTCTAATCTCATCTCCTTAAGTGGAATACCTTTTTTGAATTACGTAGCTGTTGGAGAAATCATTGACACAGAGGTTCACTTAACTATTTCCAGCCTGCACAGTGAATGATTACTCAGTGTGCGCAATAAAGACATGAAACACTCAACTGTTTGTGTGTTATTAGTTTAATTGGATTTTTTTGTCTATAGTTGTGACTTAGATGAAGATCTGACCACATTTTCTTAGTAATCGATGCAGAAATCCAGTTAATTCCAAAGGGTTCTTACTTTTTCTTGCAGCTTGCAGGCAGGATGATATAACATGATTTATTCAGATTAAACATGAGTTGACTTTATAGTGAAATTATAAAAGTTACCTTTTGTCTGTGCCTGAGTGTTCCTTCCACTGTGTACTTTATTGTAAATCATTTGGGTTGAATACTGGCCCAAACTAATACTGTCACAATCGTTTTCCTAAACAAAATTAACTCGTATATATTTGGCATAGATATATTTATATTTGATATATCAGTCTGAACTGAATTTGTTTCTTGAAAGAAGTTTAGTAACTTATAAACAATGTGAAATGCAATTGCATTGATCATATTTTTATGAAAAGGATTCATAACAAATTGTGTAAAAATTCAAACTGAATTTTTCAGTCAGTCAGTCGTTGTCCAACCGCTACTTTAAATCTAATGTAAATGTCTTTCTTTAATTTGTTAGGAATCTACTTTTTGATAGTTGGATAGTACACATATACATATTTTACATTATGAAAGGCAGTGTCATGTATGTTTATTTGCATTCATTATCTTAAAGTATGGAAATATATTTTAAAGTTTTGTTTAGCTTTTATGCTTTGCTCTTTAAACCTGTCCATACCCAATGTCCATATTCAACACATTTAATCACCCTGAGAAAATCTCTTAGCCTGTCTCTGCTTTGACTGCGAAAAATAAATGCATACAGTTATAAAATGGACAACATGTAATGAGTGGTCTTTGCTATTGAATGGTGCTATATAAATAAATTTATTTTTTTTTAATCTTTCATCAACATAATGATGTATTTTCTTTTATTTAGAGAACAAGTACGATTTAATGGATTTGGGATGTTCATTTTTATTATCTATCCTGGTGCATTTGTGGATCTGTTTACAACTCACCTACAGCTTATATCTCCAGTTCAACAGCTACGCATTTTCTGTGCAGGTATGTACTTTAATCACTTCGCCTTAATGAGAATGTACTTTTGGATATTCATTTACATGTACTTATTTGGCTGGCTCCTTTATCCAACGGAACATTTATGATACAATTGGTTACATTTCTTTTGGTTTTCCTATTGGCGCAAAAGCAGGTCAAGTGACATGGTAAGGGTCACAGAGTGTCAGTAGCGGTATTTGAACCCACAACCTGAAAGTTTGAAGTCCAAAGCCTTAACTAGTACACCAACCCCTTGGGATTAATAAAGTCTGTCTCTCTTTCATACTGACATGTTGTTTGAAGGTTCAATGTTTTTCCACTATACCAACCTCTTTAAACACTGAAGAAATACACTTCTTTTCCAAGTGGTTTGAAGGCTTTACTCATATGTGTTTAAAGGTTTTTCGGTCATTCGCGTCATAAAATATCTCATTTTAAGTAAAAAAAAAAAGTAACTACACTTGCTTTTTATTCTTGAAGGCATTTCAGTGCTTACCTAAGATGCTTCATCAGTTCAACTGAATAGTGGGAAATTCCCCATCATTTAAACCTCTATAATAATAGGTAATATAGTACATGATTTTCACTGAGATTACAAAACAGTCATGTGAGAGTTGTGAAAGTCCCATAGCTGGAGATTTGGTTAATCTGTAAGAGCAAAGATGTTATGATGGTATTAGACTCACCCAACTGAAATCTTGAATTGGAATAAAATTCTCAGGATAAATATATAATGGCAATATTGTAAGTTGCAGACACATGATTTTGCAGACTTCCTGCCCACTTCTTTTCAATAATTCTCAGATGACTGTTAATATGATCTCAGTGAGACTTAAATGTTCAGTCACCCAAAGATTTTACAATCAAAGTCAATTTCCTGCAATTCAGTTGAATTGATAAAGCCCCTCAGATCAATGTGTTGCATTTTGAATTACCGATGCAAAATAGTTTGTTCATATATATTTTTTTATATATGGGCAGCACCTAGAATCCTTGGGTCAGATTCCCTCACCCAGTCACTATCAATGTGTAGAATTTATTTTGATCTGCATGTCTGTGTTGTGTTGTCATCTGGCGTTCCTCCCTTATCATACAAATAATCATTTTTGTTTAATTGGTGATTTTAAAATGGCCCAATGTGGATGTGTGAGTGGGAACTGAGATAACTGCTGCCCTGTTCAGGGCTAGTTTATGCCTTGTGCACATTGTGACCCTGAATTAAATTAAGCAGCTATGAAAATGTTTTTTACTTATTGGAAAGCTAAATAATTACTAATCAGTCTTCTTTTTTTCATGCTATTAATTTTATTATCACACTTATGAAAATGCAATGTTTAATTGTGTTTAAGTTGCGTAGCAAAATAAATGTTTTCAAATAATTATGTAGTTGAAATATACCACAAAAATGCCAGATGGAGGCAATATTTATTTATTTATTTATTTTTTAATTTTTACTCCTGAGTGCTTTGCTTAAGAGTATTTTTTACCAAGGGCACATTTGCTGTCATTTTAATGTACAAAAAACAAGAAAATCAAACTGTCTGCACTGTCTCATGAATTTACATCCTTACTTTTGAGCCAAAGAAGGTCAGTGACTTTAATTTATAACACAACAGTTATTGTATTACTTTCTAACTAGGCAATGATTTACTTCCATTAGAGACTACATGTGTATGATATCTTATGGAAATTGTGGCAGGGATCTTCCAGACTGCTACATAAACTCGGATTAATATACAAGCGAATGCTGTCCTTGTCACATTTAATAGGCTGTATAACACATCTGTGTTTATTGAAGAAAAAAGACAGAATGCAATAAAGAAGAAATAGACATGAGTCCCTGGATGAAACAATATAG
This sequence comes from Erpetoichthys calabaricus, assembly GCF_900747795.2. NCBI lineage: Eukaryota > Metazoa > Chordata > Cladistia > Polypteriformes > Polypteridae > Erpetoichthys > Erpetoichthys calabaricus. Next base: position 50,780,135 of record NC_041397.2, on the reverse strand, counting down.
CTTCAAGTCTGTTTAATTCTTCAAACACCTTATTCTAAGTCTGGCTAGTTGCTTCACCTGACTGACTGAAAAAATAAGTACCGGTAACTTTTCTTGTAATCAGTGTGTCAAATACCTCATGCTAATTGGGAGGCCAAGTTGGCTGAATACTGAAAATCTTAATCTGGTACAATAATTTAAATACAGAGAATGTTATTAGTTGGGATGTACAGTAATCCCTCCTCCATCGCGGGGGTTGCGTTCCAGAGCCACCCGCGAAATAGGAAAATCCGCGAAGTAGAAACCATATGTTTATATGGTTATTTTTATATATTTTAAGCCCTTATAAACTCTCCCACACTATTATAAACATTTCACGCACAATTATACAGCATAAACCCTTTGTATTCTCTTAGATATTAGGTAAGATTTGTTGAAATTATGTATGTAAACACAGTTTACATACAGTAAAACCTAAATATTATTTTAAAGATATCGAGCGTCTCCGATATCACATATGTTACAGCCATTACAACAGACAGGCCACCAGCAATAAATACGTACAATGCAAGAAAAATTGTATACAGTAAAATGTGTGTACAGTGACACTAAACTATGTACATGTAATAAGTACTGTACGTAAATAATTAATTATGGTTACTCACCAACAATGACACGACGACTTGTCCGATAACGATGAGTTTAATTTTACTGCATAACAAAGGATAGCGTTACAGCTCTTCTAAAGGAGCCTCTTCAGGCGACTGTTTAGCACCGCCGTTGTTCTTCTTCCATCACTCTTCAATCCAAATCCCTAAAGCAGATTCCATCCATACTACTGCCTTATCACGTCCACTTGCAACTCGTTTTGCGCCCTGGTTAAAGGAAACTGCAGCCGTAGATCTTACATGCTTTTCCTCCTTTTTAAATAAAAAGAATCGTGGACTCATTTATGCTGTAATGGTGTCCTGCAGCGGTGTAGCTGTTTCCTTCCTTCAACATATCCAAAACTTTTACCTTTTCTGCAATCATTTGCATCTTCTGTTGGCGCTTGGGCACGTTAATGCTGTATGAGTGAGATTAGACTTCCTGGTTAATGCAGCACTCCGTCAATGAGCCAATCAGCAGCACACAGGAACTTAACCGCGTGCTCTGATTGGGTAGCTTCTCAGCCATCCGCCAATAGCATCCCTTGTTTGAATTCAAATGCATCCCTTGTTTGAATTCAAATGGGCAAATCAACTGAGGAAGCATACGTACTGTAGACCGCAGACATCCGCGAAGCAGTGAAAAATCCGCGATATATATTCACATATGCTTACATTTAAAATCCGAGATGGACTGAAGCCACGAAAGACGAAGCGCGATATAGCGAGGGATCACTGTACATATCTAAAGTAGACTAATTGGATTATACACAGATATGCAGTCTGCCAACAACAACTACACCAGTATCCTGTGGAAAAAAAACTTTTTGTGATACATGCCAATTTTTGTGACCACTGAAGCTCTACTCCGTTGCTTCTCTCTGAATACTAACTCCCTTTAAATGCACTCATGCTGACTGCTGAGAATGGAGTCCCCCTGGCATCACTGCCACACATCATCCCAATAATCGATGATTTCACTTTCATATTTTTATGGGTTACAGTAAATATCTCCAAAACTATTATGAAATAGCAACAAGATGCAGTTGGCTTACGCTGTTGTCATTCATGTAATCGGCAATCACTTTTACATTTACTATCATTACTGCAATGATGCCACACACAGACAAGCAATAATGTCTATGAGGAGTTCCAGTTTATTCATTTTCTAAGAACATCTCCATCCTTTTCCTCAAACCCTCCTGATTTAAGGCAGGGGTGCGGAAATCCAATGCCCGACTCGTCCGACACGGGTAAATTGACCATCGGACAAACATGTTTTTCTGTTTCAGTTGTCCGCGGACAAGTGCAATTTTCTGGAGAAAAATATTATGTGCTGTGCAGGGCACATTTTACCACTACTTTCACATTTTAAACATTTGGGTACGTACTTTGTGCGGAAACAGTCTACTGTTCTTCATGTCTCAAATTGGTCTTCAATATTGCTTACAAAATGACGGCTGATTTTTCAAAGGGGAAGCACTCTTACGGTCTTACATAAGTTTTTTACCCTAATACTTACACGCTTGGAGATGCGGTCATTTTGTTCATGCCGACATTACGATGTAATCTGATGATTTTTCATTATAATCAATAACTTTTATATATTACCAGTAATGGCGTACTGCACGGTAACATGCAGTGAATAAATACACTTGACTTGAGCATTCATAGTTTTCATCCTCTTTCTCTGTACGTTTAGCATTCATTTGCTCAGCGGTTGATGCGCTTGCTGCTTCCTGAGCAGCCCTTCTTTTCTCCACCGTAGCGGCCCGCTGCTTCTCCTCTTTCGTTGGCATCTTTTCACGTTAAAACTGATTAAGTTAGTTTTTGTGTTGCAATTACTTAGTACGCTTTCTTTAATTTTTCACTTAAACTGGCACTTAAGTCTTCAATCTGCCTCAAGAATGATTAGCGAAGGTGGTGGGGAATGAGAAAGGCTCCCATACGCATGCGCCGCCCTGCGGCGCACTGCCAAGAGTTAATTCAACAATAAAATAAAATAAAAATAAAGAGTAATACAAATCATCACCCCGAAAGCGGATAGTAGACGTCACATAGTATACTGTATGTGTACCAAATTTCAAGTCAAAAGGTGAAATGGTTTGCGAGCTACAGGTGATTTAAAATCCTGGACAGACAAATGAACAGCCACGGTAGCAAATTATAGAAGAAGATTGATAAAATTAATTGTTTCTACATAAAAATGCAGTCATTTTACTTACAATTCAATTGTTTTCACCACATAACAAAGCTTGTTAGGCAGTTAATCTTTCCTGCAATTTGCGATTTCGTGTAGGTTGTGATATATTGAGGAGTTAAGAAATTTATTGCGTGGCAACATCAATTTTGATGAGCTGTCAATAGATCGTTTTTGATTAGCGAATATTTCATATAAAACAAGTTGGTTTCGCGCTGTCAGTTTATTAAAAATTAAGAAGAAAACATTCTAACGGTTTCCAAAGGTTATGAAATGTCTATAAAAAAATCTTCACTGTAACTGTAGTATGTGAAACAGAACTAGTGTAGCTATAATGAAGGCATTGTTTATTAGTGAGTTAAAATGATAAGGGAATCTTTTATAAAATGTTCTAGAGCAAGGTGGCAAAATACTACTCGCTGAAAGAACTTTTTTCAGTTTTAAAATGGAAGGCAGTATTGGTATCAATAAAAGAGATCAGAAAAAATAAACTATTTTTCACTTTTGTTATTTGTTTATGGACAAGTGAATTTAACTGGCGGACAACTGGATTTTCTAAGTTTACTTGTCCGTGGACAAGTAGAAAAAAATTTGATTTCCACACCCCTGTAAGGGATGTGCTCTCCTTCCTTACCACAGGTCTGCAGCCACTAAAACATCCAGCTACACCTAGCGTGCTGATTTTAAACTCATCTCATCCCATCAGTCCTGTGAAGCACGTGTGTACAGACAATATCCAGTTTGCTTGTAAAAGTATGAGAGGTATTTTCTGCAAAAGTGAAAATTATAAAATGAGAATGCAGTCTCTCTTTTGCAATTTCATTTTCAAAGTTTGTATGTTAAAATGAAAGTGAAATAACCCCATATGCCATTTCATTTTCAAAGTCTACACGGAAAAATGCTGCAAAAATGAAATAACCTTATTAGCAATTTCATTTTCAAAGTGTGTGGGCCAAAATGCTGCAAACATTTAAATTGAATAACCCCATTTTGCAATTTCATTTTAAGCCTGAACCGCAATGAAGCTGCAAAAATGAAAAGTAAAAAGCATTTCCACTTTGCATTTTCATTTTCAACTTCTCAAAATGCAAATAGTGTGGGTCAGTGGGTGGGGCTTTGTACCTTGATTCCAAATAAAATTCTTTATCCTTCGTAGCTGTAGAGCCTCTTTGATCATTAGAAAACCTCTAACTTTGACTGTTTAATTCACGTGATTTTGATCTTTTCACCCTCGTACTGTAGTACCTCCTTGTAGTACTGAAGTAATTAATGTGCAATTTAATTTCAATATTTAACATGACATAAATTAGCCTTTATTGCATCATAGTTTACATTTATTTGCACTGAAGTGGAAACAGGATGCTTTGTATTTTTGTAGTATTTTATTGTACTGTTGGCTTCGAGCACCGTAATGGAGAGAGAGAGAGAGAGAGATTGCATTTTCATTTTATAATTTTCATTTTTGCAGAAAATACTTCCCATAGTAAGAGTACTCTACATTTGCCTACAATATTTTCTTGCAAATTCAGTATTGATTTTCAGGCTTTTAAGAGGGTTCTTGGAATTGTCCTGTAGTCTCAAACTCCCCAAAACATTTATTTCTCCCCTTGTTTTTAAGAATTTTAAAAACTCATTTCTATCTGAGTGTCTGATGTAATGTTCAGGTATTATAAATTCTGCTGCACAGTATATTGTCAATCATCGTATAAAATAATTTATGCAGTTTCAAGTAGTCTACAAAACCCAGTGCAGAGTCACAGAACAGTTTGCTGTAAAATGAATGCAAAAAACACATACAATTCTATCATCTTTATAGTTTCACGATTAGTTTGATCTATATCAATTAAATACCAATTTGGCTAAGTTGCTTACAATTGAGTAGTAGGTATTTATTTTAATTAAATATAACATATTCATAAACAATTTTACAAAGGTGGTCTTTTATTTATAGATCTGTATATTCAAATATTGCAGTGTTACATTCCAAAAGTTAAAATTTGAAACATTAGAAAAAATAAATGTGTTTTTTGTATTATTGTGTGTGTGTGTGTGTGTGTGTGTGTGTGTGTGTGTGTGTGTGTGTGTGTGTGTGTGTGTGTGTGTGTATATGTGTGTGGGTGTGTGTGTATATATATAATATATATATATATATATATATATAATGTGTATACCGCCTGTAGACGTTGTAAATGTGAATGCCAATCATTGCTGAAAATCACCACATCATCAAGATATGCCCCAGAATATTCAGAATGTGGACGCAGTATTTGATCCATCATTCGCTGAAAAGTTAAAGGGGCCCCATGAAGACCAAACGGGAGTCTAGTAAATTCATAAAGTCCATCAGGAGTTGCAAATGCTGTTTTCTCACAACTGTTAGCCTCTAGAGGTACCTGCCAATAACCCTTTGTGAGGTCTAGTGTGGAAATATAGGTCGCCTGACCCAGTTTTTCTAAGAGCTCGTCTACCTGGGGCATTGGGTAAGCATCGAATTTAGACACCTTATTCAAGCTCCTAAAATCGATACAAAAGCGAACCGAACCGCCCGGCTTGGGAACCAACACAACCGGAGAACACCAGTCACTTTTGCTTTCATGAATCACACCTAGCTCCAGCATCTTCTTGACTTCTTCGTGCACAATATTTCTTCGTGCGTCCGGGATTCGAAATGGCCGCATTTGCACCCGAACACCGGGTTCAGTGGAGATTTTATGTTCTGCTAAACTAGTGATGCCTGGCAAGTCTGAAAAAACATCAGTGTTCTGTTCTATTAAGTTTAATAACTCTTGTCTTTTGTGAATCAGTCAAATCGTTGCCAATGACAACATCAGTCTGAGAAACAGCAGTCAAGGTAGTGTGAACCTCTTGTCTGTCATGCCATTTCTTTAAGAGATTAATATGCAAAATTTGAAGTGGTTTTCGCCGACCAGGTATTCTAACCTTGTAATTTACTGGTCCCATACGCTCCTCAATAACTGCTGGGCCCCTGCCATTTAGCTAGGAATTTGTGTGGGTCTGACGGTACCAGTACCAAAACATGATCGCCCGGTTTGAATTCACGAAGCTGACTGCGTCTATCATATAGACGCTTTTGTGTTTCTTGTTCCCGTTGTTGATGCTCTACAGCAATAGAAGAAAGTCTGGAAATTCTTTCTTGTAAGGAAACTATTCGCTCAGCAAAACCCTCTCCAAGTGAAGTTGTTTCATGTCCAATCCATTCTTCTCGAACAACATCTAGGACGCCTCATGGTCGTCTGCCAAATAATAGTTCAAAGGGACTCAAACCAGTGGATGCCTGCGGTGATTCTCGTACGGCGAACAAAACAAAAGGCAGGACAGTGTCCCATGTTGTGGGATCATTATGAGCAACTCTTCTAATCATTTGTTTCAGGGTTTTGTTAAATCATTCAGTCAAGCCATTAGTTTGTGGATGGTAAACGGTGTTGCCCAATTTCTTAATAGAGAACCGTTTACATAATTGTTTCATCACACAAGAAGTGAAAGGTGTGCTTTGGTCAGTTAAAATTTCCTTAGGAATGCCAATACAAGTAAACATCACACAGAGAGCTTTGGCTACAGAGGAGGAGTTTGCCTTTTTCAAAGCTGTTACTTCAGGATATCGCATTGCATAGTCAACTAACACCAGCATATACTGGAAACCATTTTTAGTTTTAGGCAAAGGTCCTACAATATCTAAACCCACCCTCTGAAAGGGGACATCCAAATAGGGCAAAGGGGAGCCCGAGGAGGCTTATAAGCAGAGACAGTTTGACAGTCAGGACATGAAGTGCAGAACCGTTCAACATCTTTTCCCATATTTAGCCAATAAAATCGTTTCGAAAACCGCTCTCTGGTTTTATCAGTCCCCAGGTGCCCTTCCAAGATGTGAGAGTGAGCCAGCTGTAAAAGAATTTCCCTATGTCCCTCAGGTACTACTAACTGCTCAATAAATTCCCCCAACAAATGGTCCGAAATCACTCTGAAAAGACAACCATCTTTCTTCAGAAAGTGTGGTGTTTTTAAGCTCCCGCTAGCGCGGTCTTGGTGATAGGAGTCACTAGCAGTGTAAGCCTGTTTAAATGCATACTGCAACGTGCTATCAGCATGCTGCAAGCACACAAAGCCCGGCTGCTTGCTAGTACTCGGTTTGGGTTCCGAGACATTTACAATCTGAGAGGATGTGGAAGGGCCATGCCAATCTGAGAAATTTTGGGGGGGAGTCTTCCTCCGACTCACTTGAGAGATCTGGTTCAATATGTAAATTGGGATCTAAATTGTTCCCAACTGCCACCAGTTCTCCGTCTCCCTCCCCCCGAATAGGTTCAACAGGTGAATCAACTGGCGACCAGTGTTCAGCCATTAATATAGGAAAAAGAGCATTCCTTCTGCCTATCAGCAAAGGCCAAGGACATGAATCAGAAACAGCAGACCACACTTTAAAGTAACGACCCTGATAAGTTAAAGGAAGAAGTAAAGTCTCATAGTTCTTAACATCTCCATGTACACAGCGTATGTTAACAGTCTCAGTATTACTATGGTAACTGTTGTCAAGACAGTCACATCTCACAACACAAAGGTCACTGCCTGAGTCCAACAACGCTGTCACCTCTCGGCCCCCGAACTTCACCGAGAAAAATAAGCCATCTTTCTTTTTCGACGGTTCCGGGATATTTGAGCAACAAACCTCCGCTATGCCAATTTCCATTGAACGAGCTGGAGACAGACGACAATCTCTCACCAAATGACCAGGTTGATCACACCGGAAACATCTTCGTTCAGTGGCACTGAATCGGCGACGTCCACGACCACGACCTCTTTCTCCAGAAGCAGGCACCTCATTCGGGGTTGCACCAACTGCGTTCCCTGGCGGTCTAGCCGACGACATCCGATTATCAGTCGCTGTAGGTTGACGACGGTCTGGTCCATGGTCAAGTTGATGAGGATACTCTGGGCGATCCCTTATAGGTTTTAACACAGGATACGGAGTACTGAAGCTACCGCTTGTTTTGTAAGCGGTCTGCGAGCCTTCTAAACGTTGGGAAATAACATCCAGTGATTCAAGATTATGACGAAGAAACTCCTCTCTGATGGGTGCAGGTATTCCAAACAACACTATGTTCATAACAACCTTTTCAACGATGCGCTCTACCTTATCTCCCTCAAACCAGCATTGCACTTTATGAATCAAATCTTGTATTTGTGCACGAATGGAACAGTCCATATCCAGCCTCCAGTTGTAGAGTGCAAAACCTTTCGACAAAAACGTTGTGGCTTTCCTCAAAACAATTTGATCTTTCAAAAAATCATAATCGCCAAGTTTTCCGTTAGGTACACTTCGTAATGAAAGTAGGGCGTCACCAGACAAAAACGGCGTGATGATAACAGCCCAATGACATTTGTCCCATCCTAACAAAGTCGCCACTTGTTCAAAAGCCAAAAGAAACAGCTCTGGGTCATCAGACGGACCCATCTTCGACAGCACATTCTTAGCATTGTCCGGAAGCGGAGGCAAAGGAACAACACGTCTAGCAACTTGCGCAGGACTTGGTGGTGGTGGAGGCGGAACATACCATTGAGGGACTGGAGTAGCTCTTGGAGGCTGAACATACTGTTGGGTATCTCTTCGTCGGACAAGCGGAGATTGAACACTTGGAGGACGTTCGGAATCTAAATCATCTTCTGGATCATATGGGAGAGGAACATTCTGAGCGATTTGAAAAAGGTATTCGGCTTCCGCTTGTGCTTGTGCGTCCATCTTTGCAACCACTCCTGGTACCACTTGTCACGCTTGGGTTACAAAATTGCACAGAAGACCAGTGGAAGTTGAAGAGACTGGAATTTTATTCAAACACTGCAAACAAACATTTATCTTTTAAAAGTGTTTCACACGTGCTCCTTGAAAAGACTTAACACCTCCGCTTGTCAATTAAAAGCAACCAAGGACTACTTCGGAGGAGGAGGAATACGTGTGTCTTTCATTTCCTAGGAACATCTGAGTACTGGGATGTTTTCCAAACAAAGATTTTTAGTGAAGCAGCATTTAGTTGTATGAAATTAAATCAAATGTGAAACTGGCTGTGCAAAAATTTGGGTACCCTTGAAATTCTGCTGATTTGAATGCATGTAACTGCTCACTGATTACTTGCAACACCAAATTGGTTGGATTAGCGTGTTAAGCTTTGAACTTCATAGACAGGTGTGTCCAATCATGAGAAAAGGTATTTAAGGTGGTCAATTGCAAGTTGTGCTTCCCTTTGACTCTCCACTGAAGAGTGACAGCATGGGATCCTCAAATCGGCTCTCAAAAGATCTGAAAACAAAGGTTGTTCAGTATCATGGTTTAGGGGAAGGCTACAAAAAGAGGTTTAAACTGTCAGTTTCAACTGTAAGGAATGTAATCAGGAAATGGAAGGCCACAGGCACAGTTGCCGTTAAACCCAGGTCTGGCAGGCCAAGAAAAATACAGGAGCGGCATATGCGCAGGATTGTGAGAATGGTTACAGATAACCCACAGATCACCTCCAAAGACCTGCAGGAACATCTTGCTGCAGATTGTGTATCTGTACATCGTTCTACAATTCAGCGCAATTTGCACAAAGAACATCTGTATGGCAGGATGATGAGAAAGAAGCCCTTTCTGCACTGAAGCCACAAACAGTCACTTGTTGTATGCAAATGTTCATTTAGACAAGCCAAATTCATTTTGGAACAAAGTGCTTTGGACTGATGAGACAAAAATTGTGTTATTTGGTCATAACAACAAGCGCTTTGCATAGTGGAAGAAGAGCACCGCATTCCAAGAAAAACACCTGCTACCTACTGTCAAATTTGGTGGAGGTTCCATCATGTTGTGGGGCTGTGTGGCTAGTTCAGGGACTGGGGCCCTTGTTAAAGTCGAGGGTCGGATGAATTCAACCCAGTATCAACAAATTCTTCAGGATAATGTTCAAGCATCAGTCACAAAGTTGAAATTTTGCAGGGGTTGGATATTCCATCAAGACAATGACCCAAAACACAGTTCGAAATCTACAAAGGCATTCATGCAGAGGGAGAAGTACAATGTTCTGGAATGGCCGTCACAGTCCCCTGACTTGAATATCATTGAAAATCAATGGGATGATTTGAAGCAGGCTCTCCATGCTCGGCAGCCATCAAATTTAACTGGAGAGATTTTGTATGGAAGAATGGTCAAGATATCTCCATCCAGAATCTAGACACTAATCAAAGGCTATAGGAGGCGTCTAGAGGTTGTTATATTTGCAAAAGGAGGCTCAATTAAGTATTGATGTAATATCTCTGTTTGGGTGCCCACATTTATGCACCTGTCTAATTTTGTTATGATTTATATTGCATATTTTCTGTTAATCCAATAAACTTAATGTCACTGCTGAAATACTACTGTTTACATAAGGCATGTCATAAATTAAAAGGAAGTTGCTACTTTGAGAGCTCAGCCAATGATGAACAAAAATCCAAAGAATTAAGAGGGGTTCCCAAACATTTTCATATGACTGTATATATGTACTGTATATACTGTGCTCTCCACAATTATTGGCACCCCTGGTTAAGATGTGTTCTTAGGCTTCTAATAAATTGTTTTTTTTCCCAAAAAATAAAGGCTCACAACACAAAAAAGAGAAAAATCCAACCTTTAATTAAAGTATGTTTATTCATTTAGGAACAAAATCCCACATTAAGAAATAAATTTTTTACATGAAATCATGTGTGCCACAATTATTGGCACACCTAACAATTCCTATAAAATAAATGTAATTGAAGCATTTTTGTAATTTCCAGTTTAGTTTTTAAAGTTGATCAGATTAAATTGGAACTTTTAATTAGTAATTAATGACTCCCTGTGTCCCTGGGGTATAAATATGACGTAACACAGAGTCCTATTGCTCTTAGCCACTCTTCAACATGGGAAATACAAGAGAACATGCTGTTCAAGTAAGGCAGATGTGTGTCGACCTTCATAAGTCAGGTAATGGCTACAAGAAAATAGCTATTCGCCTAAACCTGCCTGTATCTACAGTCAGAGGAATAATAAAGAAGAGTAAAACAATGGGAACAGTGACAAACCAGGCTGGACCAGGACTCAAGTTTATCTTGCCACCACGCACAGTGAGGAGGATGGTAAGAGAAGTAAAACATTCTCCAGAGCTCACTGTTAGAGAAACGCCCCCAGCACGACTCCACCCGGAAACCGTTATATATGGATATACTAGCACTGACGTCCGAGGTTCGATTCCTGAGAGGGAGTGCAGTGAGTGTGTACACCTGATGAGCCCAGAATTAGGGCGAAACACGTGTCGCGTACTCTTTGCATTATTTGACAGTAAACTATTTCAACTATTCTATGATATGGATATATATGTATATGGATATACTGTATATATATATATATATATATATATATATATATATATATATATATATATATATATAATATGGTTATATATACAGTAATCCCTCCTCCATCGCGGGGGTTGCGTTCCAGACCGCGAAGTAGAAACCATATGTTTATATGGTTATTTTTATATATTTTAAGCCCTTATAAACTCTCCCACACTATTATAAACATTTCCCGCACAATTATACAGCATAAACCCTTTGTATTCTCTTAGATATTAGGTAAGATTCGTTGAAATTATGTATGTAAACACAGTTTATATACAGTAAAACCTAAATATTATTTTAAAGATATCGAGCGTCTCCGATATCACATATGTTACAGCCATTACGACAGACAGGCCACCAGCAATAAATACGTACAATGCAAGAAAAATTGTATACAGTAAAATGTGTGTACAGTGACACTAAACTATGTACATGCAATAAGTACTGTATGTAGATAATTAATTATGGTTACTCACCAACAATGACACGACGACTTGTCCGATAACGATGAGTTTAATTTTACTGAACAACAAAGGAGAGCGTTACAGCTCTTCTAAAGGAGCCTCTTCAGGCGATTGTGTAGCATCGCCGTTCTTCTTCTGGCAGTCTTCAATCCAAATCCCTAAAGCAGATTCCATCCAGACTACTGCCTTATCACATCCACTTGCAACTCGTTTTGCGCCCTGGTTAAAGTACACTGCGGCTGTAGATCTTATATGCTTTTCCTCCTTTTTAAATAAAAAGAATTGTGCACTCATGCCGTAATGGTGTCCTGCAGCGGTGTAGCTGTTCCCTTCCTTCAACATATCCAAAACTTTTACCTTTTCTGCAATCATTTGCATCTTCTGTTGGTGCTTGGACACGGCCCCTGAAGCAGTAGCAGGAGCATGTTAATGCTGAATGAGTGAGATGAGACTTCCTGGTTAATGCGGACACGGCCCCTGAAGCAGTAGCAGGAGCATGTTAATGCTGAATGAGTGAGATGAGACTTACTGGTTAATGCAGCACTCCGTCGCTGAGCCAATCAGCACACAGGAACTTTAACTGTGTGCTCTGATAAGGTAGCTTCTCAGTCATCCGCCAATAGCGTCCCTTGTATGAAATCAACTGGGCAGACCAACTGAGGAAGCATGTACCAGAAGTAAAAAGACCCATTGTCCGCAGAAACCCGCGAAGCAGCGAGAAATCCGCGTTATATATTTAGATATGCTTACATATAAAATCCGCGATAGAGTGAAGCCGCGAAAGTCGAAGCGCGATGTAGCGAGGGATTACTGTATATGGAGATTCTCTCTCTCTCTCTCTCTCTCTCTTTTTATATATATATATATATATATATATATATATATATATATATATATATATATATCTATATATATATATATATATATATATATATATATATATCTATACACTAGCAAAATACCCGCGCTTCGCAGCAGAGAAGTAGTGTGTTAAAGAGGTTATGTAAACATATGTATATATATGTATATGTATATATATCTACATATACACATATCTACATATATATATACATATACACATCCACACATATATATATTATACATATATATACACATACATATACACACATACATACACACACACACACACACACACACACACACACACATATATACATATATACATACATAGTGCGTTGTAACACGGGCTGTGATTGTTACATGGGAGGGAGACGACAAATCACAGCTTCCCGCTTTCTAATCGGGCCTGTGAGTGGTGCTTTGACGGACGCCCAGATCCCACAGTATCTCCTCTTAGGAGAGGCGTTAGGCAAGTGTAATTGAATAGCGGTGCTGCAAGTTTAGCTTTACACCTGTTTTTAAGGCTTATTGACTGAAAGGGGCTTTCATGAAAAAAGTTAGGGCTTTGCTACAGGATACACCCTCCACAAGTTAAGGAAGTAAAAATAAAGGTATATATTTCTGTTTTATTTAAACCTTTTAAGTTTGTATGCGGGCGGTATGGTGGCGCAGTGAAAGGTGCCAGTTAGGAGACCCGGGTTTGCTTCCCTGCGTGGAGTTTGAATGTTCTCCCTGTGTCTGTCTGGGTTTCCTCCGGGAACTCCAGTTTCCTCCCACAGTCCAAAGACATGCAGGTTAGGTGCATTGGCGATTCTAAATTGTCCGTGGTGTGTGCGCCCTGCGGTGGGCTGGCACCTTGCCCGGGGTTTGTTTCCTGCCTTGTGCCCTGTGTTGGCAGGGATTGGCTCCTGTATTTAGGATATAGCGGGTTGGATAATGGATGGATGGACATTTGTATGCATAGCCCCATTTGCCCGTTTTCATTTTTTTTCTTTCTTCAGTAATATTTCAGCAAACCCGGAGCTAGTCAGTTCAAATCCTGGTACTGACACCACTGTGTGACCCTGAGGAAGTCACTTCACCTGCCTGTGCTGCAAAAAACAAAAGTAATGTAACAAATTGTACCTCATATGTAGCAAGTTGCTGGAATAAAGGCATAAGTCAAATAGATAACTATGTATTATACCATAGGAACTATTCAGTTATTTTCAGTTAAGTCATCTGCAGCAAACCTTTATAAATAAGGGTTTCTCCTTTTTAGATAGTGCAGACTGTTTCTTCTTCATTGAGGTTTTCTCTTGGAGAGCTTTTTTCATTTCATTGAAAATTAAAGCAGCAGCTGCCAAAATATGTAGCTTTCTTATTAATTTTTCAACATTGTGTAAAGTAACTTTATAAAGTAACATAAAAGGTTTAAATACTGGTTATCCTTTTACACTAAAATATTACTAAAGAGATACAAAAAAAGTAAAATGCATACAGTGGGTATGGAAAGTATTCAGACCCCCTTCAATTTTTCACTCTTTGTCATATTGCAGTCATTTGCTAAAATCATTTAAATTAATTTTTTCCCTCATTAATGTACACACAGCACCCCATATTGACAGACAAAAAAAAGAATTTTTGAAATTGTTGCAGATTTATTAAAAAAGAAAAACTGAAATATCACATGGTCCTAAGTATTCAGACCCTTTGCTCAGTATTTAGTAGAAGCACCCTTTTGAGCTAATACAGCCATGAGTCTTCTTGGGAAAGATGCAACAAGTTTTTCACACCTGGATTTGGGGATCCTCTGCCATTCCTCCTTGCAGATCCTGTATATAACTATATATATCTATATATATATATATCTATATATATATATATATATATATATATATATATATCTCTATATATATCTATATATATATATATATATATATATATATATATATATATCTCTATATATATCTATCTATATATATATATATATATATATATATATATATCTCTCTCTCTCTCTCTCTCTCTCTCTCTCTCTCTCTCTCTCTCTCTCTCTCTCTCTATCTATCTATCTCTCTATATATATATATATATATATATATATATATATATATATATATATATATATATAATCTGGACTGTTGACACAAAGCAAGATTGCTACTTGGATTCATGCTGTTCACACAAACTTTTTTGTCTGCTGCAGCAGAAATAAAGATTCCTCAGACCAGGATACATTTTTTCAGCCTTCATCTGTCCAGTTGTAGTGAGCCTGTGCCCACTGCAGCCCCAGCTTTCTGTTCTTGGCAGACAGGAGTAGAACCTGTCGTGATCCTCTGCTGTTCTAGCCCATGTGCCTCAAGGTTTGACATGTTCATTCTGAAATGCTTTTCTGCTCACCATAGTTGTGCAGAGTGCTTATCTAATTACCACAGACTTTTTGTCACTCTAACCAGCCTGGCCATTCTCCTCTGACCTCTCTCATCAACAAGACATTTTGCCCGTAGAATTGTGGCTCCCTGTTTATTTTGTTTATGTATTGCACCATTCTGAGTAAATTCTAGAGATGGTTCTATGTGAAAATAGTAGATCAGCAGTTACAGAAATACTGAAACCAGCCCATCTAGCACCAACAATCATGCCAAAGTCGAAATCACTGAGATCACATTTCATGTGTTTGATGTGAACATCAGCTGAAGCTTCTGACCTGTATCTGCATGATTTTATGCATTGCGCTGCCTCAACATGATTGTCTGATTAGATACTTGCATGGGTAAGCAGGTTTACAGGTGTTCCTAGTAATTTGCTTTGTGAGTATAAATTAGATATGTGAAATGAACTTGGAGGCCTTCAAATGTTGGTTTCTGTTTTCCTTGTATTATTGAAAAACTGCTTAATCATCAGAATTTAATACTACAATTTCACATCATCATAATGGAAATTTCAAACCCACTTTATCCATTGTATGAAGATGGATTCTAGCCAGCAACACTCCGCACAATTAAATTTATTTTATTTTAATACAACTTTTTTTTCATATAGCATTACTTACAGAGTACAGGCTTTGAATAACAAAAGTCAACAATGGGGCAGACACATTCATACAGGACCAATGTGAAGAAATTAATTAACCTAAAATTGTAATGTATGTGATCTACAAAGAAATTGAAATACCCATAGACAACCTGGGGAAACAAATTCCATAGAGGGTGGCTAATCAAGGAATTGAACCCAGGTTTTTGGAGCTCTGATGGAGTGGTAGTAATCACCATACCTTCTGGTAATTCTGACAGTTTTCAATAAGGAACTTCTAATATCATTCATGCAGTAAACATATTTAACTTTTTATGTTTTCAACTCTTGCTAAAATGAAACTATAGTACTTTATTCTGTTTTGAAAATGTGCACACACCATCTGTAATGTAATAATGTTAAACAATTAAAAGGGTTGGGGCATATTTGACAGTCACTTTCTATATGAAGTGATACTTATACACTGTATATAAAAGCAGGTGACCTTTTTAGTAGGCTTTAACCCTTCATTGTGTTGTTAAATTATTTTGGACAAAAATGGGGTGCTGATGAGTTAATGATGATCCTAGATAAACACCAAGGAAGCCTAGGTGAAATTCACAAGAGTAGGTGAAACCGAAGGAGTGATTGAAAAATATAACTTAAGACCAAAAAAAAAACATGTGCCATCCTGGGCCTTACTACACAAAAATGTCCTAATTTACAAACAGACACATAGTCACATTTGGTGACACCAAGCCAGCTTCAAATTACTTGCTAATCTAAGATGCTTACTTTTGGTATATGGGAGGAAAATGGACATTGAGTGAATCTGTATATGCCACACAGACAGTGACCAGGCCCAGAATTAAAACCCAGTCTGCTGAAGCTTTGAGGCACCCGTGCTGAATTCTCCACTTTATCAAATAATTTTGCATTATGTTTAAATTGATGCATTTTTATTGTACAGTGCTTAAGTGTTCATTGTCATTCTGACCATCCATCCATCCATTTTCCAACCCGCTGAATCCGAACACAGGGTCACGGGGGTCTGGTGGAGCCAATCCCAGCCAACACAGGGCACAAGGCAGGAACCAATCCCGGGCAGGGTGCCAACCCACCGCAGGACACACACAAACACACCCACACACCAAGCACACACTAGGGCCAATTTAGGATCGCCAATCCACCTAACCTGCATGTCTTTGGACTGTGGGAGGAAACCGGAGCACCCGGAGGAAACCCATGCAAACTCCATGCATGGAGGACCCGGGAAGCGAACCCAGGTCCCCAGGTCTCCCAACTGCGAGGCAGCAGTGCTACCCACTGCGCCACCGTGCCGCCTCATTCTAACCAGCTAAATAAATTCTGACTTAAGGAAATTGTCAGAAAATGTTCTTAGTATTTTGCAGTTGATTCAGAAGCATGTAGTTACTAGTACTGAAAAGGAAATTTGATGACATAAAGCACATATAATTGTTGTGTTTTATTTTTAATAATAGTTTTCTTTTTTCTTTCAGGTGTATGGCACAATTTTATCCTGGGATTAGCAGCATTAGTCTTCCTATTGTTACTGCCAGTGTTCCTCCTTCCGTTCTACTATACAGGAGCTGGTGCACTGATTACAGAAGTCATAGAGGTAAAGAAAATAATTTTGTACATTCCTTGCCTTCATGTGCATTATTTCTGTGGTTTGTATAATTTTAGAAGCGTAGGTAGTGGTAGCATATGCAGAACACAGTCCCCTTTGCCTTCAAAGACAAAGGAGACCATGTATAGCAGATGTTAAACAATGTGTTGTGCTGTATGTATTCCAAATCTAGGGATTGTAATTGAGTGCTTCATCAAATTTCTATTTTTCAGAGACAGTCTGAACAGCTGAGTAAAAAATAAAGGGTTCTCTAAGAGTAAATCTTTTTTGAGGAGCAGGCATTTTCAATTACCCGTTCATATACCACTCATTTATTTGAAACAGACCAATAAAATATCAATTAAAACTTCATAACTTAAACTATATTATACAACAAATTGCACACAGTTTTCACTACTTTTGTATTTTAATACTTTTTTTAATTTATTGGAAACTTTCTGCACACCATGTAAAATAAATACATGTTATGTAAAATTCTCAAGATAAAATTTGACTGTATTTCCTTTTAGTTCTGTGGTCTTAAAATTACATTTAAGTAATGGTACAAATTGTTTTCATTAATCAATGAACATCTTAGAAAGTGCAGTAAACAGAAAAGAAGAAACAAAATCAATTTTTCGTATGATCACACCAGCAGTTCTCTTGGGTTCATTTACTTGCAGTTTCCGAAGGTACTTGCACAATAGTTTGTTCTAAGGCTCATTGAAGGGCCTGCCACGGTTCTGCTGCAGACTTTGGCTGTCTTACTTGTTTCTTTATGGAATTTACACGCTGTCAGTTTACCAGTGAGAGTTTCTCCTCATGTTTTAATGCTGTTAGGTGGATTAGAAACACTGAATTATCCCATTGTGTTTGTGTACAAGAGTGTGCCATGTGACAGACTTCTATTTTATGCAGTTCTATTTAAGTTGTACCTTTTGCTGCCAGCTTAAGTTATAACCTTATCTTTGTACTGTACAGCACGTGATTTAGCAGGATAAGAGGAGGTGGGGCGATTGGGTGTGACAAAGTCTGTACAGCTTTTGTTCCTATAGAAATCAAGTAGAACTAACTGCTAGAATTGGTCAGAAACTTTCTTAATCATGTTCCACTGAAATCAGAAGGGAACTGAGCATTAATCAAACTTAGTGAGGAGGTAAAACAACATGAGATACAAACTTTTTACTTATTTATTTTTGTTTATCCATTAATGTTTAGATCTTAATTTTTCTATGTTCGTAACTGTGAAGGATAATTCAGAAGCATGTTGTTTACTTAAGAAATATAATAAAATTGCTTACCCTTTAGCTGATGGGGCATATTTACTAAGTACTGTATTTTTTGCTCCATAATACGCACCTGACCATAAGACACACCTAGGTTTAGTGGAGGAAAACAAGAAAAAAATATTCTGAACCAAATGGTGTACTAATATATTTAATAAAATATAGCAGAATAATATTTCAACCATGTAAAGTCAACAGTGGTATCAAGAACCATCATCACTGTGTAGACAAGGCGCTATATAGGCGCCTGACCCGGCACAGAAGGACACAGAGGCACATATAAAACACAAGGACTTTTATTTTCTTCTTCACCCGTGGGCACACATCTTCCCCGTGACCCACAGGCAATACACAGTCCCACAAGCACTCTTTTCCACACCAACAATTCCTTCTCTACTCTCCCACCACTCCTCCTTAAGCGTAGTCCTCCTCCTCCCGACCCTGGCTCCTTGAGTGGTGGTGGCTGGCCCTTTTTATACCCCACCCGGAAGCGTTCCAGGTGCTTGACCACCTGGTCCTAATTGCATTTCCGGGTGGGGCTGAAGATTCGACCAGCCGGGCTGCAGACTCCATGCAGCTCCCCCTAGTGGCCATCTGAGCCCCCAACCAGGCTGTGGAAGACTCCATCTCCCATGCAGCCATGCGCCAGGTTGGGGAATCATCGTCCGCCAGGGAGGCTGTCACCAAGCGTCCCGGGGGAGGTATTGAGCTGTCCATGGTAGCTCCCCCGGAACAGATGCAGTAAGGGCGTCCCTGCCGGGCATGGGACCCGGCTGTACATCACAACTGTCATTAAATCTTAATTCATTCTTGAGGCAGATTGAAAAATTAAGGAAAAAGTAGTAAGTAATTACAACACAAACACTGACTTAATCAGTTTTAACACGAAAATATGCCGACAAAAGAAGAGAAGAAGCAGGCTGCCCAGCAAGCACATCAACCTCTGAGCAAACGAATGCTAAACATACAGAGAAAGAGTAGGAAAACAAGGAATGCTCAAGTCAAGTATATTCGTGCAGTGCGCCGTTACTGTCTAGTAATATATAAAATCCAATGTCTGTGTGTCTGTCTGCTTTTCACAAGAGAACTACTTAACAGATTTAGATCGGGTTTTTTTCTGTAACTTGCTTGAACATTCCGGTTAATTTTGCGACTTCTCTCATTTTGCTATGTATCATAGTTCGCTTGCGGAACCGATTTATTTGCGCGAATCCGGGATGAGGGGAGGGGCCTTCCTCACTCACTCGACAGCTTCAGGCGTGTTCCTTAACTCCGCTTAACTAGCGAATGAGAGAACAATTAAATTCAACTTTGTTTGATATTTAAATTAAAGTGTTACTTAGGTCTTGATGAGTTTGTGTCTGAATATTCTCTTAGTGTATGCCACATTGAAAAGACAGATTGTAATTCAGATTGTGGATCGTGATTTTTTTTTGTTAAAAGGTTTGTGATATGATTTTTTTTTTTTTTGGAAAGATCGCCTACCCAGGTCAAGTAGTTGTAGCTGGGAGTGTCAGGCGGCTCTCTGCACTCTCCCAGATCCTGGGTGATGGGCAGAGGCGGACAGCAACTGACCAGATGCCCTGAGATTCAGCAGTAAAGTGGGACATTTAAGCGTCCCCAGGGGTTTCTCGTGGGCCTACCACTTCCTCTTCTAACAGCTGTCGCTACCGCTGACAACTCAGGTAATACACATCACGGTCTGTGACGCAATATTTGCTCCATAAGACGCACAGACATTTCCACCCACTTTTGGGGAAAAAAAGTACGTTTTATGGAGCGAAAATAATTTTCTGCAAGAGAATTTGCTTCAAAACAAAGTAATGATGGCATTCATTGAGAATGAGTATTCTAGTTAAATGAAAAAAGAGTGCACATATAAGTTAAATATTTGAAATCTGCCCACCATTCTTAAAAATGGTATATGTTAGTCAGTAAATTTTGTTTATCATCTACATTTCTACTGTTAATTCCAGATGCATTTTGTGCGCAATTTTGTTTTATTTTTGTCCAGAATTACCCCCAGCTTCTTGCTTTAGCATTAAATGAACAAGGATTGTTTGTGTGAATATGTTTGTCTTGCCTTGGCCTTTAGTCTCTTCCATTGTTAACTGCTTCCATCTATGTTTTCACTGCTTTGGTTTTTAGTTTTGGATTTTATTATTATTATTATTTTTCCTTAGGAGCCAACATATATGTTTTTGGGACATTGTGAGTAGTGTTGATCAGTGAAAGTCAACAAAGCGTTTTTCACAGTGAATATACTGTGTTCACTGGTGATAATGTGCGCCAAACATTTTCCCTTTTTGGCTTAGACCAACTTTTTTTTTACCCTTCCTCCAGTGCCCATGATGCATTACAGGGTCAGTGTGACATCGCAGAGCTACAACAGCTAATTTTGGATGAGATAATTACCTAAGCAGACAAACCAGCAACAAACGTATCTTTACCTAGAGAAAATAATGACAGAGAATCTCTGATAAAATGTATTATTTCCAGTTTACTTTTTGTGTCACAAGCATGCCACAGAAATGCAGAAGGCACATTTCTTTAAATCGAAATCTTTGCTACTTCAAAGCAGACATATGTTATGTTTTCAGACTTTTCTTTATAATGGGACTCTGGTATACTTCATCTCCATTATAAAAAGATAGAGAGAGTTAGTTATTTCTTAAAATTTGTACAATAATGTGTGCTTCACTTTAGAATGCAGGTTCATGTGACAAACTAATATATATCACTAGCCATGTGCGCCCAACTACGTTACGCGTGTTAAAGTTGTCTGTGAAGGGCTCCCTGTTTAAACGCGGCTGCCAGTCGTGAACTGGGCCCTTTGTCGCATAGCATTATGATTTTTTTATAAGGGAAACATAATTACAAAACAAAACCCTTGGACATTGATTCGATAGGAACGGCCTACTCGGAATCACAGTCCGAATAGTAATTATGTGGTGGTGGAGGAGCATTTCTGCTGCTTTCCGTTCACAGTCCGTCTCGTTTTCATGACACTGTCGTTTCCTCTCACGATCTCTTCTCAAACTTTCTCCAATCTCGCAGGTTGCTTTGTGGCAATCCAAAGAGTAAGGAAGAAGCAATGCTTCTTTCTTGAACTCCAAACGCTGACTGATGGAAAATCACAGAAGTGTGTCCGACTTATATACTCTGACTGCCGACTCCAAGAAGTGGGTGAACATTCGATTTGGACGAAGTGCTGCCAACGATGGTTGATAGAAACACAAAAAACCACAGTCTCGACAGCGAAGCAGGTGTCGACGCCAGATCTAAACACAAAGCATGGTGTCGACGCCAGATCTAAACACACAGAGTGGTATCGACAATGTTTGTAAACAAAAGTAACAACCAAGGTGTTGTGTATTCAGCCAGTACAAACCGCACATAGTCTCCTTTAGTTCAGTCCTCTTTAATCACCACACTCCAACCTCATCCAAAGATCCTCCCCCTCACTTCCTCTCCTCCTTCATCACTACTGCCCTCTACTGAACACAGCAGGAACACCACACAAGGCAGTGTCAGGGGAACATGAATTCGCGGACAAACAAAGATCAAGATCCAAATGAAGATTATATATAAAGATGATTGTGACGAAATAACTTGAAAAAAATTAAGTTATCCTTTAAAGACAATGTCTTTTTTTGTATAGACTTGCATGTGACCTGTATGTAATATGTGAGCCTACCCCTTTAATAATATTATTTAGAGTGTTTTCCAGATGTTACGAACAGGATGAAGTAAAGAATCCACACACTTTCGTGCTTAACTGATAGCAGTGGCAGCGAAACAGCAAAAGCATCAAGGAAAAAAAGGAAAAACAAACTTTACTTTTCAGTTCAAGAGAGTACATGCTATTGAATCTGTAGGGGGCAAGCCTTAGTGAAATATGCTTCCTGTTTGCCACTGTCTGCAAGAAATATTACTGTTTTGATATTTAATTCTATTAATTTTATCACAGGGAGGCCCGGAGGTGCAGTGTTTAGCACTGCTACCTCACACCTTAGGTCACATTTTTCGCTACAGTGATTGGTCCAGCATAATTAGTGGACATTGCCTTAGCCATCAGGGACACTTAATAGACCCAGTACCATTATAATCCACTGAAAACTAACTACGAGGATTGACTTAATAATATTTCACAGAGTTCAGCAAAATTCCTGAACATTTCTGTGATTTTGATGAACTTGGGGCGAAGAGAATTCAACAGGGTTCACTCATTGCTAGTTGTGAATGTGCACCTAGATATCTGACATATGAATTATACAATATGAGTAAAGCAAGTTTTTTTTTTCATTGATATTTTGATATTGTGTCAGGAATTTTGCAATCACAGTTCTTTATAAAACCTTAAGATTACATTTTTCTTTCTTATTACAAACAACATATGAAAACTAAGAGAGAAAAAAACATTATTTGTGGGTGAAATTAGATTAGATCATATTCCTTTGGTTAAAAAAAATCAAATCACAGAGCTTCAGGAAAATAGTTCCTAACTTTAGTAATTCTTCTTTTTTTTTTTGGCTTAAGATCAAACAACAGTTCTGAGTCATACAAACTCCTACATGTCAAGGTGGCTCAGCACTGCATATGAGCTGTTGCATTTCCACTAGAAAATGAGTAGAATGACCCTTCCATTGCAGGGCATTTCCTGTAGTGAAGCTGATAAGATGAGGTAGAGCATGTATTGCTAGTCAACAAGGTGAGTCACAGCTGCAAAAGGAGTGACCTCTGCTCAGCCATCTAGTTCATCAGGAAATCGCTTATAAAATTTATAAGAGAGCAGAGGTGTGTAAATTCATAGCAGGAATCTGGAAATATTTTTATTGCCATGATCTTTCTGATTTACTAGGTAATGAGCTCTTTCACTCCTAAAACAACAACCAAAACTCCTCTCTGTTTCAAAATCAAAACTCCTTTTCACCATAAGAGAGACATGTGCTGAGTACTGTGTCAAGGAGCACATAACACTGCAGGCGGTACATGATTGAATGGTTAAGCCCATCAAGAGTAAGGCAAAATCATTTTATAAATCATCAAACCCATGAATTGAACAATCATATCAAATAGAGGGGAAATATATATGAAGGAACTGTAGCTGCAGATATTTTTATTGTACGCCAAATCTTCAGCCCAATGTGAAAAACAAATGTAAGGAGCATTTGCAGTAATCGCTGCTTTTAAGGGTAATGAGCATTTTTGAGTGTTACTGTGGACTTTGGTTCCCACTGTTCTAAAATCCCTATCCATGCCAAAGCATGAGTGAAAGCTGTTCTCTATAAATATACTCTAACCAGAGACGCCCTAGAACAATATTTCTCATTGGCGAATTGAACACGATCATCAGAGCTTTCCCCCTTGGTGAATTGCATGTGTCAGAGCTCGAAGTGGAAATATATCATGTGGCAATGCGAATGCCAATCAATTACATTAAACCAAATTACATTTTTTTAGCTATACTGTATACTCATTCAACATGAATATTGTCCAGGTACATCTGTAGGATCTTGTTGACTCTAGGGCATTTCATAATCCACTTAAAATGTAATTTGCAAAGCTCAACAACCTGATTAGTACATTTTTATCTAAATCATTTACATAGATTTAAAAAGGAGTCTCAAATCTCACACTGAGACCTGAGGGACCTGACTTTTAATTTCCGGTAATTGAGAAAAAGGTATTCATTCCATAACCTATTGTTTTCAGTATTTAATCCAGTTCAGCACTCATCTGTATATTGTTCTCTTGAGTTTCTGCCTCTTTCTGTTTCATGATTATTCTTGCTTGAGGTACCTAATTAAAATCTTTTTAGAAAATTAATCTACATAATAAAATACTCCTATTTTAAATGTTCTTGCTACATCAGAAAAAAATGCAAGCATTTTAATTTTTTTTTTTTTATTTACCTGTGATGCAAATTAGGATACCTGGCCTGCAAATACTAGAGATCCTCCTGTGACATTTTAAATAAGATGTTACAATACTGGCTGGCTTGTAGTTCTGAAAAACTTCAAAATTTTGTACTAACTTCAAAAAGCAGATCATACACAAAATGTCAAATTATTAAATTACTTACAAAGACAAAATGTGTCCTTTTAAAAATAAAACAATTTTCTGAGCATTGTGTCCACTGTAACCATTTTTCAACATAAATACTATTTCTGAATGATGGCAAGTAGATAAGTCAAGGGCATATTTTTATATAAATAACTAATCTGCCATTTCAAAAAATGATAAGAATGATGCTTCATTATTAACCTCCTAATCCCAAGTGTCACTCAGTCTGTAACTTCAAAAAGCAGATCATACACAAAATGTCAAATTATTAAATTACTTACAAAGACCAAATGTGTCCTTTTAAAAATAAAACAATTTTCTGAGCATTGTGTCCACTGTAACCATTTTTCAACATAAATATTATTTCTGAATGATGGCAAGTAGATCAGTCAAGGGCATATTTTTATATAAAAAAAAACTAATCTGCCATTTCAAAAAATGATAAGAATGATGCTTCATTATTAACCTCCTAAACCCAAGTGTCACTCAGTCTGCAAAAACAATACTAAAAGCGTTAGGCCAGGTTTATACAGGGTGGCGCAGGGAAACGGGAAATTTTGGAAGTATGTGTTGGCAACCCTGGGGTGTCAGCAGTTGTTTGGGACCAATGCGACTTCGTTTAGAACCCCTTGCCATTAGTTAGAATAAAGCAGTGGAATGGTGCGCAACAAGTGTTCACTGTGAAAGCCTTTTATAAGAAGGGTGATAGTGTGACTGTTGTGCAAAGGGAATTTCGGTGTCATTATCAGTTAGGACGTCATGATTGTGTCCTGTCTGTTCATGCGATTACAACATAGGTGCGTAATTTCGAAGAAACGAGTTCAGCCTTAAAACGAAGTCCCCAGGTGGAGCCACTTCGCATACTGCCCGACAGTCAATGGTAGCTATTTGACGATTGTTTGGAAGGCGCATCATTTCACACAACGTGACATTCCATGGCCTCCGAGATCCCCAGATCTCACTGTTTGTGATTTTTTTTCTGTGGGGACATCTTAAAAGCCAAGTGTACTGCACACATCCTTCAACCATCACTGGCATTCCTCTTGACGTGTTACATCGAGCATTACAGAATTTCCACAACAGGCTGTCAGAATGTGTACAGAGAAATGGTCAAAACCTTCATGATGTTTTCTTCAAAACATAAAATTGATTATTGAATGAATATTGATTACCATCATTAATGGCATATCCTGTACAACACATTTCATCATTAAATATATTTTGTAATGTGGTGGTTAGTACATTGAATGTCAATTAAAAATTTCCCGTTTCCCTGCGCCACTTTGTACTTCACACGATGTGTGCTCCGCAAGCGTTGTACTGTTTTTACCAGGTTGCAGTGCGAGATATCATCACAGTGAGAAAACATGTAGCTTTGCTGTGTTCTGAATTGCCTGAAACATCCATTAAATTCCATGGATTCCTTTGCTACAATATCTTTGAAAAGGACGTTTAATGATTACATCCATCAACCCAGGGATGCACCCATTCTAACAAGCATTGGACACGAGACGGAAACAATTCCTGGACAGGGCATCAGCTCATCGCAAGGTGTACTCGGGCATACACTTACACTAGCGTCATTTTAGCGTCACCAAATCCCCAAACCTTCATGTCTTTGGAAGGAACCGTAGCACACCAGGAAAACATGCAAATTCCAGGCAGGGAACACCAGGGACGTGACTCCCTGCGAGGCAGCAACGCTACCCCCTCTGTCACTGTGCCTGTGTAATTAACAGTGTTCATTATTTAAATGAAGTTAACGACTTATCTGTAAAATGTAACATACATACTTTAATGCATTTCATCATGACAGTGATACCAAGTATAAATCTAAGGATTCTAAATGTGCAGAGAGATGAAATATCATAAATTTAATGTGTTCTGTGTGGCAATTGCTGCTGTCAGTTCAGGAGAAAGCCCCAGAAACATGTAGCGATTAACAGCTGGGTTGGTTTTAGGATGACGTTTACGATGTAATGATAAAATAAAGTATGAGGGTAAAGTGTACATTTCGAGATTAAAGGCGAAATTTTCACTTTAATCACAAAATAGTCCTTTTCACTGTGTCCTTAATTTTTTTCTCTGTGGCTCAAATACACTGCCATGCATTCTGATGCTGTTGTGAAGGTACACAGAAGATGGTATGTGATACTTTTAAAATGTATTGTGTAATTTCATTGTGGTATATGCGACGCTTGAATATGAAAGCACCATGAATGCCAATTGTATGTCAGCGTTTTGCTTCACCACATCGAACCATTCATCAAACATAGAAGCATACACATCGATCTTGTAGAATCCACAAAGTGGCTTTTTGTCACATGTAGATAGTAAATAGAGGCTGTGATGTCAAGTTCCAACTTGATCACACTTCACCCCCCCGACTTTTTGCTGGTATTGCAACTCGCAAATGTGTCGCGTTAATTTCTGAGGATGTGCTCAGAGGACGCATCAAATGAATGCTAGGAATGCGTGGCAGCCATGATGCATGTGAGTACATGTTCTGAGCATGAAGTATAAACTGGCCCTTAGTCCCGAGCATTACTTGGGCAGCTGTATAGACACTTCTCACGTAAGCGTTAGACCTGAGGGTTACTCGGATTGTAAATGTGCCAACAGCATTTGTGCAGAGCATTGCTTGGAAAATGATGTAGGCATGTGAAAGTTTTTTTTCATGGTAGATGTGCATCCAAAATGACTTAATGTTTGGTATTGTCAGTGTGGAGATATAAAATGAAATCAAGGTAGCATGTACTGTATATATAATAAAGAAGAGCCAATTATGGGGCATTAAGAAATACCAGAGGAGAGAAAGACGGAAAGAAATTCCTGTTAGTCCTGCTTAATTTTTCAGTCATTTTAGGGTTACGTTGTGGTCAACACTCTGAAGTACAGGAGTGGTTGTTCATAATTCTGAAGAGCTCTTTTACTTAGGCTGACCAGATATTTTTATTGTTCCAAAATGGGACAAAGCATGTTATTTCATTAAGTGTAGGGGTTGAAAAAGTGAGTTAAAATGAATGGAGTTTCATGAGCATTGAAAAAAGTAAGGTGGGGGTTTGTCCCCATTGGAGGCAATGCATGAAAAATTGGACTCTTATAGGAAAAAATGGAGCACTTGTCATGAAGATTGAGTTTGTACTCAAAAAAAAAGTGTTACATTTTAGTATCAAACTGTGCTTTAAAGTGTTTTATCCAAACAAATGTTATTACTGGATAAGAGAGAGAGAGGTTAGGAGCAGGCGCTGATACAGCACATTGCCGCACCCACCACATGACAAACCAACTCAGGATCCCAGATTAGGACCCGAGTGCAGCCATGTGATAAGTGATGCCTTAGCACCACACTAGTTCAGGTGGAATGGAACAGTGCGAGGTTTTTTATGGTGGCTGGAGTGCCAATTCTACCATCAACGCCCAGCTTTTCCCTGCAGGTTGGAGGGCCTACATGCAGGGCTGGATGCAGATTAACGTCATACCTAGGATGGAGCAATTGCAGGTTAAGGGCCTTGCTCAAGTGCCCAACAAAGAGTCACTTTTGGCGTTTACGGGATTCGAACCGGCAACTCTCCAATTGCCAGTGCAAATCCCTAGCCTCAGAGCCACCACTCCACCTACTTACTGGAAAAGGTCAGAGAGTAAACACAAGGGTCAAGACGTTTTCTTCAGCACAGCTATTTACCAGTCTTTAGGCAGCAGTAAATGAAACAGACTAAAGTTACAGATTGGTATAGTTCATGATAAAGACCAATAAATGACATTTGACCTGTTAGACATTTAGGCATTAATAGAAGTTTTGTGAAGCAGTTGATAGTGTGGAAGAAGAATTGGACTTGGGGTTCACATAGTCATTTAGGATAAAGTGTTTTGATATGCTTAGTATATTAAATATAGTATTTGTCTTAAAGAAATAGCATAAAGGGTTAATAGATGTGAGAAACCTGTTTAGGCACACCAGGAAACCAGATAAAGTTCAAGTGAACAACAAAATGTACTGAATGATGACTAAAAGATGCTTAAGAAATCGGCAGATATGAACAACCGGAATGGACAGTTGTTACATGCACAGAAATTTCAAGGATGGTGGCTCAACCCAAAATGTATAAGAAGAATAAGAAAATAATAATAAATACTTTTATATAGATCATTTGAGTGTAAACCAATGAACCAACCAGAGAAAATGCATGCATTAATTGACACTGTATGTAAATTCAATAGTGTATATAATGAACCTCAATCCTTTGTTTCTCCAGCAATTCTGCTAATGGTGTAGAAAAATGCTCCTTATTCAAGCATTGGCTGAAAAGTATTAAATGACGCAGATGGACAATATTTTCACCTGCCTGATTACTGACTCAAAAGATGGAGAATAAGTTTCTTTCTTTAAGATTTCGATTTCTGCCACAATAGCACTGGAATGAAGAATAAGTTCAGTGATATTAGGACAGACAGGTGAATACCACACGAGAGGGGAGAAAGTAGGAAAAGTCTCAAAATGGGAGAGACCAAAAGGGAGGGAGGAAGATAAGAATATGAAAAGCTTGTGCATACTAATTGTTTTAACTTGAAAGAAACAGGAAAAATTGTAAAGTGTTACATCAAGAAATACTGCCTCACCTGCATGGAGAGTATAAATTGTGGTCAGTCCCCTTGCCTTAGAGAAATATGGCGTTCATAGCTTGCTGTAACCTAGTTGATATTTTAAAGTAAATACAGGTAGTCCCTGAGTTACGGACATCCGACATATGACTTGTGAACGGGGCCACAGCTGCTCCTTCATTTGTCTGGGGGACGCGAAGCAGGCTCCTCAGTAACTGCCGCTCCGTCATTTCCGGCCTGGGGACACTGCAAGCAGTGGCTGGAGGGGGGCAGTTTTGCTGCTTGTGCAGTGTAGTGTCCCTTGGATGGCTCCGGTTTATTCATTCTCAATGGGCGGCTGGGTGCGCTGCAAGTGCTTGTGTGCAGGACAGAGGCTTGATGGGGCGGAGGGGGGCGGTTTGCTGTACACCCACCACGCCGCCGCAGCTACTGCTCCTGACTGGACGGAGGCTGGATGGGGCAGTGGGAGGTGTTTCTTTGGCCGTCCACCACACAGCCTTGAAGTGTCCCTCGAATGGCTGCCACTGTTCGTTCTCGGTGGGCAGTTGGTGGTGCTGCAAGCGGTGACCCGGTTGTGGCTGAACGGAGGCCATTGAGGGTGAATGGGGCGGCAGGGGGCAGCATTGTACTGTGCCTCGGGTGGTGCCAGTTGAATGGGGGAGGTGGTGGGCGATTCACTACCCACATTTGGCTGCACCCTGTTCGCTCTTGGTGGGCTTACGCTGCAGGCAGCATACTGTATGCAAGTGGAGGTGACTGTGTGGTGGGCGGGTGGTGAACCGCTTCTCGCTGCCCCCACTCATTTTCAATAGCAAGCCTGCTTCTACTGTTACGTACATAGCAGGAAGTTGCCTCTCGTTCAGTACACCAGTCGTGGGGTGCCTTCCTGCTGTGATAGCATGTACAGTGCTGTGCAAAGGGCTAATCTTAACCTTTTGTCTTTACCCTTCAACAATGTCTCTGAAACACAAATCTGATACAAGTGCTGGTGATACAGTAAAAAGAGAAAAACCATCACCATGGAAAATAAAGTAGAAATAATAAAAAGGTCAGAGAGAGGTGAAACTCGATCATTCATTGGCAGAATACTTGGTTACAGTCGGTCAACAATAGCATTTATTAAAATAATGTACCTGTTCCGACTTACAGTACATACAAATTCAACTTAATAAACCTACAGTCCCCATCTCGTCCGTAAGCCAGGGACTACCTGTATTTACTTTTATATTTTTTTGGTTATTATGAAATGTCACGTGTGTAAACTGTTAATAGAAGAAATATTTAAGTAGTTAATTTATTATTGTAACGTTCTTTCAGCTGACTTGCAGGTCTTCTGTTTTGCACCCATCACTGGCAAAATAATCTCTGGATAAGTACACTGATAATACAGTATTTTAGGTTTAGGTAGACTTTATTAACCCAGTGGGAAATTTGTCTGCAGCAGTAAAGTACAAAATCAGAAGACATTGTTAGAGATCCAATAGATACAATAAAGACACATTTGACAACCATTATTATTGCATAAACACACACTCAAAATCAACACAAAAAAGAATAATTACTTTCAACAGTTTACAAAATAATAATGCAGAATTTAACATTTAGCATCATCCCTACAAGTAACAGAATTTAAAATGCGTATAGCTCTAGGATTAAAAGAGTTCTTAAATCTGTTACTCTTTACCTTTGGAAACCTAAATCTGCAGCCTGCTGGAATTTAGAGAAAGTAAGATGGCTACTGTCTGAGAGTATTTATTTGGTTTTCTTTCTAACCTGTTTGCAGTACATTTCAGTGATAGATGTCTGCTGTGAACCAATAATTTTATTGCAAATTTTTATAATGTTGTTAAGATGATTTATATTCGCAAATGAGTTTCCAAAGAAAGAAAAGTTATGATTGCCCTTTTTTTTTTTTTTTTTTTTACAGATTTGCTCTGTGTTAAGATCAAAGTTTATTTTGTTATCAATGATTGTTCCCAGATATTTGTAATGCTCTGCTATCTCCACTGTCTCCCCTTTAAACTTGAGACAGTGGATGGTGGAGAGCACCTGAAATCTGCAACCATGTCTTTTGTCTATATTAAGTCATAAATGAAAGCGATCACACCATTGTACAAATTCATTGAAAATAGGTCCATGGCTGTCTTCCTTATCTTGTAGAAAACTTACAATAACAGAGTCATCTGCAAATTTCAGGATGTCTGTCCTTGTGTAATCTCCTGCAGTCCATCAGATAGGCAGCATCCTTGCGGAGTACCCACAGAAACGGCCATTAACACTGGCTCTGTGTTCTGTTTAAAAAGTCCAGAATCCACCCCACCAAGTTAGGGTCCAACAGAACTGATCAATCAGTTTCTCAACAAAAATGTGGGTTTGGATCATGTTAAAATTTGACAAAAAGTCTATAAACAGAAATCTTGCATGGTTTTTTGATCCTTCCAAGTACAATGTATTCAAAAGTGTTGCTGTGGTGTCCTCCACGCCCCTTTTTGCTCTGTATGCAAATTGATAAGGGTCCAGATGAGCCTCAGCTTTGTTAAGTTTCATAATTAACTTCTCAAAGGATATTGTGATTTGAGAAATTAATACCATTGGTCTAAAGTCACTTAATGCTTTGGGGTGTGGAGTTTTTGCCAATTGAATAACAGTTCCCTGTTTCCATAGGCTTGGCACTTGCTTTAAATCCAAGGATGTTTCAAATATGGAGTGAAATATTGGAGGGAGCTGTTCTGTGTATTTTGTTTTTTGTTTTTTTAATACTATAATCCCTGAAGCCTACGAAAAAACTTGTAATCCCAGGCCGCCTTAAATTCCTTAACACCTCTTTGTTTTGTAAATGTGTTGATCAGCACAAGCAGCAAGGAGCCTGCTATCCCACCAAACCACCACTGCAGTGGGGCTGCTGCAAAAAGTTCTCCAAGCTCAAGTCTGTTTATTGTGGTGTGAGGTGTCTGGAGTTATATAGGGTAAATAACATATCATTATTTGGAATACATACATTTCATGTGTATTCCGTGTCTACAAAGATCTATGTAATTGTAGGATGACACGAAATGCAAGGCAAGAAATGCTGAACACATACCTAAAACAGAAACATTTTCCATGTTATACTAATTATGACGTAAAGTGTATGAAGACTTTAGTCCAAATATCAAATAATCGTGTGCTTTTATTCAAGAATATAACCATATATTATATACAGTGGAACCTCGGTTCACGAACGTCTCGGTACACGTACAACTCGGTTTACGACCAAAAAGTTCGCCAAACTTTTGCATCGGTTCACGACCACACACTCGGTATACGAGCAAGCCAGGTTCCCTTTCGGTTTGTTCATGTTCAGTCTCTCCCTGTGCATTTCCTGTGCAGCGAGCGAGAGAGCGTGACACACACACACACACACACACACACACACACACAGAGGCAGCACGAGAGACAGAGGCACACACACAGGCAGCATGAGACAGAGAGCCACGCACACACACAGGAGTGCTCTAGAGAGACACACTGTGAGCTGCGAAGCTGATCGCACCCCCAGAGAATACAGACGCCCCTGGGAAAACCCCTAAGAAACATGGACAGGCTACCTTCACATTCCTCCTTTCCCTTCTGGCCGGCATTGTCGCGTAATATGCCTCTTGCACGGTGCTCCGCCTTCTTAAAAAGCCTGCACGGGCTTCTTTCAGTTTGTTAAATTGGTTGCTTGCTACTCCTTCTTTCTCTCTCAGACAATGCTCTGCTCCTGCCGGAGCTGTCATCTCTGACTTGTCATGGAGCACGTTTAAACTGTTGAAAAGAGACAAATGTTTGTTTGCAGTGCTTTGAATAAAGTTCCTTTTTTTCTACAACCTCCTGTGTCTCTGTGCAAATCTTTGACCCAAGCGTGACAACACACACAGGCGCTCCAGGCTCACAAAAGAGAGACACACACACACACAGGCGGGGGAGAGAGCGAGCGAGGGACGCATAAGGTAGAGAAGGCTTGTTTTTGTTTTCAGTTCTGTTTACAGTGATCGGTTCGTAGCCTGCATTGTTGCAATGTTACTTTTCTTGGTGGTTTATTAAATTACGGATTTTTCAAATGTTCATTTTCCCCTGTGCTTAAAACTCATTAAAAAAAGTGTTTTTAGCGAGCGGTTCCTAGCACTATAGCGCAAACTGTTGCAGTGTTAGTTTTCTCTGTTGTTCAAGGTTTTCTCAGTGTTATTCAATGTTTTTACATTTAGTTTACCATTACGCTGTGCATTCTATGGTATAATTAACTATATTTGTGCTTAAAAACTAAAAAATATATATATTTACATACAGTTCGTACGGTCTGGAACGGATTAATTGTATTTATATACAATCCTATGGGAGAAATTGCTTTGGTTCATGACCAACTCGGTTTACGACCAGAGTTTTGGAACGAATTATGGTCGTGAATCGAGGTTCCACTGTATATAAAATGAAACAAAAGATTTAACAAAACAAAACACGGATTGCGACAGTCCTGCTACTGGTTGCTATGAGTGCAGGGCCCATTTGAATAATTACTCTTATTTAAATCAACATTTGAGCCTTTTGTAAACTAGGGATTTGATTAAAATAGTTTGTCTTCTATATAAGCCAGTAAACCCCCAATTCTCTAAAGCAGGGGTGTCAAACTCCAGGCCTGGAGGACCGCAGTGGCTGCAGGTTTTCATTCTAACCATCTTCTTTAGTGACCAATTTTCACTGCTAATTAACTCCATTTCCCTTCATTTTAATAGCCCTGTTTTTAAGGATTCAGTCCTCTGAATTGATTCGCTTCTTCATGAAATGGCAGCCAAACAGAAATGAGATGTGAAACGAGCCAACAGATGAGCAGCTAAACTGGGATTTCAAACTCCAACCAATTTCACTCCAACCAATCCATTAATGAGAAGCTTATTCTTGCTGTTAATTAAGCCCATTATTTAATTCCGTGGCCTGTTGCTGCTCTCATTCTGCCACAGCAGACATTTCCAAAACTGTTGATTTTCTGTTCATCAAAATGTTTTGGTAACCTCAGAGATCAACCTTACCGAGACCTTCACTTTTCTTTATTTTCAGATATTGTGTGATGGGCACAGGTGAGCTGGTCATGTGGCAGCTCGTTTTGTTTCTCGTTATTGTTTGGCTGCTAATTATAAAAAGAGACAACTAAGGGGCCTGAGTCAAGTTAATCCATATTACTAACCGAAAATGGTAAACCAGATGGACGCAGGGACATCCGGCCATGGGCCGTGGTCGCAAAAGACGTACTGCGCAGGCGCCCCCACAAAACCCCCCTTCCAAGCAACGGAAACCGGATGCAAAGCAACGTAAAATAAGAAATGAGGCGCCCATAGCACACAGAAAAAAGGAGTCAGACGCCGGCGCCGAACACCATGGGCATGAAGCCCATGGCACACGAAACGGAACACACACAAACAAGAGAATTGAGACCCACGACACACAAACACCCCCTCCACTAACAGAGATAAAATAAAGTGAGGCAACGCCCCCTAGCACACAAAAAAAAAAAAGAAGTCAGACGCGAGCGCCACACAAACCCATTGGACACGAAACGGGACAGACTACGGACATAGCACACGAAACATACACAAAAAGGAGGATTCGGACCCACGACCACACTGACATAAATAAGAAATGAGACACAAAGCCCCATTACTGAACGAACCGTCCGTATTAACACTAGAATTACCAGAGCCTACGAAAAAACTCGTAAATCCGTCCCACCTTAAATCGCGTCTTAAAGCCGTTTGCACATCTCCGCCAGAGTCTTTTGTCATCTAAATGTGATGATAAACAAAAGCTACTAGCAGCCAGCTATTCCATCCCCCCACCGACTTAGAATGAACTCCTAGCTCATGCCTTGCCTTGATTTGATTATTTGGGATTGAAGTGGAGTTTTACAGTGGAAATAATTCGAGCGTTATTTGGAATACACGCATTTCATGTGTGTTCCGTTTCTACAGTATAGTAGGCTGTGCAAACACATTTTTAAAACAGAAACGTTTTTCATATTCTAATAGTAAATGACAAAATGTAGGCATAAACTATATAACGTATGAAGCCTGAAGTCCATATATCAAAGAAACACTTTCACAAAAGGTACAAATAAGAGAACACGTGCGCTTTTCTTCAAAAATATAACTGCACAAAAAAAAAAGCCGCGTTAGCATGCCACATTGACACTCTTACTACTACTGCCGCGGTGGCGTAATGGTATCAGCTCCTGACTGGGAATCAGAGGGTGGCGAGTTCGATCCCGCACGGCTCCACTTCGAGAAGTAACCTGCTCTTATTCTTACAATTTTAGAATAACAACATAAATTTCATTTCAGTCTGTAACAGCCGGTGTAACTTATGATACTGGTAAAGGTTAGCTTTTTTTTTTTTTTTTTTTTTTTTTTAATTCACTTTTCATTCTCGCAGTCGATGCATACTAACGCCCCACCCCAAAAGGGTTCTGACACATAAACGCTGGCGAAGCTGCCTTCCTTCGTATCTCACCGTCACTTGATTTTCTTTTTATTCAGTGTTATTGAGTGTTCCTGCCAGTCCACACATGTTGCTGTATGCTGTTTCTTTTGTACTCCAGGACATGCAGAGGAGAGAATGACTTCACATTATTTATGCTGTTTTCACATAAAGACTGCAGAATACTCGTGACTGCATTCTCGTACCAATGCACTTTTTCCATCACCTTTTCCTGTAAGAAGCAATGTACTCACTTCTCTCTATGCTGTGGTTTCTATTACACACCTGAAAGAGACAATATATGTGAAAACTTCATCGCACTAATGCAATATTATTTGAAAACGAACAGCGTCAGATCAGGTGTGAAAATTTTATGTGAGCTACGAAGAAGGCAGCTTCGCCAGCGTTTATGTGTCAGAACCCTTTGGGGGGTGTGGGGGCGTTAGTATGCATCGACTGCGAGAATGAAAAGTGAATTAAAAAAAAAAAAAAAAGCTAACCTTTACCAGTATCTCACATAAAATTTTCACACCTGATCTGACGCTGTTCGTTTTCAAATAATATTGCATTAGTGCGATGAAGTTTTCACATATATTGTCTCTTTCAGGTGTGTAATAGAAACCACAGCATAGAGAGAAGTGAGTACATTGCTTCTTACAGGCAAAGATGATGGAAAAAGTGCATTGGTAAGAGAATGCAGTCACGAGTATTCTGCAGTCTTTATGTGAAAACATCATAAATAATGTGAAGTCATTCTCTCCTCTGCATGTCCTGGAGTACAAAAGAAACAGCATACAGCAACATGTGTGGACTGGCAGGAACACTCAATAACACTGAATAAAAAGAAAATCAAGTGATGGTGAGATACGAAGGAAGGCAGCTTCGCCAGCGTTTATGTGTCAGAACCCTTTTGGGGTGGGGTGGGGGGGGGGGCGTTAGTATGCATCGACTGCGAGAATGAAAAGTGAATTAAAAAAAAAAAAAAAAAAAAAAGCTAACCTTTACCAGTATCATAAGTTACACCGGCTGTTACAGACTGAAATGAAATTATGTTGTTATTCTAAAATTGTAAGAATAAGAGCAGGTTACTTCTCGAAGTGGAGCCGTGCGGGATCGAACTCGCCACCCTCTGATTCCCAGTCAGGAGCTGATACCATTACGCCACCGCGGCAGTAGTAGTAAGAGTGTCAATGTGGCATGCTAACGCGGCTTTTTTTTTTGTGCAGTTATATTTTTGAAGAAAAGCGCACGTGTTCTCTTATTTGTACCTTTTGTGAAAGTGTTTCTTTGATATATGGACTTCAGGCTTCATACGTTATATAGTTTATGCCTACATTTTGTCATTTACTATTAGAATATGAAAAACGTTTCTGTTTTAAAAATGTGTTTGCACAGCCTACTATACTGTAGAAACGGAACACACATGAAATGCGTGTATTCCAAATAACGCTCGAATTATTTCCACTGTAAAACTCCACTTCAATCCCAAATAATCAAATCAAGGCAAGGCATGAGCTAGGAGTTCATTCTAAGTCGGTGGGGGGATGGAATAGCTGGCTGCTAGTAGCTTTTGTTTATCATCACATTTAGATGACAAAAGACTCTGGCGGAGATGTGCAAACGGCTTTAAGACGCGATTTAAGGTGGGACGGATTTACGAGTTTTTTCGTAGGCTCTGGTAATTTTAGTGTTAAACATACGTCATCTGAACACATTCAAATTATGCAGCATAGGTCGATCTCATTACACTGATGCACTATTAACCGTTCAACCACAGAAAAGGCTCCATATTAACAGTGACTGCGATCCTCCTTATTACTTATCCATATTTCTAACGCTGAAGAACAAACAAGTCATGAATTCACGATCACGGGTACAAAACGATACGGCTCGAGTAACAGGATCAAACACACAAACCCGCATGAAAAAAAACAATACATGTCGGTCGACTAACCGACATACAAAAATGGGCAAGGCTCAATACAAACAATGAACGCCGTAAACTGCAACGGGCTTCTCACACAGCACAGGCAAATTGATTACAGCTCCAGAATAGCACGTCCCAAATCCTGCACATACAACGACGCGCCTCTCAAAACGGCACAGACAAAACATACACGTCAAGAACATCAACGACAGACACCTGCTAAACGATTGCGCCAGTTAGATGACAACGCGTTCAATAATGAGTCCACTATTCATGAAAATTCATTGGGATTAATGAATTTCATTTGCAATCATTGTCATTCACTTAACTTCCCTGAAGAAACAACTGGCAATACAAGTAATACATTTACACGTTATTGTCAAAAGGGTCAAATTTGACTGCCTCCTTTACATTCATATCCTGCATATCTACAGAAGCTTCTAACTGACGAAGTACCTGAAAGTAAAAACTTTATGAACTGCATTAGATCCTACAAAAGTTCATTTGCTTTTGCATCTAATGGCATCCAGTCACTTACTCAACACCATTGATAAACTTCTACAAACGTTGATGAATAATAATATTCCCTTTGGAGGAAAGGTACTTTTATTAGGAGGAGATTTTACACAGTGCTTAGCTATTGTTCCACATGCCATGCGCTCGGCTATTCTTCAGTCCACCTTAAAATACGCAGACAATTGGCATTGCTTTCAAAAGAGTTACGGAGATATTTGGAACAGCAATCTCATTACACCAAATACCCCTTTTACCACAACGAACTATGTTATGTCCAAAAAATATTAATGTTGATCACATTAATAACCAGGTCATTTCATTACTTCCTGGAGTGGCACAGCTCTTTCTAAGCTCTGACAAAGTTGACTCTGCTGACGACAATGACCATCTTAATTTCCCCTTAGAATATTTGAAGACTATTAACCCAGCCGGATTACCACAACACAATCTTAGCCTTAAAAACGGAACAATAATCATGCTATTAAGAAACCTTAACACTAAACAGGGTTTATACAATGGTACACGTTTAGTCGTCAACACCATGCCATACAATGTTATTGAAGCAAAACTTCTTACAGAATCACATGCTAACAATACTGTTCTAATTCCTAGAATTGACCTTACAAGTTCTGACCTGGAATTACCTTTTACACTTAAACGGCGACAGTTCCCCATTAAACCTACCTTGACCATGACCATCAACAAATCACAAGGACAAACCATAGACAAACTTAGCATCTACCTCTCTGAGCCCGTTTTTGGACATGGACAACTTTATTTGCTTCCTATATGCATCATCTACACCTTCACACTATGCTATATCTCATTCATACATCACGCTCTTTGTAATTTCACAACACCAGGGGTTGGCGAGCGAAGCGAGCAGGGGGCGGAGCCCCCTAGTTAAAACTAAAGCAAAAGAAGTTAATTAGCAGCAAACACTGGTCAATAATGAAGAAGATGGTTAGAATGAAAACCTGCAGCCACTGCGGCCCTCCAGGCTTGGAGTTCGACACCTGTGCTCTAAAGAATCACAAATCCAAGAATGGCAATCACTTTCTGTTCCCTCTGATCTTTGTAGGGATGAAAAATGATGGAGGGTGGGAGCGTCCTGGGAAAGTTTTAATTTAATTGAATAAATACATTTGTACTAAAATTAACCAGTTTATTAAAACTAAAATTGAAATTTAATTGTTATATCATTTAAGTCCAAAATGTCTTTGAGTTGCTGCACTTGTAAGTAAAAAAAATATCGGAGTGCAAAGGTTTAAATGAAGTAAATTGGAAACAAAAAATTCATAAAATGGTAAATTCAAAATAGTTAATCAAAAATTTCTTTAAAAACAACATTTTTGGTAAAGATGGTTTCCTCTCCCTAGTATGGAGTAGTTAAAACATTCACTTTAACGTCACACGAACGCCGAACAACAACATAAAGTTGTTCATGTCCAAATACAGGCGCAGATAGGTAAATCCCTACTTTGTCCATGGTTTGTCCTTGGGATTTGTTGATTGTCATGGCAAATGCAGCCTTAATGGGAAATTGGCATTGTTTAAGTTTAAAAGGTAATTCCAGGTCAGAACTTGTAAGTTCAATTCTGGGAATCAAAACAGTATTGCTAGCATGGGATCCCATAAGCACTTGTGCCTCAATAACATTTTCTCTCATGCTGTTCACGACCAACCGTGTACCATTACATAAACCTTGTTTAGTATTAAGGTTTCTTAATAGCATGACTATTGTCCCTACTTTAAGGTTAAGATTGTGTTGTGGTAATCCGGCCAGGTTAATAGTGTTTAAATATTCTAATGGGAAATTAAGATGCTCAGTTTCGTCTTCAGAATCAACACTGTCAGTACTTAGAAAGACGCGGCTTTCTCCAGGAAGCAATGCAATCACTTGGTTATTTATCTGGTCAACGTCAATATTCTTTGGACATAATATAGCCCAGTGCGTCAAAAGTGGTATCTGGTCTAATGATATTGCTTCACCAAAAACCTCTGTTACCAAGTCGTCGCAAATAAAGGCGTGAGGGATTTGAATAATATCTGGGTAAAGTTCAAACATATTGGTAAGGTTTCCATTTCCTAGCTGCAGCATCCATCCATCCATCCATTTTCCAACCCGCTGAATCCGAACACAGGGTCACGGGGGTCTGCTGGAGCCAATCCCAGGCAACACAGGGCACAAGGCAGGAACCAATCCCGGGCAGGGTGCCAACCACCCGCAGCTAGCTGCAACAACCAATTGGTATATTCTGGATCTGTACACCACATGTTCTATACCAAGCTTAGTTTCTCAAAGTAATGCCAATTTTCTGCGTATTTCAAACTGGACTGAACAATAACTGAACGCATGGCGTGCGGAACAACAGCCAAGCATTGTCGAAAATCTCCTAATAAAAGTACTTTTCCTCCAAATGGAATATTATTATCCATTAACGCTCTGAGAAGTTTATCAATGGTATTGATTAAATGACTGGATGCCATTGTACATTCATCTAAAATCAATAGTTTTGCCAGACGAATCTCATTTGCACTGTCACTTTGCATTTTCATAGTTGAAACCGATGTTTCCGTGATTGGAACTGGAAGCTTGAATAAAGAGTGACATGTCCGACCATTTATCAACAGATTAGCCGCTACCCCGGTTGTAGCTGACGCGAAAATTAACTGTTTCCTTGCACAAAAAAAATGTACAAGTGTTTACTAAAGGTGCGTCTTTCCGCTTCCCCCAGGGCCGTCAAGAAATTAGCATTTGGGTATTGTGCTGTTGTCTTCCGTGCAAAGAACAATTTTATTAAAAGCAGCAGATTGTAAGGTATTCAAACTGGAAATCATTCTTTGCGCAATCTCTTGCTCTTCCTGAAGATTTATTGGCATTGAATTCAAATCAGGTAATGCATTTGGAACATTTGGCAAATTGAAGTTCTCAAACGTATATCCAAGGAGTATGAGAGCAAACTGAATGTCTTTAAGTGCATAGGCTTCACAGTTGACACAAGAATCATCCTTTCCATGCAGCTTGTGGCATATGTCTTCTATAATTCCTCCCTTGTTTGTATTCCAGAGGTTCAGTGGATCTGATGGGGAGGAAAATGCACAGATAAAAGCAAAAAGCTGGTGAACTTGACCTGGCATTGAATACGATATTGCATCGTCTAGAGTTTTCTGCCAAATTGTATCATCCAATAAATATCCTTTTTCCTTTACTGCTTCTTGGAATGTCTTGCACAGTTTGACAGCGTTGCCAACTTGAACAGTTCTAATGTCGTTAAATGACCTAGCTCCGGTTTCATGTTGAAGAAGTAATCTTAGATAAAAACCTTTCCGGCTCCTTAATACTCAGTGTATATTTGGCCTATGACCTTATCACCACCTTGCTGTCGTTTTTTCAAGAAAGTACCATTGTCAACCCAAACATAGTGAACAGAAATTTCCCAGTACTTCCACTGGTGAGCATCTTGATCTTCTTAATTGAGCTTAAACCATACGGTAAGTTTAGTATCTCTTATAGCTGCTCTCTCTGCTGTTTGGACTTCATTCCCTGTTCGAAAACAGACATTTTGCTTGTGCTCCAAATAAACTGGCAACCGACAAATTGTGTGGCTCTGATTGTGCATTGGAAGCAAAATATTCTTCAAATGGCTTCTGGAGCAGTGACGTACCGTGAATCCACATACATTCGAGTCTCATTGTGATTTTTCAGACACTGAAACATTAGCACAATCATAGCCCTTGTAAACGTATTTGAATAAATACTTAACGCTTTTTACTGTAGTGCAGATTTCAACATTTATATGGCAGTTGTATCGTAAGCATAAATAAGGATTGTGTGGTACCACCCAGCTATTGTCAATTGGACGATCCAGTACAACTTGCAATTCATTTGTCTGTCTACTCATATACTTAGGATATCCGTTCGCGTTTCCAAGTGTAACTTCTTGGAAATCTTTGGGGAAGCCCTTAGAACATTTGCCATTCACCATACATGGACTGTTTGGATTTGTATTGCCACATAGTGTATGGATTATATTTCTGATAACAATTTGAAAGAGACATGGAGCATTCTCACGGTCTGGAATTTCAGCTTTCACAATTTTATTGATGTCATCTTCTGTGTAAATTTTGGAATCATCATCAAGGATTAGCAAAATATGGGCATGCAGCAAACCTCTCTTCTGAAACTGTATAACGTGGATAATTGCTTTAACGGTCCCAAATAGAGATTTTTTTTTATTTTTTTATTTTTTATTATATCTTCCAGCAAGTTATTTAGTTTGAGTCTAAAGGCTCTTGCAACTAAATCAGGATGATATTCCACTTTTTGCCATGGCATAAGATTATCTGTAATTTCTTTCCATTTAGGATTGCAAGTCACAGTGATAAATATATCAGGTTTGCCAAACTTTCTAACAATAGCCATCGCATCTTGGTAATGCTGCTGCATATTACATGGGCTGCCTTGAAAGCTAGATGGTAAAATAACCGCTTTTCCAGCAGGGTGATCTACCACGTCTGCATCACGATTTATGTACTCCATCAGCGACTTGTAGTCATCGGCCGTCAGTGCAGGTTGGTTGTTTTTAATCCATTGGAGATCATTTGATTCTGCTCGAACATAAACGTCAACTATGTATTATTGAGTTAGCCTTCCTGCATTGATTAATGGATTAAACTCATCTCTTACTGAGAGTCTGTAGGAAAAATATTCTTTCATTGAAACACGTGATCTTTTCTGTGCTTGATTTTTTTTATATCTGGAAATTCCAGCACTCCATCCTTCCTGGCCAGTTGGAAACAAAATGGGGTATGTCAAAGTATCAAGTTTAGGAAAACAAATGTCTACGCGTTGGAATTTAGGTTGGTTGGTTCCATCAGGACGTAAATTCATGACAATATCACAGTCAAATGGAGGCTCACCATCTGTACTTTGAAACACAATTGCCACTTCATTAACGCTGGGAACATTGTATCGTCTTGGATCCTGTTCTTTGTCCATTATTAACACTAAGGCAATTTTAGTTAGTGCTACACCTCTTCCGCCTCCGCTTTTGCATTGGCTTCTTTTTCAACCTCATGTAGCCTTTTTATAGACTTTGCTAATGGGTGATTGTTAATGACTTCAGCTACATTTCTCATTATCAGGTCTGTGCATTGCTTGTTTTCGGGAAGGTTAATTCGTTGATAAACTGCGTCATCTAGATCTAACACGTAAATTTGGGCAAATTTGCGATCGTGATTTGGCTCAGGGTGCACTGTTCCAATCCGATGCAATATTTGTCCACACATGCGAAAGCAGTATGGGCCATTCCAAGATGATGGCTTGATATTTACCCTGGTAGATGCAAAAGCAAATGAACTATTGTAGGATCTAATGCACTCCATAAAGCTTTTACTTTCGGGTACATCGTTACTCAAAAGCTTCTGTAAATATTCAGGATATTCATCCAAAGGAGGCAGCTTAACTTGACCCTTTTGACAACAACGTGTAAACTCGTCAGTTGTATTGCCAGTTTTTTCTTCAAGGAAGTTAAGTGAATGACCATAACTGCAAATGACACTCATTAATCCCAATGAATTTTCATGAACAGTGGACTCATTATAGAATGCGTTCTCAGCTAACTGGCGGAATTGTTCAGCGGCTGTCCGTCGTTCCTCTCTTTGGCTTTTTCTTTGTTGGAATACTGAACGTCTTAAACCTTCTAAACGACTTTCTAGCCTTTCTGCAGTTTCCTCTGATATTCTTTGTGATGAACAATTGCGCAAGCCTTTCAAACGTTTCTCCCGTTGTTCTGTTGTCTCGTTTGCACGCCTATCAGATACCTGAGCTCTTTCTTTTTGGAGCTGTGCCTCTTTTGCTTCTGGTGTTTCAGAAGTGTGTTGTAGGCACCTTCTTTCATTGTTTTTATCCATACGGGCTCGTTTTTGTTTTTCTGATCGTTGAGCTCTTTCTTTTTGGAGCCGTGACTCCTATGCCTCTGGTGTTTCAGAAGCGCGTTGTAGGCGCCTTCGTTTATTGTTTTTATCCATGCGGTCTCATTTTTGTTTTTCTGTGGCTGTGTCGTTAGCTAGAAGTCGTTTGCTGTTAGGAATCATAATTGAACTTACTTTTAACACTGAATTACCCTAATGTGATTCAAATATGCCACACTGACTGCTGCCACAGTGGATCAGAGCACACTGACTGCTGGTACTGTGTAGTGGAGTAGCTGCTGCCACTGTGGAGTGGAATACTGCTGGCACTGTGTAGTGGAGTAGCTGCTGGCACTTTGGAGTGGAGAACAATGACTGCCTGCACTGTGGAGTGGAGTACTGCTGGCACTGTGGAGTGGAGTACTGCTGGCACTGTTGAGGCACACTGACTGCTGGCAGTGCACGCTTTACCTGAAGTTTAGTTTACAGGTTGTGTTGCGTTGTGTTGTTTGGGTGCCGTGCGGTTTTGGCGCCACCCGCTGGGTTTGACTCTGGGGCGCTGAGTCGCTGTGCGCGTGCGGTTTTGGCAC
Organism: Erpetoichthys calabaricus; assembly: GCF_900747795.2. Classification (NCBI taxonomy): domain Eukaryota; kingdom Metazoa; phylum Chordata; class Cladistia; order Polypteriformes; family Polypteridae; genus Erpetoichthys; species Erpetoichthys calabaricus. Next base: position 50,735,571 of record NC_041397.2, on the reverse strand, counting down.
CACCTAGTTCCCTGATGGTGACGGTGGCGCATTCACGTGCTGAAGTAACCATGGTGGCGGATCCCGGCATGGAGATCTACATCACTAAATGAAGGTTGTATATGCGGTGGTGTTCGCGTTCGGGCGGCGGTTGTATTGTGACCTGAAGTTTAGTTTACAGGTTGTGTTGTGTTGTTTGGGCGCCACCTACTGACTCTAGGAAGCCGCTGGGTTTGACTCTGGGGCGCTGAGGCGCAGTGTTTGTGCGCTTTCGGTATGTCTGGCATCTCTGCATATATACAACCTTCGTTTAGTAATATAGATATTTGTTATAACAGCATGCAGTACACTGTGAACACAACACTGGCAAGAAAAAAAAATCCTAACCAAAACACTATATGGTATCTTAACATAGGCTCACTTTGGCCTACCATGAGTGTTAATGTTAATTTCATTAAATTTACTTCTTGCACTCTACTCTTCCTCTAACTTCCAGACCTTCAGCCATAATTCCTGTTACACTTTTCTTCATGCTTCTGGCTGAAAATCTACTTTAGCCAAGTGATGTTGTGGTACACAACCTTCCTCATGGATAACCAACTCTCATCGCCAGCAAATACTGTATTCTAGCATTCTTGTTACACCATTAGGTGCATAGATAGATAGATAGAATTATTTGTCCCTGGGGGAAATTAGTCTTTTAACAGAAGCTCATTAAATAAATATATACCAGAATAACTTAAAAGAGAGAAAACTGCTGACTTGGCAGTTCCGATCAAAGTGAGACATTATGCACACATTGTGCTGTTGGAGCCCCAGTCGTGTTTCTTGACACACTTCTGCTGACTAATTTTTTAATTTTTTAATGTAAAGTACTCGGTGTTGTTTTCCACCTCCTTAAACATGGTGTTGTATACAACTATTTCCATCATATCAGCACATATAACAGATAAAGACATGTACTTGACTGGGAATAATTGTGATGATTTTATATAGCATGGAACCGACCTCTCTGTATTATTCTGTCCTCTACATCTTCTGGAGTTTGTCTGTTATACCACGTCTTTATCAGCTGTAAATTTATGGTATTTCTAAAAGTTAGCTTTTTTTTCAGTTTTATTCTCTCAGTCATGTTCACGCTCTAACCCCCCTTCTCATCTGACTCTAACTAACAGCGCCAGTATAAATTCATACCCGATTTGACGCTGATCGTTTTCAAATAATATTGCATTAGTGTGACGATATTTTCTGATTGGTACTATTCAGGTCATAAAATGATTTCTTCAAAATGTCACATATATTTGTCTTTCTTTTTTGCCCTGGTGCTGCGTTGACATCGTGCACCAGAAGGCATGAGCTTATTCAGTACGAGAAGGAGCACGCAGGTGGTCGATTTCTGTGTGCTACAACAAGCTTCACTTGGCGGCGATCATCGTAAAGCATGCACGGGGGCCACTGAGAAAAGAAGAGTGTTCATGGCTCACCTTGCAGAGGAGCTTCGTAGTCGCTTCTTACAAGAAAAGGCGATGGATAAAGCAAAAAGATGCAACATCGATAAGCTTCTGTTCCAAGAACGCCGCTTCCCCAACCCCTTCAGTGTATTAGTAACACAGCACAGAGAGAAGTGTGTACATTGCAACAGGTACACATGTCGTAAGTGTAGAATGGATGGTCCTTTGGTGTGTGGGATCTGTTAACATTTGAATCTGATGATTGTATGTAGCGCGGAACTGATCCTCTCTGTACTATTCTTTCTTCTGCATGTCCTGGAGTACAAAAGAAACACCACCATACATCAACATGTGGGGACTGCATGGGCAAGATCAGGAAAAAAAAAAACGCAGTCACTGATTACAAGCACAAGAAGGCACGCAAATGAATATGAATAATATGAGTAATGTTGCATCAGTGCCAAAATGTTTTCCGAAATGTTCTATACAGGTCATAAAATGAGTTATTCCAAATATCATATATACCTATGTCTCTTTTTTTTTGTTAGTGTGGCTTTGACATCATGGACCATAATATAAAAAGTAACCACGTCAGATCTGGGACGGGGGTGGGTGTTGTATCGTGGTCGTGACTGAGAGCGTTTTTTTTTTTTTCCACTTTTATTCTTTTACAAGTTCTATAAATTTACACCGGCTGTTACAGACACAAATCAAATGTATGTTTTTATTGTATAATATTAACAATAAGAGTGGCTTACTACTCAAAACGGTAAATTTGCAGAGGAGGTGGTTTCGAACTCGCATCCTCCGGATTATAAATCGGCACAGCTAACCGCAGCACCACGGAAGCTGTCGTGTTGTACTTGCACCTTTTATGAAAGTGTTTATTTGATATTTGGCAATCAGCCTTCACACATTATGCAGTTCGTGTCTACATTTTGTCATTTATTACTAAAACATGAAAAACGTTTCTGTTTTAACGATGTGTTTACATAGATTGTTGTAGACACAAAACACACATCAAATTATTTCCCTTTACAATTCTGGGTAGCTCACACCCAGATAATCAATCAAGGCAGGAACTGGGAGAACTTCTTGCCTGTTCTGAGGCGGTGGGGGGGATGGTATAGCAGGCTTCTTGCTGCTTGGGCTTATCAACACATTTAGAAGACAAAAGACGCTGCCGGAGAGGTGCGAAGGGATTTAAGGTGGGCCGGATTTATGACTTTTTTCGTTGCCTCTGGTAATTCTAGTGTTACGGAGGCTGGTGTCAGAAAAGGTAAACCGGTCTTAAAAGATTTCTGCTCATCTGATGATACAATTAAATGAACATGTTCTTAATTACAAAGTTTTTTTTTTTTCTTGGTTTCTACTCTTGCTACCCAAATGTTTTTCTTTGAAACTTTTGTTTACATAGGATTCTCCTGCAAGTGGCCCCAGAGGATTGTTTGTTGGTGACCTTGTTACCCAGTTGGAGGACTGTCGTGTTGTAAGTGTAGAAGACTGGCATTCATGTATGAAGGAAATTATTTATAGACCTCAAACTGGATACTGTGTTAATGAGGCAACTTTACAGTGGGTACAGGCTCCAAACAGAGGTGAGAAAAACTGAACATTGTTCTTTTATTGTTTTTTTGTAAATAGTCTATAAATTTTATTTGTTCCATATCCAAAGTGCTGAGATATTTTTGGCAGCCCTGAAAAAAAAAATTTAAAAAAACTCCTCTATCCATTTTTTGAGTTCACTCATTGTGCAGACTAATTGTCATTTTAAAAAGTATTTATACAAGTAAAAATATGTCTTTTTACTTGTTCCAGTAATAGGGTGTTGTACCGTGCTAGCCATGATAGATGCAGTGAGAAGTCAAGCAAAAATGACACTTTTTTTTGGCTAACTGAACTAATTACAATATGCAAGCTTTCGAGTCAACTGAGGCCCCTTCTTCAGGCGGGTTGTAACACCTGAAGAAGGGGCCTAAGTTGCCTCCAAAACTTGCCTATAGTAATCTTTTCAGTTAGCCAAAAAAGGTGTCTTTGCTTGACTTCTAACTACTTGCTCCAGTAATTCTTATTGGCATATTTTAAGAAGACTATGTGAGACCTGTGTGAGTTGTCGAAGTCAAAATGTATTTTTGCTATGTATCTTTATGTTTTAATGTCAAGAAAATGTTTAAATGTTTTATTATAACAATTAGTTTAATATAATAGTTGTTTCTTCTTTTATGTAGATCCTTACTTTCTGTTGATAGAGGAAAACTGGTCAGTTTATTTTAGATTGAAATTTATATAGGAAGTTTGAATTATATGTTTGAAATATTTTTTCAACATTTTTATTGATACATAAGTTTCATTCTTTTAAATAAACTACACGTTAGTACTACATAGTATTGCATTTAATTCAGATCAGGTTATAAACGGAACGGAAAAAATTTAACATAAGGGCTTCATTTACAAATATTTAAATATTCAAAAGGTTAGCAGTTGTTCAACATGTTCAGTTAATTAAGGGCAATGCCTGTCACATTTAAAACAATTTTTGAATTTTACCTCATAATTTCAATTGAATTTTTTCAAAATTTTCTGAAATAGACCAAAAGTTTCTTGTTCATTTATAGGTGTTAATATATAGTTAATATTAAAGTGCACGTTATTACAATAGATTTTACAGTAGTCCAAACAGGTGTTGCCCCAAATGGAACCAGTAAAGGATCAGTGATTTTAAAATACTTTTAATTCACTGTAATGTATGAAAAACTAAACCAGAAGTCTTTATAAACCTTTAACAAGGTATCTCCTGAAAAGTAGTTGCTTTCTTAAACAACACATTTAAAATGCAAATGTGCACCTTAACTATGCTAAATATCCCTCTTGGGACAAGTAAAGTACTATCTATGTATGTACTGTATCTTACTATTGGTAAAGACTAATTTTTCTGTTAAGCTCATTACTTTATGACTGCCAGACATTACTAGTAATGTAATTTCAAACTTATAAATTTGTGTATTGACCTTCTGTTCATCATTATAGAAAAACCACCACATTACAAGTGAATTTTAAGATGTGTATTTACTTTTCTAAATTATGTTAGCAATTGAGTTTTAAGAAAAAATGTATTCTTAATTTATATAATGTCTTAATATAATGAACTGCTTCCTCAGGCACTTTTTAAGTACAGGGCTGTAGGAAAATTGTGCAGCTCTATTTTTGTTATTGGAGCTCAAAAAGTGACATTGCAATAGCAAAAAGCTAAATGAAAAATGTCTTGCAAGCTTTGTGTTGGAGGCAGAGGTTGAGCTAGTGACTCTGCCACATTGTCTAAAAAAAATTCAGGTCTTGTCTAGTACTTTTTTTTCAGAACATTCAAAAAGTGTTGTATAATTGAATATAGTTGAACAACTTACAAAACCAGAAGTGTATTTAAAATTTGACAAATAGTAAGGTAAATGTGCCAAATGTAGAATATAAGAAAATGAATTCAGATACTGCCATCCTAGTCTGAAGTTTGCAGTTATGTTCATTTTAATATTCTATATACTGTATATATTATTCTGGTCTCTTTATTCTTATGCGTTGAGTATGGCACAGGTATCTTCCCAAACATTTTTTTCATGTTAAACCCAACTAAGCAAAACAGTGCCAGTTTCAAACCTTGCAAAAACTGAACTGAACATTTCTCTTCCTGACTTAACTGTGAACAGGAACTGTCATTTTAAATTCTCTATCTGTATGGTGTCAAAATGTAATCCCTTGTAAGACAGTTTAAATGAAACCTGTACATATATTCTTCATATTGCTCAAAGATAAACAGGTGATTCTCTCTGCCACTTTCAAACTTTTTCTTCTACTCCTTTTAATGAATTGATAATCCTGGGTTCCTTTGTAATTTAAAGAGGCACACAACCTGATAACTTTTAAGCGTTTAAGGCAGAGATGGGACTGAGTTCTACATACTGTATGCAGGAGTCAAAAAAGCTTCAAGTTCTGACCTTCACGATTCAGATCAAGTCTTTTAGTTTCCTCTAGCCATTTCTTATTTTCCCCAAAAATATTCTATATTTTTCATATGTTTACAGACTGGAATTTCTATCTAGAGACATTTGTTGTGCCTGTAATGTTATACCCGTACAGTCAGAGGTCTGTAGTACTTAAAATTATATCCTGTTTCTGGCATTTTTCTTCATATGTAAAGGAACACTTTTTGTGCTGTATTCACTGTTGTTGAGAATAGTTCAGTCCATTCTTCTTTCTTCTTAACTTATCTCATTTTAGTCCACCATTGGTCATACATGTTCACACACACATATCCAATTTAGAATTATAAGTCAACCAAAGTTGCACATCTTTAGGATTATGGGTGGACCAAACTGTGATTTACATCCAATTACCTGTATCAGCGATGTACTAGCACTAATCAAAGAACAATTTTGTTACCCATGTACAATATGTATGATTTTTGCTTGTTTGAAACAGTATAAGTTCAAAAGTGCCATGCTGTTATTTTCTTAATTTCTTAAGAAACCAAATGGTAAATTATTCTTCACAAGTATTCAGTCAGCTTTATAGATAATTTTATGTAAGCTAAACTTGTGTACAAAATTCTTACATAATGAACTCTTACGTTTATATTTCCACACAGCTTTCAAAAGGCTTGATGGCACCATGGAATGCTGCAATAACAACAGCCTCACAGATATTTGCTTTACTTACAGCAACAACTTAGAAAGTCATCTGGTAAGTGACCTTTAACCTGAAAGTCTGTTGGCTGTAGAGTTAACAAATACTGCTCTAGTGCCAAAACAAGAAAATGTAGTAAAATTCTTAAGTTTTCTCTTGTTCACAATAAGATCATGACATTCATCCTAAATCATTACTTTAATTAAATTCCATAGAAATTTAATTGTGCTCAAATAACTTAATGATTTCTTAATAATTTATTAGTGCTACCAGTTAGACTAGCCTAAGTTATGCTTTTTCCATTACTCCATTACTGCCATTGTATGCAAGACAGGGCAGAACCAGATTTGAACGTTATACTGTACAAGCCCATCATCCATCCAGTCATCCATCTTCTTAACCCGCTTATCCAAGACATGTTCGCAGGGCAGCTCAGCCAATCATATGGCACAAAAATATACACATGCATTCATGAATTATCTTCATGCACATGTGTTTGGAATGTACAAGAAAACCAGATTATTTGAAGGAAAAATAAAATGAATATAAACAAATCAGGAACCAGGTCAGAAACTGAACCCATATCCCTAAAGATGGGAAGCTAATGCTCTAAACGTTTTACCACCTGCCACCCAAAATTAAAAATAAACGTCAGTGTTATTTTTATTGGCAGTATTAATCTTGACATCAAAGGTTGCCAAACTTATTCCCGGGGGGCCTAGGCCTGGGTCTGGGTCTGGGCCTTCTGATTTTTGCCTCCACCATATTCACCTACCAGTCACTGCCTGGGCCTTCTGATTTTTGCCTCCAGCATATTCACCTACCAGACACTGTCCTTAATTGAACTTAATTTTAGTAAGACAAGTTGTATTGTTTTGGCGTAAATAAAGATTTATGCAGCATGTTTATGGCAGTGTAGCTTAGATAGACATGTGAGGTTGTAAGTGCGGTTGATCCACTGCTCTTTGTTTAGTGTCTCAAATAGCATATATATCATATGATGCCTTGGGGCCTATCCAATATGTTTGGATGGAGAAAAGCCTTGTTTCTAGCAATAACAAAGCTATGACCTTGAATTTGTATTGTATTGTTTCTGAACCTTGACATTTCCGTAAAACCTTTGTGTGCAAAGGTTATCATATTGTTCTTATAAAACCATAGCTTTTAATAACCTACAATCTATTGAAAGTACAGAATATTGTCCCTGGACCACCTTATTTATTAAATTATTTTCCTAGGGTGTGTAGTCTGTTTACTGACAATGGAGTTGATAAAAACTGCATTTCTAAGTCATTGTTAATTTATCAAATGTTAAAATAAAGATGCTTTACTTGGTAACCTGTTTTACATACAGATCATTTTAGCTTTGTTCCTTTGTCAAGTTCAAATTGATTTCATTACAGAATAGGTTGTTTTAAATTTTGGTTCTTGTTACCAAATCACTTATTTATTGGTTATTATGGTTATGATTGTTCATTAGAGCTTTGATAATAATAATAATCAAAAAAAAAAAAAATTTATATACCGTCTTTCCCATGTTCATTTATGCAGTATTGATGGCAGCCCATGCAGAATTGTTCCTTGCCTGATGCCAAATGTTGCCAGCATAGGCATCAACTCCCTTTGACCCAGAACTAGATCAAGCTGTTTTGCCAGCAGATGTGCAAATGGATTGATGATGTTCATTTTTTTTTTTTTTTGTAGAAGTGTTCCTTTAGTAGTATTTCCAGGTAGTTAGGTAATGATTTTATCATTTTGATCTGTGGCATTATTTTTACATTATGTTAAAAATTAATCATAAAATACATTGTTAGATATTAATTATAATAGTTTCCAGAAGTACGCCATCTGACATTCATTATGTCATTATATTAGAATTATTTATTATCTTGATAAATTATTACAGAGGGATACATAGTATTTGCCATCTCACAACATGCTGACTTTGATGCACTTGCAACCTGACACTCCGTCCAGGACTGCTTTCTACCTTGTGACCATTGGTAGTACGCTTTCAGCAACCTGGTTGATTTAAAGAATATGCATTTCAATGAGTTGTAATAGATTGTTTTAGCTTTCGTGATAGCAGTGATAGTATTCCTCAGAAGTTTCTGTAATGTTGAATTATTGATGAAAACATTAATGAAGCTTTCCACTTGGGGCAAGGTAAAGGTCCTATCCTGTATCTGAGTGTCAGACATTATCCCTAATGAAATTAGATGCTAAACTCTACAGTTTTATTTTACTGCCTTCAATAAGTTTATACACATACTAGTTTACTTGGAGCAAAACTCATTTATCCCCACCCTTTTAGCTTCATATAAATTTGCACAGAATCTGTCATATCATTAATATGGCTTTTTCCTTACCGCACTTTCAACATTGAATTCTCCAAATTATAAAAGGACATTTGATCAGCTGACCAGGACATTTCTCTGGCAAGTTGTAGACAGGATGGGCAGTAAAGATATGAGCATGATTAAAACATTACGCTGCATATCTTAGCAGTCCTGTAAATGTGGCTGTTCATTTCTCACTTCTTTCTCATTATGAATTGATTCTTGTCACATTTTTATCACTGGAACCACTAGCTGATATTAGTCAACATCAAACTTCTGATGCTTCTGTTTCGTTGCATAATATTTATATGCTCATGACATTCTTTTGTATTTTAAGGATCTTATATCTCTTGAAATCCTTCAAAATCATCTTAGGATCTAAAATTAGTAGGCTGAAGTCTATCCCTCAGTCTCTGTGTCTGTTAATCCACCTTGCCAACTACCATCTGTATTACTGGGTTCAAATGTCTGTGCATTGACATATTGTAACTTCAGATTTTTGTTGTGCCTTTGTGGAATCCTTTAATGGTCAATTATTCTCTATCCTTTCAGTCCTGCCTAGGTATTATCAAGATAAGTATTCTTCCCAGATGCAACTTTTATTAGTTCTATGATTACATTTACATTTACATTTATTTGCTTAGCAGACACTTTTAACCTTACACCATTCTTGTTGCTAGTCATAAGTTAGAATTTGCTTTACTCATTTATTTGGAATGCTAGGACCTACAGTAGTTTAAAACACTCTGTCTTACTCCCTCATAGGTGTCAGGCAGGTGTCTCAGTTCCAGACATGGAATGGCATCACTTGGTCAAAGTACTGCCTCCAGTCTGAATTTCAGATGAGTCTGCAGTTTTCCTTAATGGTTTGTGCAGCCTTACATCTGAACCCATTGTTGTGTACTCTATTCAAATCTGGGTAAAACAGAAGAGCAGTTATTCCCTACTCCCAAATAGCACAGGTCCTCTCCCATATACAGTATAATCCCACCATACCAGTAAGCCAGCACTCTGCTATGTTTTGTGCCTTTTTTAGGCCTGGAATCCACATGTTTTTTGTAGTTTTGACCTCTGATTGTTCCAGAATCTTCAGTGTTAACTTTGACATTATTTTTATTTTTCTTCTTCCCTCCACAACTTCGTTTAGGGCTAAAGAGCTATGGTGTTTCCTTTTCATCACCTTTTCCTAGCCATTTTATTTCAGTGTAAGTTTCTTTTACACAATTGTTTGATATCTGATTTCAATATATTAAACTCTTCCCATCATCTCTTATAGGGTCTTTCCATCATCTATAAAAGGGTCTTTCACTTTCTGCTGAGATGCCAACTTCAAAAATGTTAGAAATTTCCTTTTGCAAATATAATCATCAGTTAACTCACATTTAATATACAGTGGAGCAAAAAAGTATTTAGTCAGCCACCAATTGAGCAAGTTCTCCCACTTAAAAAGATGAGAAAGGCCTGTAATTGTCATCATAGGTATACCTCAACTATGAGAGACAAAATAAGAAAAAAAAATCCAGAAAATCACATTGTCTGATTTTTGAAGAATTTATTTGCAAATTATGGTGGAAAAAAAGTATTTGGTCAATAACAAAAGTTCATCTCAATACTTTGTTATATACCCTTTGTTGGCAATGACAGAGGTCAAACGTTTTCTGTAAGTCTTCACAAGGTTTTCACACACTGTTGCTGGTATTTTGGCCCATTCCTCCATGCAGATCTCCTTTGGGGCTGTCGCTGGGCAACACGGACTTTCAACTCCCTCCAAAGATTTTCTATGGGGTTGAGATCTGGAGACTGGCTAGGCCGCTCCAGGACCTTGAAATGCTTCTTACGAAGCCACTCCTTCGTTACCCGGGCAGTGTGCTTGGGATCATTGTCATGCTGAAAGACCCAGCCACGTTTCATCTTCAATGCCCTTGCTGATGGAAGGAGGTTTTCACTCAAAATCTGACGATACATGGCCCCATTCATTCTTTCCTTTACACAGATCAGTCGTCCTGGTCCCTTTGCAGAAAAACAGCCCCAAAGCGTGATGTTTCCACCCCCATGCTTTACAGTAGGTATGGTGTTCTTTGGATGCAACTCAGCATTCTTTCTCCTCCAAACACGACGTGTAGAGTTTTTACCAAAAAGTTCTATTTTGGTTTCATCTGACCATATGACATTCTCCCAATCCTCTTCTGGATCATCCAAATGCTCTCTAGCAAACTTCAGACGGGCCTGCACATGTACTGGCTTAAGCAGGGGGACACGTCTGGCACTGCAGGATTTGAGTCCTTGGCGGCATAGTGTGTTACTGATGGTAGCCTTTGTTACTTTGGTTCCAGCTTTCTGCAGGTCATTCACTAGGTCCCCCGTGTGGTTTTGGGATTTTTGCTCACCATTCTTGTGATCATTTTGACCCCACGGGGTGAGATCTTGCGTGGAGCCCCAGATCGAGGGAGATTATCAGTGGTCTTGTATGTCTTCCATTTTCTAATAATTGCTCCCACAGTTGATTTCTTCACTCCAAGCTGCTTACCTATTGCAGATTCAGTCTTCCCAGCCTGGTGCAGGTCTACAATTTTGTTTCTGGTGTCCTTTGACAGCTCTTTGGTCTTGGCCATAGTGGAGTTTGGAGTGTGACTGTTTGAGGTTGTGGACAGGTGTCTTTTATATTGATAACGAGTTCAAACAGGTGCCATTAATACAGGTAACGAGTGGAGGACAGAGGAGCTTCTTACAGAAGAAGTTACAGGTCTGTGAGAGCCAGAAATCTTGCTTGTTTGTAGGTGACCAAATACTTATTTTCCACCATAATTTGCAAATAAATTCTTTAAAAATCAGACATTGTGATTTTCTGGATTTTTTTTCTCATTTTGTCTCTCATAGTTGAGGTATACCTATGATGAAAATTACAGGCCTCTCTCATCTTTTTAAGTGGGAGAACTTGCACAATTGGTGGCTGACTAAATACTTTTTTGCCCCACTGTATGTGTTTGCTTTATCTTCCGCCCTGTTTTTGTTCTGACTTTTTTCTGGAACGTTCATGCACATGTCCACATGTACACTACATGTGTGTTTTGTGTCTACAACAATCTATGTAAACACATCGTTAAAACAGAAACGTTTTTCATGTTTTAGTAATAAATGACAAAATGTAGACATGAACTGTATAATGTGTGAAGGCTGATGGCCAAATATCAAATAAACACTTTCACAAAAGGTACCAGTACAGTGCAACAGCTTCCATGGTGTAGTGGTAAGATCCGCGGACTTATAAACTTATAATCCGGAGTTCGAAAACCGGCTGCCTGGCAAATTTACCGTTTTGAGTTGTGAGCTTCTCTATTTTGTTAATATTATACAATGAAAACATACATTTAATTTGTGTCTGTAAAAGCCAATTTAATTTATAGTTCTTGTAAAAGTTAAGTGTTTTTTTTCCACTTTTATTCTCTCAGTCACGATCACGATACAACATCCCACCACCCCCCGTCCCAGATCTGACGTGGTTACTTTTTATCTGAATCTGGGAATAAATGTAGATGCGAGTGTTGTTTTGAGACAATGGAACTGGAAATTCTCTGATCTGGAGGGATAAAAGCTGACACACAAACGCTGGTTAATCTGCCTTCTTTGTATCTCTCCGTCACTTTAATTTTTTTTTATTCAGTTTTATTGAGTGTTCCTGCTCATGCTGAATTAGTATGCACCTTATGGTCCATGATGTCAAAGCTGCACTGATTAAAAAAAAAAAAAAACACAGAGACATAGGTGTATATGATATTTAGAATAAGTCCGTTTATGACCGGTATAGTACATTTCGGAAAACATTGTGGCACGGATGCAACATTATTCATATTCATTCGCATAACATCTTGCGGTTGTAATCAGTGACTGTTTTTTTTTTTTGTTTTTTTTCGATCTTGCCACTGTCCACTTTTGGGTGCATGTTACTGTTTCTTTTGTACTCCAGGACATGCAGAGGAAAGAATAGCACAGAGAGGTCAGTTCCGCGCTATAGGCAATCATCAGATTTAAATGTTCACAGTTCCCACACACCCAAGGGCCGTCCTTTCTACGTTTACGACATGTGTACCTGTTGCAATGTACACACTTTTCTCTGTGCTGAGGTTACTATTACACCGAAGTGACGACGAAGCTCCTCTGCAAGGTGAGCCATGAACACTCTTCTTTTCTCAGTGGCCCCCGTGCATGCCTTGTACAGTACATGTGCATTGATCGCCACCAAGTCAAGTGTGTTACAGCACACAGCAACCGGCCTCCTGCGTGCTCCTTCTCGTACTGAATAAACTCATGCCTTCTGGTGCACGATGTCAACGCAGCACTGGAAATAAAGAAAGAGACAAATGTATGTGACATTTTGAAGAAATAATTTTATGACCTGAATAGTACCAAACAGAAAACATTGTCGCACTAATGCAATATTATTTGAAAATGAACAGCGTCAGATCAGCTGTAAACGTATGGCATTTCTAAAAGTTAGCTTTTTTTCAGTCTTATTCTCTGTCACGTTCACGCTCTCCCAAACCCCCCCCCCCCCCCCCCCCCCCCCCCCCCAAAACTCTGATCTGACTCTAACTAACAGCGTCAGTATAAATTCACGCCCCGATCGGATGCTGTTCGTTTTCAAATAATATTGCATTAGTGCGACGATGTTTTCTGATTGGTACTATTTAGGTCATAAAATTATTTTTTCAAAATGTCACATACAGTTAGGTCCATAAATAGTTGGACAGCTTTTTTCTAATTTTGGTTCTGTACATTACCACAATGAATTTTAAATGAAACAACTCAGATGCAGTTGAAGTGCAGACTTTCAGTTTTAATTCAGTGGAGTGAACAAAACGATTGCATAAAAATGTGAGGCAACTAAATCATTTTTTAACACAATTCCTTCATTTCAGGGGCTCAAAAGTAATTGGACAATTGACTCAAAGGCTATTTCATGGGCAGGTGTGGGCAAGTCCGTCGTTATGTCATTATCAATTAAGCAGATAAAAGGCCTGGAGTTGATTTGAGGTGTGGTGCTTGCATGTGGAAGATTTTGCTGTGAACAGACAACATGCAGTCAAAGGAGCTCTCCATGCAGGTGAAAGAAGCCATCCTTAAGCTGCGAAAACAGAAAAAAACAATCCGAGAAATTGCTACAATATTACGAGTGGCAAAATCTACAGTTTGGTACATCCTGAGAAAGAAAGCAAGCACTGGTGAACTCAGCAACGCAAAAAGACCTGGACGTCCACGGAAGACAACAGTGGTGGATGATCGCAGAATCATTTCCATGGTGAAGAGAAACACCTTCACAACAGCCAACCAAGTGAACAGCACTATCCATTGGGGTAGGCGTATCGATATCCAAGTCTACCATAAAGAGAAGACTGCATGAAAGTAAATACAGAGGGTGCACTGAAAGGTGCAAGCCACTCATAAGCCTCAAGAATAGAAAGGCTAGATTGGACTTTGCTAAAGAACATCTAAAAAAAGCCAACACAGTTCTGGAAAAATATTCTTTGGACAGATGAAACCCAAGATCAACCTCTACCAGAATGATGGCAATAAAAATGTATGGAGAAGGCGTGGAACAGCTCATTATCCAAAGCATACTACATCGTCTGTAAAACACGGTGGAGGCAGTGTGATGGCTTGGGCGTGCATGGCTGCCAGTGGCACTGGGACACTAATGTTTATTGATGATGTGATACAGGACAGAAGCAGCCGAATGAATTCTGAGGAGTTCAGAGACATACTGTCTGCTCAAATCCAGCTAAATGCAGTCAAATTGATTGGGCTGTGTTCCATGATACAGATGGACAATGACCCAAAACATACAGCCAAAGCAACCCAGGAGTTTATTAAAGCAAAGAAGTGGAAAATTCTTGAATGGCCAAGTCAGTCACCTGATCTTAACCCAATTGAGCATGCATTTCACTTGTTGAAGGCTAAACTTCAGACAGAAAGGCCCACAAACAAACAGCAACTGAAAGCCGCTGCAGTAAAGGCCTGGCAGAGCATTAAAAAGGAGGAAACCCAGCATCTGGTAATATCCATGAGTTCAGGACTTCAGGCTGTCATTGCCAGCAAAGGGTTTTCAACCAAGTATTAGAAATGAACATTTTATTTCCAGTTATTTCATTTGTCCAATTACTTTTGAGCCCCTGAAATGAAGGAATTGTATTAAAAAAATGCTTTAGTTGCCTCACATTTTTATGCAATCGTTTTGTTCACCCCACTGAATTAAAGCTGAAAGTCTGCACTTCAACTGCATCTGAGTTGTTTCATTTAAAATTCATTGTGGTAATGTACAGAACCAAAATTAGAAAAAAGCTGTCTCTGTCCAAACATTTATGGACCTAACTGTATATTGTCTCTTTCTTTAAGGTGTGTAATAGAAACCACAGCATAGAGAGAAGTGTGTACATTGCAACAGGTACACATGTCGTAAATGTAGGAAGGACGGTCCTTACGTGTGTGTGAACTGTTAACATTTGAATGTGATGATTGCATATAGCGCTGAACTAACCTCTCTGTACTATTCTTTCCTCTGCATGTCCTGGAGTACAAAAGAAACACCCCCATACAGCAACATGTGGGGACTGACAAGATCGGGGGGAAAAAAAACACGCGGTCACTGATTACAACCGCAAGATGTTATGCAAATGAATATGAATAATGTTGCATCCATGCCATAATGTTTTCCGAAATGTGCTATACAGGTCATAAAATGAATAATTAAAAATTTCATTGTGTGTCAGCTTTTATCCATCCAGATCAGAGAATGTCCACTTCCATTGCCTCAAAACACCTCTCACATCTACAGTTATTCCCATTTTCAAATATAAAGTAAAAGAGTAAGATCCTGGGGGTTGGGGGGGTTGTGTGCGGTAGTATCGTGATCATGACTGAGAGAATAAAAGTGAAAAAAAATACGCTAACTTTTACAAGTGCTATAAATGTACACCGGCTGTTACAGACGCAAACTAAATGTATGTGTTTATTGTATAATATTAAAAATAAGAGCAGCTCACTACTCAAAACGGTAAATACAGGAGGCAGTCAGGATCAAACCGGGGACACTTGATTACAAGTCAGAAATTCTTACCGCTGCACCACGGAAGCTATTGTATCATTCTTACACCTTTTGTGAAAGTGTTTATTTGATCTTTGGATTTCAGGCTTCACACATTATATAGTTTATGCCAACATTTTGTCATTTATTACTAAAATATGAAAAACATTTCTGTTTTAACAATGTGTTTACACAGATTATTATAAAAACGGAACACACATGAAATGCATGTGTTCCAAATAACGATCTATTATTTCCACTCTAAAACTCCAGCACTTCACTCCCAGATAATCAAGGCATGAGCTGGGAGAACTTTGTGCATGTTCTGTGGTGGTAGGGGGATGGAATAGCAAGCTGCTTGTCTTTATTGGCACATTTATAGGACAAAGCACGCTGACAGAGAGGTGCGAAGGGATTTAAGGTGGTGCCGGATTTATAAGTTTTTCGTAGGCTCTGGTAATTCTAGTGTTAATGATTCTTTCTAGTTTGAACTGATTTATCACCAGTGAACAAGAAGTCTGTCACTGATTATTCTCATATTTATCCACATGTCATTCATTCATTTTTTACTGCTTTTGCGAAACCGGGTCTCAGCTGCAACAGTCTTAGCAGTTAGGCCATATGTCCTTTTCCTGAGCCGCACTTGCCAACTTGTACTGTGGGATCCCAAGACATTCGCAGACCATCTGGGAAATATTCTCCCAGCGAGCCCTGGGTCTTCCCCGGGGTCTCTTCCCAGTTGGTTCTGCTCATAATACCTCAACAGGGAGATGTCCAGGAGGCCACTGTATCAGTCTCCCGAACCACCTCATTTGGCTCCTCTTGATGCAGCGGTTCAGTGGCTGTACTCCGAGCTTTACCCCGATGTCAGTTCTTCTCACCCAGTCTCTAAAGAAGAGCCCAGCCATCAGGCAAAGAAAGCTCATTTTGGCTGCTTGTATCCGCAATCTCATTCTTTTGGTCATTACCCAAAGCTAATGACCATAGGTGAGGGTAGGAAGGTAGATTGACAGGTAAATCGAGAGCTTCACAATTTAACTCTGCTCCTTCTTCACCCCTACAGATCGGTATAGCAACCACATAACTGCTTTCACTGCCACCATCTGTCTGTCAATCTCCCCATCCCTTTTCCCTTCACTAGTGTACAATACCATGAGGTACTTACTCCTCTTGTCTCTATTGCCACTTGAGGCAGTAACTTGCCTCCTACTCGGAGACGACAATCCACCTTTTTCCTACTAAGGACCACAGCCTCAGATTTGGAGGTGTTGACTCTCATCACTGCCACTTCACATTTAGTTGCAAACCATCCAAGTTTGTGCTGGAGTTCAAAGCCTCGATGAAGCCAGCAGGACTATGCAATTCTAAGGCCACTGAACTGGAGCCCTTCCCCTCCCTGTCTGTGTCTTGATATTCTGTTCATGAAAATCACAAACAGGGTTCAAGACAAAGCACAGCCCTGGCAGAGTCCCACACCCACTGAAAACAGTACTGATGTTTTTCAGAGTATGCAGACACAACTGTCACTGTGATTATTCAGGCACTGAAGAGCCCTTATTAGGAATCCCAGAACCAATACTCTCACAGCACCACCTACAGAATCCTTCAAGGAGCATGGTCATATGCCTTCTCTAAGTCCACAAAACACATGTAGACCGATGGGCGTAATTCCATGCCCCCTCAGAATTCTCATGAGTTTCAGTGACCTCCCTCAGGAAAAAAATTCCATTGATCCCGCATCAGCTTCTGGCTCTACCTCCTTCACAGAGGGCATGTCCATTGGGTTCAGGAGCTTCTCAAAGTGTCCCTTCCACTCCCAGACAACATTCTCTTTCTGAGTTAGCACTACTCCATCCTTGCTGAGAACAGCCTGGGTGAAGCCCTGCCTTCCCTTTCTGAGTCCAGTTTCAGTGGTCTGTCCAAAGTCCTCCCACACCCGGGTTTTTGCTTCCCTGAACGCCAAGGTCACGTCCCTTTTCTCCTAACGGTACCTCTCTTTTGCTTCAGGAGACTCCTGTGCTAACCATACTTGGAAGGCCTCCTTTTTCAGCCTGATGGAATCCCTTACCTCTGGTGTCCACCATTGGGATCTTGGGTTGCCACCTCAAGAGGTGCCTATGGCCTTTGGGCTGCTGCTATTTGTAGCTGATCCAATAATAAAGGCTTTGAACAAGTCTCTATGTTCCCAGAGCTCTTGCAGAGGTTGTAGTTGAAAGTCTTCTAAACAGGGGTCTCGCCCAGATGTTCCCAAGCGACCCTCACTACTCACTTGGGTTTTCTGGGTCTGTCCAATACACCTCCCCCACCATTTGAGCCAAATCACCTCCAGGTGGTGATCAGTTGACAGCTCTGCCCGTCAGAGTCAGTTTGTATGTCTGGGTTCCAGTCTGCCATGGTCTCTGCCTTTGACTGCCTAGGTTACATTGTGGGCCCACAGCAGATTATGCTCATGTATAATTGGAATTATTTTAAAAAGAAGATATAAACATAATATTAAACTAATACATTTGTGTATTTTAATATTTATTTTGTTTTTTGTATTTTGCAATTCATTCAAAGGGGAAAACTCCCCAATACCACTTTTTTTTTTTAATAAAGTATCCAGCCATAGATACTACTTATGAGTCAAACAAATGAATTCACTTTACTGATTTGATTCTTTCAAAGTAACCATTTAAGTAAATGTAAATGCTTATCACTTGCTTTCTAGTTAAATCATCTGTTACTAGATCTCATGGCTCCACGGCAGTAAGCTGGCCTCACAGTTGTTTCTGGCATGGCATTCACGCATGACCTAAAAGACACATAATACCATGTGTTTTACTTCATCATAAAAACATAATGGTCAGAGGTCAGGTGTCAAAATATTTATTTGCAAGATAAGAAAAAAAACTTAAACCATTATAGAAGAGGGCTGTTTATTTAATAATTTTTGATGATTTATGGGAATGTTTATAGGTGTGAAAATGTAAGTTTTAATTATCTGAAGTGTAAATGGAAAATAAACTAACACTGCACTGTTTTTCTTAATATCATTCTCTTATAATCAGAATCTTGTGTACTATAAAACTTAGTAACCATAACATCTAGATGTATTTGCTACATAGTGAAACACTTAATAATTGTACTGTACTTATTTTCAGGAGTGCACATGGATTTCCCTTTTTGATAATTAAGACAAGTGAATGTTTTATTTCTATGGGTTTTTTTTTAAATCTGCGTTGCTTCCTTACACTTTCCAAGCTTTTAATTTATCTGATGAAGATGGTACCACATTAGAGCAGAATTCAAATATTTTTTTTATTATTGTATGAATTCAAAGTATATTGCATTTTAAATTTTTTTATTTTGTTTTCTGTGTTTCACAGTCCTTATATCATTAAATCTTGTTTGGCAAAACTTATTGATAATTACTGAAACTGGTATAATATTTGATAGAAATATGCAAAATATTACATGCCAATTTACAAATACAGCGTCTTTCTTATCCGCTTATTCTAAACATTGCATCAGATGCACATCCTGTCTCTGTAATCAGGTGGCCACAGAGACCACATTCATTGTATCACATTACAGTTCAATGTGGCATAATCAATAATCGTTTTCGCTGTGAGTCTGTTTAGTGCATCTATTACATAACATCACAGTGAGTTCTTTGCCATTCCAAAAATATGTTAATGCTACCAGCAGCATCAGTTGTTTACTATTTAAATATTCATATGCTTATTTCATGCAATGCAGAACTGTCTACTTATTTATTGTGCTTAATAATCAGACTAGTAACCTTCTTTTGAAATAACTAATGTCATCTCAGAAAGTTTATGTACATTTTGCATTTGGTTAACTGCACTCTTTAGAATGTTTTTGCAACTGTTCCATCATTTTTTCTACAGTTTTGTATTTTATTTTCTATTAACTTTTTTAATACGATTACATGTTCAAATTTTAATTATGCTAATTATAATTATCTATATGAACAAATCTCTTATTGTCTGTATCATGCTTCACAGTGCATTCAGCATGTTCGAACCTTTGTTTGATTCTAATATTTATTTATCTTTAAGTATGCTTGCTTGCCTGCAAGGAGAGCTATTGAATCCAGCCGCATATGTCGATCCAATACAGACTGTCAAAAGGATTTTGTTCCTGAGCTGTGCCTGATTCCTTCTCTAGAGAACCAGACACGACTAATTCGTGTGAAACACCAACCACAGATGGATATGCTGTTTGTTGGATATCCACTTCATCTTCAGTATGCGGGTAATATAAGAAAGCTAATTGATATATTTTTTTATTTCTAGTATCTTGAATTGGAATATTCATAAACACGTCCATCTATCCATTTTCCTAACCCTGCTTATCCAGGGTAGAATTGTGGGGCAGCTTTGCGGGGCAGCTGAAGCCTATCTGAACAAATACAGGGTGCAAGGTAGGAACAACACCCAGATAGGGTACCAGTCCATCACATGGTTAACACACACACTAGGGCCAATTTAGCAATGATAGTCCACCCAACATACATGTCCCACACTCGGAAGGCCATACCTTGAACACTGTGGGCAGTTTAGGAGGCAACAGCACTTGGCTAATTAATTTAATACAGGGCATAAGAAACAAATAAAGGTGGAAGAAGCTAATATTTGGCATATAAAGATTAAGAGGTAATATGATGGAATTGTTCAAAATGATGAATTTAACAAATTCAGCAAATACCGACATTTAAATCAACTTTTTTAACAAGTATAGCAGGACATAAAGATGGTTGAGAGGAAATTTCGCACATTTGTAGGAAGTATTTGTTCACTGGCAGTTATGAAGTAATGTATCAGATATTATCATTGGTGGTCTTCAAATTTTAGTTTAAAAGTGTTAAGCAAATGTTGGTAGTGATAAGCTTTGCTTGCTCATTAGTGAAAACGTTTGTTTTTATGTACTTGGAGTGTTTTGCTGTCATTCCCGGAATTAACATAAAGGCAACACACATATACATACCAATAGTCACATTCACACTTGAGGCAATTTAAAGTTGCAAGTTAGCAGGCATGTCTTTGCGGATATAGGAGGATTGTATCATCTGCACACAGACCAGGCACAAGATTTGAACCTAGGATTTTGGATCTGTGAAGTAGCAGAGCTAAATAATGCACTACTGTGTCATTCTTTATGTATGCATTTCCCTAGTTGTACATTTTGAGTACAAATCACTGCTGAAAATCTAACTAATACATTTTACAATATGCTAATGAAACAGCACAGGTAGAGTTTTCAGATCTATGTATAACATCATCTCAGAAATATTTTATCAGAGCGAGATTTAACAAAATTTGATGTTTCACTGTTAAGTTTCTCTAGATAGGAAAATATCAAGGAATATATAGGAAACCAAAAGGTACAATTTTTACAAGTTTTCACGTAGTGGATTAATAAAGTATATTATGTTGAATATATGTGCAAAAAGTTTATCTCTGGAATACATTTGGAATACGGCATTATAATATTATTGAAGCAAAAAATCTAAATATTTTTTGCAACATATTTCTAAGTAGTTAAATATTTTAATATAACAGTCTCAAATCAGGTTAATGCAATTCATGGTTATGGGAGACTGAAGCCTTTTCCAATAGCATTAGGCATAAGGCAGTCTATCATAAGCACACACACACAGATTTACACAGGGCTAATCAATGATTCATCTACATCTTGTGAGAGTGTCAATGGAGATTGGTGTATCTCGGCAATTACCAATGTAGACATGGGTAGAACATGCAAAAATGAACATGAAAAATTTTAACCAGGTATATAATATTTGTACATATTCACACACACCTATTCAGACTACAAATGAGAATGAGTTCTGTATGTATGTTAACCTAAAGTAACCTAACTAACCAGCCCTATTAATTGTCCTCTTAGTATGAGAACTTTGCCATTATGCTTAGGAAGGATTTACTTCTTATGTTCTCTAGTAGGCTTGCTTTGTTGCTGAAGCTGTATGCTAACGTTTTATAGCAGTTAAGGAAGAGGATCTTGTGGTATAAGGAATGCTATTGAAGTGTATAACATTGGTTAGTCTTTCTTGCAAGAGCATTGAAGCAACTTGTGCTTTTGATTTCAGAACACCTATTTCTCACTTTTTCAGTTGAAAATTTTGCAACAGCTTTGCAAAATTTAAACCACATATTTTCTTCTGTTGAGTTAGTTTATTGTTGTCATTAAAATTTTACTTAAGAAAAGTAAAACCCACAAGACTGTTTAAAAGGCATTCTTTCAAGATGTTCATGATACAAATTTGAATTATGCATAAACCAGTGTAAGTAACAGATGAAGAGTTAATGAAATTAACTTATCCATTTTATTTTTTTGTATAACTGTAAAATTATTTGACTGAATTTATGGTAAATATTCATATCTTTAACTAGAGGTACACCATGTAAATAATTAACAAAAGTTGTTTACTTACTGTCTTTGAGAACACAAGTTACCTGCATCTGCATTTATTTTAGTCTGAATTCTGTTAGCTGCCATTAAGTAGATGGATAATTTAATCTAGGGTATTTTAGATCCATAGCAGCAAATTCTGACTTAATTAATTTCTACAGTTGCTCAAGTTCAGATTAATGGATTTGTTTGTAATGCTGTTTCACCTCAAGCATTAATCTTAAGTGACTGTTAATTTAACATTTTGCAAGCTGAAAACAATATAGTTGCATCTTAAAGCATCCCCTGTAGCTTTAGCTAAAGAAGTAAGGAGAAGTAAAAGAGAGGATAGTGAATGGCATCTGTATGCAATGAAACTAAAACAGAATCTTCCTTTATATATACAGACAGTAAGTTTGGGAACCCCTTTCAGCCTGCATAATAATTTACTCTCAACAAAAAAGACAACAGTGGTATGTCTTTCATTTCCAAGGAACATCTGAGTACTGGGGTGTTTTCCGAACAAAGATTTTTAGTGAAGCAGTATTTAGTTGTATGAAATTAAATAAAATGTGAAAAACTGGCTGATCGCCGAGGTAAAAGGCTTCCCTGGGTCAGTAAGGACTTCTTTAGGGACCCCAACACGTGCAAATACACCCACTAGTTCCTGTGCGAGAGCTTTAGTAGTGGCAGAACGCAGCGGAACTGCCTCTGGATATCGGGTAGCACAATCCACAAGGACTAATATATATTTATGTTCTTGGGCTGAGGGCTCCAGAGGTCCTACTATATCGACCCCAATATGCTGAAAGGGAACATCAATCGGGGAACAAGAGAAGCGCAGTCCCTCCTAGGAATTTGCCGTAATTGACATTCTGGACAAGAGATGCAAAATCGGCGAACCTCCTCGTTAATTCCCAGCCAATAAAATCGGAGCTTAATCCACTCCAAAGTCTTTTCAATGCCTAAATGGCCTCCCAGGAGGTGGGCGTGCGCCAACTCACAAACCTGCCGCCAGTAGGTTCGTGGGATTAGCAGCAATTTCCGCACCCCGCCCTCATGTTCAGCTATTCGATATAACAGATCGTTGTCTAGTACAAAGTGAGGGCTGCGTGGCATGGGCTGATGAGTGCTTTGGCCATTGACAAGCATGACTGCATTTTTTGCAAACTTCAGGGAGTCGTCATTCCATTGCTCCCTCTTGAAAGACGCCGGTGTTTTTTTTTAATTGGAAATGCATTTCGGAGAGAGAGTCTGGTCTGACCTCAAGGGACGGGGAGTCCTCCCGACTCGTCGAGGCCCGGGTTGATGACGTGTTTAAGTGCGAAGGCCCAGGAGCCTCCCCGTCCTCCTCGCAGTCTTCCGTATGTCTCTCCTCCGGCAGGTTACACGGCGTGGAAACAGCCTGAGTCAGGTTAGCCCCTTCCATGACTAGGCCTACAGGGTTAAGGGGAGTAGTCATCGGCACCCCGCATTTACTGTCAGACCAGTCCTGCCCTAGGATCACAGGAGAAGGTGGATGTGGGTGGACCACCACAGAGAACTTTTTTTTACTAACCCCTCATAGCTTATAACACACAGGGCGGTTTTATATACACGTGTTTCCCCGTGTATGCACCGGATACTGGTCTTTTTTCTTGCCCACTGTCGCGGTAGTACGTAACGGCAATCAACAATAGAGATGTTGCTGCTGGAGTCTAGAAGGGCTGTAACTCGAAATCCATTTATTGTTACTACTCCCGTATGACTAGTAGCCAGGGGGTTCGTAAGTGCACATAACCGTACTCCCTCCTTCCACCCGCATTCCTTCGCGCTCCCGTGCGAGCAGCCCACCCCGCGTCCCAGGGACATCGGGACAGGCTTCGGTTTATATGGAAGGGACTTATACAGTGGGACATAATCCCTACGAAGTCCACTAGAGGACCGTTCTGCTCTCACAGATTGTGAGGCTGGCTTAGTTCTTACTTGTGTTATTAGTTTGTCCATGGAATGAAAGTCTCCCCAGACCAGCAGGGCAAAATTATTGGGAAGACCTTTCATTAGAATAAAGCAGGCCACCTGCTGCACAATTTGTATAGTGTTTAATTCAAATGGCTTCAGCCATTGAACCACTAGCTCCCAGAGAGCATAAGCTTGCTCCCGGGTTGATCTCTCCGGATCATATTCCCAAGTTTGTAAGTCTTTTACCTGCTGGTCTGGGGATAGCCCATATGTCTCTGGGACCTTGGTCCCAATGAGCGGCTCAGTCCTCTCCGCTGAGAGAACATAATAAGCCCTTTTTGTTTTCCCCCCAGGAACCAGCCCACGTTGGTGGGTCTCCTCCACATTCTCCCTGTGTAGGACTAGGGGCTCGTTTTCCCTTGGTGGGAGCGAAGCCTGCACCATGCCGCTCCGGACCGCTGAGCACGCCCCCACCCGGAAACACGGCCCCGGTACTCTCCTACCTGAGTATATCCATGGTTACTTCCTGGTTTCTTCTGGGAAAGTCTCATCCTGCCGACTACGCCACTGTAGGAAGAATGAGTCCGAGACATCATAAAGAGTTGGGGCAGCCACCCGTATTATATATTCTTGGCTGCAAAGTTGCTTTTTTAGTAGCACGATGTGCTTAGTCCAGAGTCCACAACAGAACTGCCTGCACTGAGGCAAGATGTCAGTTTTAAAGGCCTGGATGGAAATGACGTCATCGGTGCAGGAACTGGGAGTGGCCTCCTCGTGTCCAGAAGTGACATCATCTTTGGGGTCGGCAACAGGCGGGATTTCCCGGGAAAGGTGTGCAAGGGACTGAGAGAGATAGTCAGTACACTCCGCCGCCCCCTGGCCTGGCGTAGAATTACTAGTGTTTAGGCCCTTCAGCTGTTTCCCATGCGCACGTGTGTGACTATATACACACACACACACACAGTGTTCTCCCTAGCGTCTTTTAGTGTCCGGCTGATTTAGTTGAGCGCCCGGCTGTCATCCCGCATGACATTGTGAGATGACAGCCGCAGATCTAATGATCTGCAGAGATGGCAAGGGACGAGTGGGTGGGTGGGCAAATATTTTAGAAGCAGGATTGCAAGTTGCGAGGGGAGAGGCGCGGGATGGGAATGTTGCCGATCACTCGGAGCTAAAGCTAATAACGGGGACAGAGCAGAGTTCACAAGCAAAGAGTATGGGGAGGTGGGCTTTCGAGTGGGGAGTGTACATGGTGGAGCAGCTTAATTACAGTAGCAAGGAGTATGGAGAGGTGGGTGGGCGAGAGGAGGCTGTACATGCTAATAGCGGGAGCAGAGCGGCACTTCACAAGCAAAGAGGATATGGAGGTGGGCGGGCGAGAGGAAAACTGATAAAATAAAAAAAAAGTCTAGTGGAACCAGCCTGTCAGATATCAGAAAAAGGGCGTCAGGAAGTGACGTCTCTGTTCTCAGTGTCAGTGCAGTCTATGTAGTGCTGCTAAGCTTATTCTCAACATTTCTACTTTATTCTCGACGTTTATCTTGAGATTAAAGTTGACATGTTGACTTTATTCTCGTAGTTTGTCATTAAAGTAGAACATCGTAAACTGAACTTCATCTTAAAATGAATATTTAATTTTTCTAGATTTTCTCAAACCCTGTCATAAATTATGTAGCTCATGAAATGCTTTGTGTTATCGTGTGGTGATTGGTTATGTGGAGAAAGAAAAAGGAAGGATAGAAATTGGGGTTTTGGCACGTCAGATAGAGATAACACGCATGCAATAAAGAAAGCCTGCTCAGAAGAGCATCTATTGAATTCTGTGTTCGTGTCTCCGACCACCAGATCACAAACCCAACATTTACACAATATTTCAGTTAAACCTGTGCGATACCCATTCATACATCGTTTTTTGGAGCTTCGTCACACCTGCCATAAAGTTCTCTATACTGAACGTACACCTGGGGACCCCATACTGCAAGGGAGGAGCACTACCACCACACTACTGTGCATGTTTAATACATGCTTTAACACTAGAATTACCAGAGCCTACGAAAAAACTCGTAGATCCGTCCCACCTTAAATCGCGTCTTAAATCCGTTTGCACCTCTCCGCCAGAGTCTTTTGTCACCTAAATGTGCTGATAAACACAAGCTACTAGCAGCCAGGTATTCCATCCCCCCACCAACTTAGAACGAACTTCTCCTAGCTCATGCCTTGCCTTGATTTGATTATCTGGGATTGAAGTGGAGTTTTAGAGTGGAAATAATATAGCGTTATTTGGAATACACGCATTTCATGTGTGTTCCGTTTCTGTAGTAGTCTGTGCAAACACATTTTTAAAACAGAAACGTTTTTCATATTCTAATAGTAAATGACAAAATGTAGGCATAAACTATATAATGTATGAAGCCCGAAGTCCATATATCAAAGAAACACTTTCACAAAAGGTACAAATAAGAGAACACGTGCGCTTTTATTCAAAAATATAACTGCACAAAAAAAAAAGCCGCGTTAGCATGCCACATTGACACTCTTACTACAACCGCCGCGGTGGCGTAATGGTGTCATAAGTTACACCGGCTGTTACAGACTGAAATCAAATTTATGTTGTTATTCTAAAATTGTAAGAATAAGAGCAGTTCACTTCTCGAAGTGGAGCCATGTGGGATCGAACTCGCCGCCCTCTGATTCCCAGTCAGGAGCTGATACCATTATGCCACCGCGGCGGTTGTAGTAAGAGTGTAGCAAGTGCCCAAGCAACAGCTACTGTACCTTATTTAACAAAACTGAATGACATCTTAAGGCAGTTGTTCTATTTCTTCAGTTAGTATGTCTGGTTTAACTGAAATTCAAAATATTCTGAACATTCCCAGATTAAGCTGAAAATGACCAGTAACACTAGATGGCTGTCTCATGACTCTGCAGTACAGTCACTACGACAGTGTATGATGAGTGTTCTAGCTGTGCTGGAAAGAGAGGCCACTGAACCAAATGACATCACAGCTGAAGGATTAAACAGATATATTAAAACATACAATTTTGTTTCCTCTCTGATAATGCTTTCAGACGTATTACCTTTGTTGTCCAATTTATCTAATGCTTGGCAAAAGCAAGATGTCAATCTTACCGAAATTGAGCCAATTTTGCTCGCCACAAAATTGTCCATTGTGGAGTTGAAAGACACTCCTGGGAGATATTTTCAAAGCCTTCATCATAGTCTCGCAGAAGAATGGTCAGATCTCCACATTGTTTATACACAGAGTGATGTAATGTCATTCAAAACTGCAATATATGATAAATACCTAGAGACAGCTGTCAAGCACCTAGATGCAAGATTCCCTGACATGCCAATTATTTCCAGCTTTTCAAAAGTATTCAATGCAGAAACTCACAATTCAAGCGAGTCTGCTGAAATTCTTTTCGATCATTACTCCAAAAATGGTAGCACTCCAATTTTAAAATATGAAAGTAGCAGGCAAGAATGGACAGTTGTGTCAAAAATGATCAGACGTCAATCATACAAAGACTTCAGTCCAAAACAGATTTTACTAAAAATGGCAACGACATCAGACCTCAAAGAGTCGTTTCCAAATTTACCCAGACTAGCTCATATTGGGCTAGTGATTCCAGTGAGCACAGCTGAATGTGCAAGGGGTTTTTCTGCCCTTTAATGGATCAAGACATGTTTGA